>NW_006921594.1:18386213-18405534 GCF_000298275.1 Orycteropus afer afer | reverse complement strand
GAAGTATACTCTAGACCAAGGATAGACTCAGTGCAGGCTAATCTAGCACAGACACCAGTGATACAAGATACCTGCAATCCTTACAGAAACAGTAGAAGACAGACACAGAGTAATCCCTCACAGACAACCAGACACTATGGGAGAGAGATGCAATAGATCTACTGTCTCAGGACCACAGTACTGGGGGACACCAGACTCAAATGACACAACAAAATATAAGCCTTGTTCTGCATCCTACATTGGTGAGTAGTGACTGGGGTCTTAAAAGTTTTCAAGAGGCCATCTAAGATGCAGCTAATGGTTTCCCAGCGTCAGAAGGGAAGAAGAATGCAAAAAAAAAAAAAAGGGGGGGGGCATTTGGAAGCAATTAGCCCTAGGATACGATGGCCCTCGAGACCAGAAGAACTAGATGGTGCCCGGCTACCAATGCCAACCTTTCAGGAAAGGATCAAATCTGAAGATCCTGGATAGAGTGGGAGGAAAAACATAGAACAAAATCCAAAAACTCAATAATGACCAGAATTACTGGTCAGATAGAGTCTGATGAGGCCCCCAATACTATGTCCCTGGAATACACTCTGCGCCTGAAATAAAACTCACTCCCAGGGGCTGGCTATCAGCCCAGTAGTTAACAAGATGTACACGCAGACCACTCAACCCAGGATGATGCCCCCACATACTCTATGGTAGTACCGCCCTTAGAGCAACAGACCACGGGGCACCAGAGGACCAACATTCAAATTGAGGAAATGCAGGACAAACAGGAGTGCATAAATATGAGGGGCACAGGGGGAGGGTTACTGGGTAGGGAGGGGAAGAGACTGGGTTTGGGTTGGGCATGGTAAAAGGGAAGTGAAACTAAAAATACACATAACGTTGAATGTAAAACAAGCTCTTAAAAGAAAAGAATGAGCTTGCCATATTCTTTATGATGTTAAGAGAGCAGAGAGGAGGAAGACACATGGTGGCTGATGGGAAAGGGGTACCATCCATGGCTATAGGAAGGGCATTTTGGGGGTGCTTATAGTATACTTAAGGAGCTCTGCTGGTACAGTGCTTAAGGCATTTGACTGCTAACCAGAAGGTTGGCGGTCCAAACCCACCAGCTGCTCCTTGGAAGGAAGAAAAGGCAATCTACTTCTGTAAAGATTTACCACCTTGGAAACCCAAGGGGGGGGATCACTATGAGTCGGAATCTACTTGACGGCAGTGGGCTTTTTTTTATAGCATACTTGATTTAGAGTAGGTTTAGAATTGACATTAAATTGATTCCAATTTGATGTGTTCCTTTCCTACTGTGACAGCACACATTTCTAGGCACCAAGGTTGAATATTGGCTGAAATTCATCTCAAGAAGGAAAAATCATATTCTTTAGATATATAAAGGTCACCTAACAGAATCCTTCTGAATCCTGCTGCTATTTTAACGCAGGTAAAATCTGTCTTTGGATGCCCAACATCCACAAATCTGTGTGTCTTCAGTAGCAGCTTCTGCACCCTTAGGTGCCAAAGATGTCCTGCTTCCCATGGCCTCTCCTATCACGGAGAACTAACTCTTAAGGAGCACACACTAGACTTAAGAAAATAAGACATGCTGTTGTGAAAACCACAGAACGATACATAGAATTTGGTTATTTTAATGAACAGATAATTGCTATAACAAGTCAGAAAAGGGAGAGCTCCATGTAGACTTGAATTACCAGGTTCCTCACTTCATGGAAAAGGTGAGAAGTTAGTAGGAAGAATTCAATTTTTCCTTCTAGAAAGTGGAGTTAAGTCCTCGTGGACAGAGGAAGTCCAGCAAGCATCCTGGGTCCCTGTCTGGTTCTCTGCTGCAGGTGTGCAGGACCAGGGTGCCCTCCATGCTTTGCTCCCCAGGACAGGCATATCTGTACACGAACACTAACTAACTGGGACCAGGCAAGCTTATGAGGCTTTTACAGAGATATGATGAGACCACTTTCACCAGTCACTTTGCCAACTAAAGGCTACTCATGGATTTTCCTGGTTTGTGGTCTCAGACATTTAGGCTGTTTCTGTATTAAAAACATTTAGGTTGTTTTGGTATTCCAAACAATACTGCAGTGAATATCCCTGTATTCATTTTTGAGCCCTGGCTAGCTGCTTCTCTGGCACCTTTCTCAATTCCTGTTACCACCTGGCCCTCTCCTTCCAGGCAGGACTTAGGTATGCTTGGTGGTGGAAGAAATGAGAAGAGGAGCCATTGGAAGCAGAACCTACTGGCTGCCGAGCCAATAGCCATATTCCACTCTGACCTCACGAACAGAACACTAGTTCTCTTCAGAGATGCAGTGTACTCGGGGGTTCTCAGATTCCTCTGCAGCTGGGGATCAACATGTGAGCCAACTGAGGCCAATGAAATGTAAGTAGAAATCTGCTGTGAAGAGCCCCTGAGAATGCAACTGATTTGTTAAAAAGATAGAGTCAAGCAAGTCAGCTGCCATATACCTTGTGACAATGGAGACGAAAGGTACACACTAAGGATGGCAGGTAACAGAGCTAAAGGAACCTGGACTTTTGCTATGTGGAATTACCTGGTGCACCTACTTCTGGACTTTTTATTATGTGAATAAAACAATCCTCAATTTAGTTAAGCCCCTATAGTTGGCCTTCTGTCACATCTTGCAGCCAATTTGCAAATTGATTTGTCTTCTGAAAGAAAACCTTCATAAGGTACTCTAGAAAGCAGTCTGAGGTTAGGCTGACGTTCCCACTAACTAGAGAGAAAAAATTCTATCAAATATCAAAGTTCTAATTATACGGTTTGAGGTGACTTGAGTTATTTATTATTATTTTTGAGCCTGTAACTGCAAATATTGACAGGTTGTGTAGGTTATTTATTTTAATTGATTGGGTTTGTTTTTTATAGAGAAGCATTTTATACTTTAGAAAATGTATTATGTGTTTATTGCAACCAATAAACAAACAATACAATAGTGTATAAAGTAAGAAATTAAATATCTTTTGCACTCACACCTACATCAAATCCCACCCTCTGGAGTCACTGTTAGTAGTTTTGTGTCTATTCTTTCAGATATATTCAATGCATGAATAAATAAAGCTGTCATAAAAGTTAAGAAATTGGACATTATTCTGTTGCTTTAAGCATCCCAATTATTTGGTATCAGTGAACTTCAGTTTCTTTAAAGCTTTCATATTTTTCTAAAATATTTCAAACTTTCAGGAGGCTTGTGGCCTTGAGTCTTTGGGAGAATCTTTTTGTACAGCCAAAGGCCAGAGGAGAATCAAACAACTCTCTCTGGAGGAAATTAATTCTGAAGACTAGCCGGAGACCTTCACACTTACCTTTCATCTCTTTCCTTTGGGGATTGCATGCATATGAAAGTCACTCAGGCTGGGAGTGGCTGGCCTGACCCACTCCTATTTTCAAGTACTGCCAACAGTGCAGGACAGTGGATGGGCTAATTATAAGTCATAAGGTCAAAGGGGAAGTTAGTCTCTCACTGAAAATATACTGGGACCAAAAAACTGGATTTTTCTTGAAACAAATGAAAGAAGATTTTAATACAATTTAATTTCTATTAGTTTTCTATTCTATGAATAATGTTTTGTGAACCTAGTCTAAAAAGACATTTATAGCTACTAAAGTTCTAATATGAGTAGCCCTGGTGGTGTAATGTTTAAATGCTTGGCTGCTAACAAAAAAGTTGGCAGTTTGAACCCATCAAGCAACTCTGTGGGGGAAAGCCCTGGTGATCTGGTTCTCTAAAGATTGCAGCCAAGAAAACCCTATGGGGAAGTTGCCTCTATCACATGGGCTTACTATGACTTGGAACTGACTAGATGGTACCCAACAACAACAACAACAACAACAACAGTGTTCTAATATAAGCATCTATTTGTTAAAATCTGAACAACTGGTGAAGAACATTCCACTGCAAACTCCTTTTTAGTCAAGGGCCATTCCCTATATATCTTGTGTCCAACTAGATTACTCTACAGTGAAGCCAAAGCAGCAAGCCTCAGCCTTAGAAAGAGCTTCTGGTGGAGCTATATAGTGCTCCACTCTTAAATATAAGCTAGCCAGATCTTTGAGGAAAATATCTAATAAGTAATGTTGTTTTTCTAGCAAAACCAACCAACCAACCAACCAAACACACACACACAAACAAAAAATCAGGAAAGAGTAACTTGAAGAAAATAAAGTCTCTGCAGGAAGATGAAAAATACATAAAGAAACTACTATTAAATATATTTTTGTATATATAAACTACTATTAATACCCAGTGGGATCAGAGAAAATGTGGTTAGAAGAATAAGTTGAGGAATTATTACTTATAGCAAAGCAAAAGAGATAAAGGAAGAAAAGAGAAAAAGGGAAATTCAAGGACAATTTTAGAAGGTTAGGCATCTGGATTATAGGAGTCTCAGAAAGTGAGAACAGAGAAAATAGAGTAGACAAAATTAAAGAAATAAATCAAGACAAAGTTTAAACACTGAAGGACAAAAGTTCATATACAGAAAGAGTCCACAGAGTATCTGGCACAATGGATAAAAATAGAAAACACAACGGTGGGAATTTTCTCTGAAATTTATGAATTTGGGAGAAAGGGAAAAGTTTTGGGGGAAAATGGTTTAAAACAAAAAATCAAGAATTGTAATGACAAGAATGATAGTGACCCCAGAAAGTAGAACACAGTGAATTAATGCTTTCACTCTGAAGGAAAATAATTTACAACCCCAAATTCTATAACCAGTTAAATTGTTAATTATTTACAAGGCTAGTGTGAGGGTAAAATAAAGACATTTTCTGAAAAACAAGGTCTTTTAAAAATTACTTTCTATTAATTTCTACCCCCTCACCCCCAGGAAGCTCCTTGAGGGTATGTTCCTCCTAATAAAGGGAGTGAGCCAAGAAAGAGAAACAGAAGGGATCCACGAAATCGGGAATCCAACACAAACGGAGTTACCACGATGGTGGAGTAGTGCTCCTCAGATGAGACCTGAGCAGTAAACTTATAGAGAAGTGAGGCTAATTTAATGGATCACAAGGCTGAGAAAGAGAAAGGAGTCTCTGACGTCCAAGAACTGGCCAGGCACTATCCACTAGACCTTGGTGTTGCTAACAGCTGACCTAGGACTCACAGTGACAACTTAGTGTTCTCCTACTGAACATAATATCACAGATCATCACCACCAGACCTGGCCACTCTGTGACCATGACGGATCAACACAAAAACAAGATGGCTTCATAATCGTGTTTGAATACAGACAAAAACATGAACATTGTCCAAGCTAACCATACATTCCCTTCTCCCAATCAATATATGTCACTGCTGTTTCTTTACCAATTACAGGTTTAGTTTTTTCTCCTAGATAAGATTTATTAAAACATTCAATTATAGAATTACTTCTACTTTCTGATAACATTCAAATCCAGGACAAATTCCCATTTCCTTGAACTTTCCCCCAAAATATATAAACCAAGCCTAAATCCTATGAGAAGTCCTTTCTAATATTTTCTGCTGAGAGGCCCACAGTTTCCCCCATGGTGTGAATTCTCCCTCACTGTAATGAGTAATAAACATAACTTGTTTAACCATAGGTGTGTTCCTGGTGGTCTTTGGCTAGTGGGCACTGACAAGGTTCAAAAGAGATTTCTTCAAGAAGAATAACTGAATAGACTACCAAATGTGTTTGAACACACTGAGAGGAAATTTGTACAGCTCAAGGAGAGTATGGGGTTAAACAATGACAGGAATATAGAAAACTGCACAAATGAAAAAAACAGTATATTTATAAATTCTTGGGAACACAATATTTTATAACGTAAGACAAAGTAATTGCGTTATACAGCTCAGGTGTAACTAGTCTTTATATATTTGTAATAATGTAAACATCAAATTCTGATCTAACCCAAATTATAACATGATGATATTAAGTAGATGGAAGGGCAAAAATGTGTGCTTAAAAATACAGGCATATGAGCTAAACATTTACATTAGGTAGATACACCCCTTGGAGAGATCAATCATGGGAGAATAGAAGGGCTGTGTATGCACAGGAAGACAGCTCGAGGGGCAGAAGTGCATGGAGGGAAGGACACAGAGAAGAGGTAACTACGGGGAGGAAGTGGAAAGAGAGCTGTTGCATTGTGGGACATTGTAGTCAATGTCATGAGACAAAGTGTATGTGAACTGCTGTATGGAAAGTGAATTTGCTCTGTCAACTTTCACTCAAATCACAATAAAAATAAAAAATAATAAAAAAGAAGTGTGTGTTTAGTGAATGGAGGTCCAAAAGAAAGCTAAATTTTCACCTTTTATAGTGGGATATAAATAAATCAGGTCTAAAACCAAAAAATCAAGAAGTAGCGTTAGAAGCTACTTAATTTAAGGAATGAAGATGTAGCCTAATCAGCTGAAGAGCTGAAGATTATTGCCTTGGGGGCATGGCAATTAGGATGAGGGAGAAAGAAGACTCTTCTTTTTCCTTAAAAATCTTATGGTGTTACTTTACTCTTTATGTTCAGTATATATAAATAAAAATTAAATTAAATATTTACTAAAAGCAAAAATCATATTTAGTAGTTTAGATTTGATGAAGTAAATCTGTGGTATAATATCAAGGGAATTGGACTAGTAGTTTCTCCCAACTGAGATGGAAAATAAAAACAAAAACCAAAAAAGTTTGTGAGTACAATCTGAGAGAGTAAGATCAATTCCTAGTTACCTGAAACATTCATAACCCTAACCAATTTTTTTCACACCTTTGTCACAGGTTGGTCTATTGGTCGGGATATACCAGATTATGTTGCAGAATTAAGCAATCCCCAAATACCATAGCTCAAAAAAAAAAAAAAAAAAAAAAGAAAGAAAAAAGAAAGCTTATTTCTTGCTCTTCTAAAGACTGGTTGGTCAAGGAGACTTTCCAAGGCCATTAGTTCAACATTCCTGGCTGCTTCTATCTTAAGGCACCTCCATATCATCAAGTACTTCCATAATTGCCACAGCTGAAGGGAAAAGAGCTAGAGGATTTCACATTGACAATTAGGTGCTCCAGGCTGAAAGTAACATGTATCACTTATGCCACAAAGCCTTGGTCAGTGCTTCCTCTGGTAAGAAAGGAAGCAGTTGCTGAGATGAAGCACTCTGGCTGTACAGAAGCTTTCCTTATTCTCTTCAGTACTGCCATGGTCCATTACCTTATGAAAGTTCATGACCTCAGAAATCTGAACAGAAGTTTCCAATTGTGGAAACCATATGTCTCTAACCGTATATCTTTGCCTATACTTCTTCTTGTTGTTGTCAGGTGCTATCAAGTCATCTCTGACTCATAGCGACCCTATGCACAGTGACCCTATGAACGAAACACTGTCTGGTCCTATGCCAGCCTCACAATCCTTGCTATACCTGAGCCCATTGTTGCAGCCACTGTGGCAATCCATCTCATTGAGGGCCTTTCCCTTTTTCATTGACCCTCTACTTTACCAAGCATGATGTCCTTCTCCAGGGAATGGTTCCTTCTGACAACATGACCTAAGTAAGTGAGACGAAGTCTGGCCATTCTCAATTCCAAGGAGCATTCCAGTTGCACTTCTTTCAGGACAGATTTGTTAGTCCTTTTAGCAGTTCATGGTACTCTTAAGCATTCTTCTCTAACACCCCAACTCAAAAGCATTAACTCTTCTTCGGTTTTCCTTATTCATTGTTCAGCTCTCACATGCATAAGAAGTGATTGAAAATACCATGGTTTGGATCAGGGCACCTTAGTCCTCAAGGAGACATCCTTGCTCTTCATCACTTGAACGATGTCTTTTGCAGCAGATTTGCCCAATGCAACAGGTCATTTGATATCTTGACTGCTGGTTCCATTGGTGTTGATTGTAGAACTAAGTAATATGAAATCCTTGACAACTTCAATCTTTTCTTCCTCCATTGTGAAGCTGTTTATTGGACCACTTGTAAGGATTTTGTTTTCTTTGTACTGAGGTGTAATCCATACTGCAGACTGTAGTCTTTAATTTCATCAATAAGTGCTTCAAGTCATCCTCACTTTCAGCAAGCAAAGTTGTGTCATCCATGTATCGCAGGTTATTAACGAGTCTTCCTCCAATCCTGATGTCATGTTCTTCTTCATATAATCCAGCTTCTTGGATTATTTGCTCAGCATACAAATTGAGTAAGTATGGTGAAAGGATACAACAATGATTTTAAACCATGCAGTATCCCTTGTTTATGCTTAGTTACTACGAATCCTTACCTGTACTTAGATCTCCTTGCCATCTGGGCACATGGAAAAATTATACTTCCTTGCTCCCCTTGCAGTGGTGCATGTTCATAAGACTAGTTCTGACCTATGGATTGTGGGACACATGCCACTTTTGACCTGGATCATCTACTTGCCATGTTAGATCTGACTCTAAACTGTCAGAGATAGGTCCACTTGGATTTAGCCTGTAGTGAACCTCTAGCTCTTCCAGAACTAAATGGCCCAACTACTTCCCCTGGCCATGCTGGTGCTTGATCCAAACAATAATCTGGGACTAGCAAAAACTGGTGAAAAATATTATAGGATTATAGCCTCTAGAATAGGCTTGATGCATTTGAAAACTACTTTTTCTCTGTTTCGTTTCTTTACTTCTTTCTCCATGGGTAACATGTACAACTTTCTACCATACATTTACTTCACAGCACAGCACTGAGCTTAACAATTAGACAGTGGGGCACACTACCCACCTCTAATAGAAGCCTTTGATGCATTGCTTGAGTTTGAGTCAGCGCATCCCAAGACACTTTCAAAAGCAGCTCCATCTTTTTTAAATTTCGAAAATCTCGTTCTTTTTCTCTTTGCTTACGAGAAAGTTCATCATGGTAGTTCTGCTTATCAATCAGACGGTTTCGTAAATTGAGATCCAAGATGCCTCTATTTCAGGTGAAAGGGGAAAATTAAAGTGAATTGGCATCAGATGTCCTTCATATTTTTCATATACATACAGAAGTATTCTCATGTTAGAATTAAAAATCATAACAAATGCCAAAAGCAACTTTGTTTGTGACTTGGTATCATTTAGAGCCATGACAAACCAATAAAAACCCACTATCATCAAGAGGATTCCAACTCACAGTAACCCTATCAGACAGAGTAGAAGTGCCTTCTTGGGTTTCCAAGGCGGCAAATCTTTACAAAAGCAGACTGCCTCATCTTTCTCCTGTGGAGAGGCCTGGCAGGTTCAAAGGGCTGGCTTTTTGGTTAGCAGCCGAATGCTTTAACCACTGCATCACCAGAGCTCCTTCTTAGAGGCATAGTCTTATAAAAACCCTACATGTAATAGAAGCCCCAGATTTCCTGAAATTTTACTTAAAAACAGGAAGTAAAACCTTACCAGGGAACAGCACTCTAAAATTGCTCTCAATTAGGAAAAAATTATGATTGCCTGAAAAATCCATTCATTTGTTGAAAAGAAATCTCTGAACATCACACTCTAGTGATTTAAGTTTCTAGAGGCACACTTCAGACTCATACAAGATACAACAGATTGTGTCTTTAAGATGTCGTTGTTATGTGCTGTTGAGTCGAACCCAACTCTTAGTGACCCCTCCTTGGGTTTCTGAGGCAGTATCACCACAGAAGTAGATTGCCAAACCTTCCTTGCAAGGCACAAGGAATTGAGGGAAAAGATGAGTATAAAAGAAAAAAAACCTTGAAGTGTTTATTTAATAATATTTTAAAATTAATGGCAAAAATCTATCTAAAATTCTATATCCATGTTTATTGGATTAACATAAAACTATTTATCTGTTTTGAGTTCTCAAATATAAATCCAAGAAAAATTTAGATGACAGAACACAAGTAAATATAACCAACCTTTCAGTTAATGAAGTTGCTTCATTCTCTCTGGTTAATTCCAATAGTTTGACCAACTGGCTGTATTCTCGTTCCTTGACTTCAAGTAAGGCTCGTTTTCCTTCAACTTCTTTTATTACATCCTCTTTCTCTTCCATTATAGCATTAATTTTGGTTTCAACTTTCTTTAGGGAGTCATTGAGCTCCTTGACTTCACTTTCTAAGATAACTTTTTTCTTTTCCATTTCTCTGTGGAGAATATATATATATATATATATATATATATATAGTGCATGTGTATTTTTTCTCCAAATTTTAGGGGTCACAGTATTCACCATTTTGTTATATTACAAATGAAATGTCAGCCTTACTCTCAGCCCGTAGTCTCTTCACCTATTCATACATCCTGATCAGGTAGCAGAAGAGCTAGTTATAAATTCAGTGAGCCCAGGAGTAGGGTGAAGACCTCAGAAAATTGGACTTAGAAGGTCTCTCTACTGAGTGCCACTGAGGTCAGGTATTTGCCAATTCTCCCCTCTTCTCCCCATCCCCCTAACCCACCCTAATTGCTTCCATTTCCTGGGATTCCACCTTCATTTTACTAGTCTCCCAGAGCTGACCGGAATGTCTCAACTTTGATGCTGGTGGGTTTGGCTTTTAGAACCACTGCTAGAACATGCTCTTATTTTCCTCCTTCTTTTAAGATCATTTACCAAAGCGTTCATATTATTTCTTCAGAGTTCTTATACCTTCACTTATGTTTAGTTTTTTTTCAGTTCTAACACCTGAGAATTTCCTCAGTGCCCTCTGCATCCAAATCTACTTTGAATGATTAAGGGTGTTTTACATTTGAATAAGTGGCAAAATGAGGAGTTAATATCATTTGGGCTGTAGGTTGCTGGCTGGTTGACATCCAGATCATGAAAGACTTTTACACAATTCAAATAATTTATCCCTTGCAAAACTGTATTAAATTCAATAGGGATATCCCATAGAAATATGATTTATAAATTGGAAAAAGAATCTTGCCCCATACTTATGACATAAATAAGTGTTATGAATGATAATAATTTGCCACACCACTTTCTTTTAATGAATATACACAAACCTGACAAGGCAAAAAGCAGATATTTCTAAAATTATAATAGTAATTTGATGTGTTTTCAATAGAATTGGTTGTGTCCAGTGGCTAATTTTATTGTGGACACATAACTTGGGGAAGGTGAATTGGGAGGAATTTAAAGTAAAAATATTAAACCATACACTTTTTTGCGCGTAATTTTTTCTATCTCTTTTCCAATTTGTACAGGAATGGCTTGATGGTGGACCACGTCATCCTGGTAAAGAAACAGAATCATGTTAAATTATGTAGTTTTTGACCTGAACCTATTAAGACAATCAAATTAAATAGGATGGAGAAAAGAACCACATGTTTAACTCTTACTATATGCCCTGTACTATGAAGGGAACCTTAATTATTCCACTTAATAATCACAATGATTTTATCAGATAGTTATGGTATTTACCATTTTCAAGAGGAATGTAACAGATACTGTTGTTGTCCACCCAGATTCCCTTTACAAAGGCATGCCCATTACAAGTAGCACACCTTTAGGTTGATTTGATATTCCAACAATTCTTCCAGCTCTTTCTGCTCCTTTAGTAATTGTTTTTGCTTAGATGTCAAATCTTCCCGTAAGTTTTTAATTTCTATTTTTTTCTGCATTATTTCTTTACGTAATTCTTCAGTGCTTTCTTTCAATATTTTCATCTTCTTCTCCATCTCCTTCAAAAGCCATGGAAATTATCAGGTTATATAGAATCAGAGCAAACATTTATCTACTTAAAAACTGAATCAAATTTTCACCATTTTTATTATATTTGTTTTGATGTTTATAAATGTTCTCACAAAGTTCATAAATTTCTGGCATCTTCAGTAATGGCATGACAATGATAATGCATGCATTCAACACTATACATTACATTTGAATTCTTATTTTTCACCCATGCTTTTTTCTGTTATCCCATATTTTAAATGTTTACTTTTTCTGTTAAGTTTTTTTTCATACCAAAAATCACTAATGAAAATTCCCAATCTGTTTTCTAGTAGTTTTGTGATTTTATGAAATCAGATGCAAATTATCTTTGAATGTCTGGCTTATAGTTAATCTAAGTCCCACAGGGAATTAAAGATTAGGAAGTCCATATTTGGAAAACCCAACCCTTCTTTCTCCTTAATCCCCATTTTCTTATTAATGTTATTTCCCTAGACCATGCACATTCTCCTCAAATGCATTCCACCCCCAAACTCATAAAAGGTCTTTGTTTCCCAGATCTGATTATATGGGGAGTATTTGAATTATGGGAGAGATGGTTTCTTATACTCAAGAAGTCTACACATTACTAATGATTTGGTGGATGGATCCATTTAATCTGCTCTGGGCTTTTGCATGTCTCCCTCATTCCCTACTGCTGGGAAAGAGTGAAATTAGTGACCATGTGACCTGAAGTTAAAATTCAAAATGCTTTTTCTTATAAAATCTGTGGTGTAAATGGAGGTTAAGTGAATTTACATAGAATTTTTTATACTATGTTAAACAGTCTTTTGTGAGATGGCTTTGGAACTAAACCATCACCAGTACACTTTTGAAATATAACCATTCAGAAGATGGAGGCAGTGAAAACTGTGATGATCTATTTACTTAACGATTGTTGTTGTTGTTAGGTGCCATCAAGTCAATTTCCAATTAAAGCCATTCCATGGACAACAGAAAAAAATATTGTCCAGTCCTGTACCATCCTCACAATCATTGCTGTGTTTGAGCCCATTGTTGCAGCCATTGTTTCAATCCATCTCATTGAGGGTCTTCTTCTTTTTGGCTGACCTTCTACTTTACCAAGCATGATGTCCTTCCCCAGGGACTGGCCCCTTTTGATAACATGTCCAAAGTATGAGAGATGAAGTCCAGCTGTTCTCACTTCTAGAGCATTCTGGCTGTACTTCTTCCAAGAGAGCTTTGTTCATTCTTCTAGCAGTCCATGGTACATTCAGTATTCTTTGCCAACACCATAATTCAAATACATTAATTCTTCTTTAGTAGTCCTTATTTATTGTCCTGCTTTCACATACAAATGAGGGGACTGAAAATACCATGACCTGAGTCAGGTGCACTTTAGTCCTCAAAGTGACATCATTGCTCTTTAACACTTTAAAGAGGTCTTTTGCATTAGATTTGCCCAGGGCAATATGTCTTCTGATTTCTTGACTACTGCTTCCATTGGTGTTGATTGTGGATCCAAATAAAATGAAATCCCTGACAACTTCAATCTTTTATCCATTTATCATGATGTTGTTTATTGGTCCACTTGTGAGGATTTTTGTTTGCTTTAATTTGAGGTGTAATCCGTATAGAAGGCTATAGTCTTTGACCTTCATCTGTAAGGGCTTCAAGTCTTCTTTGGTTTCAGCAAGTAAGGTTGTGTCATCTGCACATTGCAGATTGTTAATAAGTCTTCCTCCAATCCTGGTGCTCTGTTCTTCATATAGTTTAGTTTCTTGAATTATTTGCTCAGCCTATAGATTGAATAAGTATGTGATCTTTATGACAGATCACAAAAAATTGCCACAAATTCACCTTATTCCTGTATGCATGCCACTTTGCAATATGACTTTGTTACTCTTCCCATTAAGAGGCGGGGCTATTTCTCTATGCCTTGAATCTACACTTGGCCATGTGACCTACTTTGACTAATGGGATACTAACAAAAAATGAAGTGTGTTGGAGTTTTTTTTTTTCTCTTCTTTGTTGGGAACTCTTCTGCTATCATTTTAATAAACCCAGGCTAGCCTGCTGGATGATGAGAGACATGTGGCCTTCAGCCCAGTTGACATCTGGTCACCCCAGTTGAAATCTCCAGACATGTGAGTGAACCCCCTTAGACCAGCTAGCCTGCCAAGTGGATGACATAAGAATGAAGCTATCTTAGACCACTCAGCTCCAACTGATCCAGCTTAGACCAGACAAATTCAGGACCATGAAGAGTAACAAATGGTTGTTGTTTTAAGCCACTAAGTTTTGGGGTGGCTTGTTATGCAGCAAGAGATAATTTTTCTAAAAGGGACCAGATTTGCTGGTCTGATAGAGCCTCATGGAACCACTGAGACTATGGCCCCTGGCTGCCCTTCAGGTCTGGAACTGAACCCACTCCTGTGGTTTCCAGCCAAACAAAAGACAGGAATACAAGCTGAACATTCACATTAGGTAGATACACTCCTTGGAGAGATCAATCATGGGAGAATAGAAGGGCTATGTATGCACAGGGAGACAGCTGGGGGAGGGGTGGGCAGGAGTGCATGGGAGGAAAGGACACAGGGAAGAGGTAACTATGGGGAGGAAGTGGGAGGGGAGCTGTTGCATTGTGGGAAATTGCAGTCAATGTTATAAGCCAAAGTGTATATGAGCTGCTGTATGGAAAGTGAATTTGCTCTGTAAACTTTCACCCAAATAACAATAAAAGTTAAAAAAAAAAAAAAAAAAAGATAAATTTTCTTCATATAAATTTCTTGAAATAAGCTTGAGATGGTCAGGAAGCTAGGAAGGTAACTTTAGAAAATATGCTTACGTGCCAACCACACAATCCTTTTTTTTTTTTTTTTTTTTCTGGAAACAAAGCAGATATTGTCCAAGTGAACATAGCCTGAACTACACACCAAATAGCTGAAGTCTATAATTGTTTTTGTTGTTATGTGCCATTGAATCGGCCCCGACTCATAGCAACCCTTCCTTAGGTTTCCTAGGCAGTATCACTACAGAAGTAGGATTACCCACCCTTCCTTCTGAGGTGTGGCTGGTGGGTTTGAACTGCCAGCCTTCTGGTTAGCAGTCAAGTGCCTTAGGCACTGTGCTACTTATGTTTACCCCAAGAGTCTCTGGGTGGTACAAACAGTTAAATGCTTGACTATGAGCAAAGGCTGGCTGTTGAAACCCACCCAGAGGTACCTTGGAACACAGGCCTGGTGATCTGCTTCTCAAAGCTCACAGCCTTGAAAACCTTATGGAGCACAGCTGTACTCTGCGCATGTGACTAATGGGATACTAATGATGATCAGAATCAACTTTGTGGCAACTCACAACAACAACATTTATTTAAGTTTGCAGATACTCCTTTCAGCATTACCCACAGTTAAGACTTTTGGATCTTTCAAGTGTTTGAGGGTATGAATTGTTGTGAAAAAACATTAATATTTATAACAATGGATGTTTCAATGCAGGTGTATTTAACAAATGATAAATCCTTTGAGACTTACTCCTGGCTTAGGTATCTTCTCAAATTCCTTTAATATGAGGCTTTTTTCCTCCTTTAAGCTTAAAAGAAAAAAAAAGAGACAGAGGGGGAAAAAATCAAGTTTGAACAAAGTACACAAGAGTCAGGTGTGCAGTAACAACTTCCTATTCCCTTTTCACAGAATGTGCTTCCCATGCTTGTCGGCCAGGCAGCCCGGTGCTTGTGCTGTGTGTGGCTTTCCTGGCTCCCACAAGCCATTCAGGCGCTCCCCCTCCTCAGTGCTCCCACACAACTGTGCACACCCCCCACAGGAGCCAGTATCTCACTGCTCTGACTTTGGGGCATGGGCCTCCCCATTAGACTCACACTCCTTCCAGGAAGGTTTCTTACGTAAAGAAAGCTTTAACCATTTTTGTTTCTCTGTATTTAATGTCTTTTTCCCCTGATTGTTCCTAAGATATTTCTCTTCATCATTGATTTCAAAAATTTTGTTGTGATGATTCTCAGTGAGGTTTTCTTCAGGTTTTTTCTGTTTGGGCTTTATCTTCCTTGATCTGTCAATTTCTACTTTGTGTCAGATTGGGAAAACTTCTCTCTAGGTTTTTTTTTTCCCCCAAAAATGCATTTTTTTCCCTGCCCCCACGTTTCAGTGACTACAATTACCCATACGTTAGAAAAATTAATGTTGTTTGACAGCTCTCTGATACTCTGCTAATTTTTTTTTTTTCCTCTCTGTCTTTTGTTTTGGCTAGTTTCTATTGCTATATTGTCAAGTTGGCTAATCTTTTCTGCTGTAGATTCTAATTTGCTATTAACCCCATCTAGTGTTGTTTTCATTTCCAATATTATGTTATTTTTCCCCTAGAAGTTCAAGTTAAGTCTTTTTTAATAGCTCCTATTTTTTCCTTTGTCATGATTGTATTTTTCTCTAGCTTACTTATGAATATATTGATAATGAATGGAGAGATGTGCCATGCTCATGGCTTGGCATATCTCCCCAAATTGATCTATAGGTTCAGTGCAATTCCAATAAAAATTCTAGCACTCTTTTTTTTTCTAATTTGATACAGTGACATGTTTTTTTCTAGAATTTAGAAAATGAAAAGGATGTATAATAGCCAAAACAACTTTGAAAAAGAAGAATAAGGATGGAGGACTTATACTAAACTATTTTAAGACTTACTATAAAGCTATAGTAATCAAGAGACTCCAATATTGGTGAAGGGGTAGAGAAACAGACCAATGAAACATAATAGACTATTCAGAAATAGTCTGACATATTTGGATCTACAAAGCTGCCAAGGCAGTTAACTGAGGAAAAGATCATCTTTCCAACAAGGGGTACTTAAACAATATTCACATGCAAAAAAATGAATATCTATTTTTACCTCACACAAAATACAAAAACTAACTCAAAATGGATCATACTGTTAAATATAAGAGCCAAGCCTATAAAACATCTGGAAGACAACGTAGAAAATTCTTGTGACTGTGATTTAGGCAAAGATATCTTAAATAGGACACATAAAATATGAACAAAAGATAAAATGGATAAACTGGTCTTCATCAAAGTTAAAAATTTTTGCTTATAAAAAGGCACTGCTAAGAAAATGTAACCAATGGGAAAAATTAATCAAAAAACATGCATCTGATTAAAAAAAAAAAAAACCATTTGTTTAAATTATATAATTATCTGGCAACTCAAAATAAAGAAGAGAAATAACCCAATTTAAAAAAAATGGGTAAAAAAAAATTGAACAACTTTACCAAAGATGCTATCGAGTAGGAAAGTGATGTGATCTGGTTTACATTTTAAAAACTATCACTGTGGTATTGTGTGGAAAGTTGACTTTAGGGGTCAGGGTAGAGGCAAACAAGATGAGAGATCAGTTGGGAGACTATTGCAGTAATCTAGGCAGACACTAGTCTATTGCAATGGACTTGAGCTAGAATGAAAGGACTTCTCCTAGAGCTATCCCTGTCCATGTTTATGTCCAATTGTGGGTTTCAAGCTGTGATGCATTCAGGTCAAGGAGTACCAGTAGGGGAAACATGGTAAGTTCACTGTCAGTTCTTTCCCAATCTGCCTCCTACTATTTATTTTTTGTATTCCTCAAATATAAGCTCCATTCGGTCTGTCTAGTTTTATAGTTGTCTTCAGTGGAGGAGACAGAATGAGTGTAGTTACTCCATCTTATCTAGAATCAGACCCTTTAGAACATGTTTAAGACCACAGGACTGGATGAGATCACTGTAGGAGAAATTATAGATAGGAATAGGAGAAGGGCTGAGGACTGATCCTAGGTCCAAGACTTAGAAATTCAAAGGATGAGAGGAAACTAGCACATGAACAAAGCCCCCAAAACAACAGTAGCAACAACGAACAAAATAAACAAGGAAGGAGGGAAGGGAGGAAAGAAGAAGGAAGCAAGGAATTAAGAGACGGAGTTCCCAATGAGAAAGAAGGAAAAGCAGTAGACAACAATATCACCCACCACTTGTCTGTCAGTTTGTCATACTGTGGTGGCTTGTGTGTTGCTGTGATGCTGGAAGCTATGCCACCAGTATTTCAAATCCCAGCAGGTTCCCCCATGGTGGGCAGGTTTCATCAGAGCTTCCAGACTAAGACAGACTAGGAAGAAGGACAGGAGCTCCAGTAGTGTAGTGCCTATGGTATTTGGCTGCTAAACAGAAGGCTGGCAGTTCAAACACCAGCCACTCCTTGGAAGGAAGGTTGGGAAATCTACTTCCGTAGTGATACTGCCTCGGAAACCCAAGGAGGGGTAGCTATGAGTCGGGTCTGACTCAACGGCACATAACAACAACACCAACAGGAAGAAAGACATCGCCAAGTTCACTTCTGAAAGAACTGGCCACTGAAAACCTTATGAATAGCAGGGGAACATTGTCTGTATAGTGCTGGAAGATGGGCCCCTCAGGTTGGAAGGCACTCAAAGTGCAACTGGGGAAGAGCTACCTCCTCAAAGTAGAGTCAACCATTAAGACATGGATAGAATGAAGCTTTCACGACCTTCAATTGCTGATATGGGCTGACTCAAAGTGAGAAGAAACAGCTGCAAACATCCATTACTTATTGGAATGTGGAATGCATGAAGTATGACTGCAGGAAAATAGGAAGTTGTCAGAAATGAAATGGAACACATAAAGGTCAATATCCTAGACATTAGTAAGCTGAAATAGACTATGGTATTGGACATTCTGAATCAGGCAATCATATGGTCTACTATGCCAGAAATGACAAATTGAAGAAGAGTGGCATTGTACTCATTGTCAAAAAGAACATTTCAAGATCTATCCTGAAATATGATGCTGTCATAGGATAATACCCATGTGTCTACAAGGAAGACTCTCAATACAATTATTATTCAAATTTATGCACCAACCACTAAAGCCAAAGATGAAGAAATTGAGGGTTTTGACCAACTTCTGCAGTCTGAAATTGACCAAACATGTAATCAGGATGTACTGATAATTACTGGTGATTGGAATGAAAAAATTGGAAACAAAGAAGAAGCATCTAAAAACACCAAACCAAACTCACCACCATTGAGTCAATTCCGACTCATAGTGACCAGTCCTTGGGTTTCTGAAGAGGTATCTCTTTGGAAGTAGATTAGCTAATCTTCCTTCTGAGGAGTCGCTGGTGGGTTTGAACCATCAGCCTTCTGATTAGCAGTCAAATGCCTTAGGCACTACCCCACCAGAGCTCCCACCAGTAGTTGGAAAATATAGCCTTGGTGATAGAAATGATGCTGGAGATTGCATGACAGAATTTTGCAAGACCAACGACTTATTCATTGCAAATACTTTTTTAAACAGCATAAACAGTGACTATACATGTGGATACCACCAGATGGAATACACAGGAATCAGATTGACTATATGTATGGAACGAAATGATAGAGAAGTTAAATATCATCAATCATAACAATGCCAGGAACTGACCGCAGAACTGATCAATTTCTCTTACGCAAGTTTAAGTTGAAGCTGAAGAAAATTAAAACAAGCTCATGAGAGCCAAAATACAATCTTAAGTATATCCCACCTGAATTTAGAGACCCTCTGAAGAATACATTTGATACATTGAACACCAATGACCAAAGACCAGACGAGTTGTGGGATGACATCAGGACATCATTCCTGAAGAAAGAAAAAGGTCATTAAAAAGACAGAAAAGGAGAAAAGC
>NW_006921594.1:18372987-18385963 GCF_000298275.1 Orycteropus afer afer | reverse complement strand
GACTAATAAAATATTTGTCCTTCTGTAATTGACTTATTTTACTCAGCATAATGTCTTCCAAGTTCATCCACGTTATGCAGCGTTTTGCAGATTCTACATTATTCTTTAGTGTTGCATAGTATTCCATTGTGTGTATGTACCATAGTCCAGTTATCCATTCTTCTGTTGATGGGCACCTTGGTTGTTTCCATCTTTTTGCTATTGTAAATAGTGACGAATATGGTTGTGCATATATTTGTTCTTGTGCCTGGCTCTCACTTCTTTAGGATATATACCTAGTAATGGGGATGCTGGATCAAATGGTATTTCCAATTCCAACTTTTTAAGGAATCACCATATTGCTTTCCACAATGGTTGTACCATTTTACAGTCCCACCAGCAGTGGATGAGAGTCCCAATCTCTCCACATCCTCATCAGCATTTGTTTTTTTCTGTCTTGTTGAACTTTGCTATTAGTGCTGGGGCGAGATGGTATTCTAATGTTGTTTTGATTTGCATCTGTCTATTGGCTAATGATGGTGAGCATTTCTTCATGTGTTTGTTGGCCCCCTGAATATCATCTTTGGTGAAGTGTCTATTCACGTCTTCTGCCCATTTCTGAATTGGATTGTTTGTCTTTTTGTTTTTGAGGTGTTAGAGTTTTCTATAAATTTTAGAGATAAGTCCCTTGTCAGATCTGTCATTGCTGAATATTTTTTCCCAATCTGTATGTTCTCCTTTGACTTTGGAGAAGTCTTTGGAAGCACATAAAAATTTAATTTTTAGAAAGTCCCATTCATCTAGTTTATTTTCTGCTGTTTGTGCATTTTGGGTTATGCTTGACAGTCTATTCATGCCATAAATTAGGGTCCCTAAAATTGCCCTTCATTTTTCCTTGAGAAACTTTATAGTTTTAGGTTTCACATTTAAGTCTTCGATCCATCTGGAGTTAGTTTTCGTGAATGGTGTGAGGTACAGATCTTGTTTCATTCCTGCAAGTGGATATCCAGTTTTGCCATCATCATTTGTTAAAAAGACCATCTCTTCCTTATGTAATGGATTTCAGCCCTTTGTCAAAAATCAGCTGACCATAGGTCAATGGATCTATTTCTGGTTTCTTGATTCTGTTCCACTGGTCTACATCTCTGCCATTATACCGATAGCAGGCTGTTTTGACAACTGTGGCTGTATAGTAGGTTTTGAGTGGGAGACCTCCTACTTTGTTCTTCTTCAGCAGTGCTCTGCTTATCCAATGTCTCTTTCCTTTCCGTATAAAATTAGTGATTTTTTCCCCCATATTCTTAAAGAATGCTGATGGGATCTGGACTGCGATTGCATTGAATGTATAGATTGCTTTGGTTAGAATTGACATTTTCACAATATTCACTTTACCTATCCACAAGTATGGTATATTCTTCCATTTATATACAGCTTTTATGGTTTCTTGAAACAGTGTTTTGTAGTTTTTTTTTTTTTTTTGTACAGGTTTTTTGTGTCCCTAGTGAGATTTATTCCCAAGTATTTTATTTTGTTGTTAGCTATTATAAATGGTACTGATTTCCTTATATCTTTTTCAGCAATCTCTTTGCTGGTGTAGAGGAATCCAACTGATTTTTGTATGTTGATCTTATATTCCACCACTATGCTAAATCTCTCAATTAATTCCAATAGTTTTTTTGCTGAGTCTCTTGGGTTTTCTATGTATAGGATCATATCATCAGCAAGTAGGGATAGTTTAACTTCTTCCTTACCAATGTGGGTGCTTTTGATTTCCCTTTCTTGCCTTATTGCTCTTCCAATACGATGTTGAATAGAACTGGTGATAAGAGGGCATCCTTGTCTGGTTCCTGTTTGCATGGGGAACTGTTCCAGTCTCTCTCCATTGAGAATAATGTTAGCTGTTGGTTTTGCATATATGCCCTTTACTATGTTGAGGAATTTCCCTTTTATTCCTATTTTGCTGAGAGTTTTTTTTTTTTTTAAATCAGGAATGAGTGTTGGAAGTTATCAAATGCCTTTTGTGCATCAATTAATATGATCATGTGGTTCTTTTCCTTTGTTTTATTTATGTGATGGATGACGTTGATTGTTTTCTAATGTTGAGCCATCTTTGCACACCTGGTATGAACCTCACCTGGTCATAATGTGTTATTTTTTGATATGTTGTTGGAGTCTATTTGTTAGGACTTTTTTGAAGATTTTTACATCTGTATTTATGAGGGATATTGGTCTGTAGTTTTCCTTTTTACTGATGTTTTTGCTTGGTTTTGGTATCAAGGTTATGCTTGCTTCATAACATGAATTTGGGAGGATTCCATCCTTTTCTATGTTATGGAATAGTTTGAGTAGGATGGTGTCAGTTCTCTGAACATTTGGTAGAATTCTCCAGTGAAACCATCTGGGCCAGTGATTTTTTTTGTTGGTAATTTTTTAATGACCTATTCATTTTCTTCTTTTGTTATGGGTATGTTCAAAATTTCCACTTCAGTCTGTGTTAGTTTAGGTAAGCAGTATTTTTCTAGAAATATGTCCATTTCTTCTAGATTTTCAAATATGTTGGAGTATAGTTCTTCATGGTATCCTGATATTATCCTTTTAATTTTTCTGGGTTCTGTTGTGATATTGCCCAATTTGTTTTTTATTTGTGTTATTTGTATTCTCTCCCTCTTTTCTTTTGTTAAATTTGGCATTGGTTTGTCAATTTTATTAATCTTTTCAAAAAACCAACTTCTAGTCTTGTTGACTCCTCGGAAGGAAGGTTGGGCAATCCTACATCTGTAGTGATGCTGCCTCGGAAACCCAAGGAGGGGTCGCTATGAGTCGGGACCGACTCGACGGCACATAACAACAACAACAAGTCTTGTTGATTTTTTCTATTGTCACTCTATTTTCTGCTCCACTTATTTCTTTTCAAATCTTTATTATTTCTTTTCTTCTGGTGACTATAGGCTTTTTTTTTTTTTGCTGTTCTTTTTCTAATTGTTGGGGATGTTGTTTAGGCATTGATTTTAGTTTTTTCTTCTTTTTTGATATGTGCATTTATTGCTATAAATTGGCCTCTGATCACTGCTTTGCTGTGTCCCAAAGATTTTGGTATGTTGTATTTTCATTCCCATCTGATTCAAGGAATTTTTCAATTTCCTTTTTTTATTTCTTCTATTACCCAGTCATTTTTAAGGAGGGTGTTATTCAGTTTCCATGTGTTTGCTCTTTTTCCATTGCTCTTCCTATCATTGATTTCTAATTTTATAGCATTGTGATTTAAAAAATGCTTTGCAGTATTTCAATGTTTTTAAATTTATTAAGGCTTGCTTTGTGGCATAACATATGGTCTATCCTGGAGAATGTTCCATGTTCACTGTTGGTGTTTAACCCACTTATGTGTCCTTCCTTTCAAAGTTCAGGGCTGTAGGATTATCTTCTGTATCTGTGTCTAATGGTTCCTCTTTTCTTTGTTGAAGAGGGTCTGTATAGCTTGTGTGCCTATTCCACCATCTTACCAGAAGTCCTCACATTTGGCATTTCTGAAGATGCAAAAGCTGAAGAAAAAAAATTCAAGCCACAAGTTGCAATATTGAAGGATTCTATTGACAAAACATTGAACAATGCAGGAAGCATCAAAAGATGGAAAGAATATACAGAGTCTCTACCAAAAAGAACAAGGCTCTAGGAATTGAAGGCATGCCAATTGAGATGATTCAACAAATGGATGCAGTACTGGAGGCATTCATTCATTTATACCAAGATATTTGTTAAGACAGCTGCTTGACCAACTGATCCATATTTGTGCCTGTTCCAAAGAAAGATGATCTAATAGAATGAGGGAATTATGGAACAATATCATTAATATCACACCCAAGTCAAATTTTGCTGAAGATAATTCAAAAACAGTTTCAGTGGTATGTCAATAGGGAAGTGCCAGAAATTCAACCTGTATTCAGACTTCTGAAATGAGGGCTATCATTGCTGATCTCAGATGCATTTTGACTGAAAACAAAGAATAGCAGAAGGAGGTTTACCAGTGTTTTATTCACTACACAAAGGCATTCAACTATGTGGATCACACAAATTATGGATAACATTGCAAAGAAGGGTATTTAGAACACTTCCTTGTGCTCATGAGGAACCAAGATGCAGTCATTGTAACAAAACAAGAACTAATGCATGGTTTAAAAGCATGAAAGGTGTGCAGCAAGGTTGTATCTTTTTACCTTACTTACTCAATCTCTATGCTGAGTTAATAATCCGAGAAGCTGAACTCTTTGAAGAACAACATGGCATGGTATCAGGACTGGAGGAAGACTCATTAATAACCTGCAATATGCAGATGACATAACCTTGCTTGCTGAAAGTGAAGAAGATTGGAAGTACTTATTGATGAAGATCAAAGTCTTCAGTATGGATTACATCTCAACATAAAACAAAAATCCTCATAACTGGGCCAATAAGCAACATCATGATAAATAGAAAAAGACGAGTTGTGAAGGATTTCATTTTACTTGAATCCACAATCAATGCCCATGAAAACAGTCAAGAAATTAAATGATGTATTGCACTTGGCAAATCTGATGCAAAAGATCTCTTTGAAGTGTTAAAGAGCAAAGATGGCACTTTGAAGACTAAGATGCACCTGACCAAAATCATTGGGTTTTCAACAGCCTCATATGCATGTGCTACTTGGACTATGAATAAGGAAGACCACCGAAGAATTGATGCATTTGAATTGTGCTGTCGGTGAAGAATATTGAATGTACCATGGACTGGTATAAGAATGAATGCATTTGTCTTGAAGGAAGTGCAGCCAGAATGCTCCTTAGATGCAAGAATGGCCAGACTTCATCTCTCGTACTTTGGTCATGTTGTCAGAAGGGACCAGTTCCTGGAGAAGGTAAAGTAGAGGGGCAGCAAAAAAGTGGAAGACCCTCAACAAGATGGATTGACAGAGTGGCTGAAATAATGGGTTCAAGCATGGCAACAACTCTGAGGATGGTGCAGGACTGGACAGTGTTTCATTCTGTTGTATGAAGGGTTGCTGTGAACTGACTTTAGGCTTCTAAGAACAACAAGAACATGATATCACAGAAACAAAGAGAAGAAAGTATTTCAAAGAGGACAGAGTTCTCAGCTGTGTGATGAAGATTTGACTGCAGTATTTTATAAGATGGTTGTCTTTCATGTACTGAACAGCAGCAGTTTCAGACTAGGAGTGGAATAAAACTTTAGTTGGGGTAGTTGGGAAGCAGACAAACTTAACTGAATTTTGCTATGAAGAGGAGCAAACAAATAAGTGGTAAATGGAGTGGAATGGGGGTTGCTATGAGTTGGAATCCACTCAATGACAGTGAGGTTTTTTTTCAGGGAGTGGAAGATGAGTCTAGGAAGGGTGGCAGAGAATGATCCATGACACTGTCATATTATGGAACATGTTAATGCTGTTGAGAATTATCCATGATATATTTTTCTTATAAGGTCAGAGGCACTTGATAGTAATTTGATTTTGACCTTGCCATTTTGTTTGTTGTTGTTATTGTGTGCTATTGAATCAATTCTGACTCATAGTGATCCTATATGACAGAGCAGAACTACCCCACAGCATTTTCTAGGCTGTAATTTTTATGGGAGCATAGCTCCAGGTCTTTTCTCCAGTGCAGCAGCTGGTAGGTTCGAACCACTGACCTTTTAGTTAGCAGCCAAGGGTTTAACCATTGTACCACCAGGGCTCCTTGTCATTTTTGCTAGTACGTAATAAATACTAAGATTTAGTAGCAGTTTAGAAAATTGAATAAGTATTTTTAATGTTCCCCATTCATTTGTTTAAGTGAATATCAGTTAAGTAGAAGGCAAATACTTTTGTAACACAGAAAAACATGCTAGACTTTCTCTGAAAGCTAGTCATAGCTGAAAATTGAAATGAACAAATAAAAGCATTAGAGAAGAAATAGAAAATATTAGGAAATATAGAAGATAATTGGGAACATATAGTATTTTCACTTGTTGGTGAGAAAAGTACAAAGAATAGAACACTTATATTTTTATTTTAACTGGCAGGATGAAATGACATGATGCTAATATGAGAATTTTGAAACAGTTTAAAATATGGTTGTCCTGAAAGTTCTACAAAATAATAATGGGTTGGATACAAGTTCTTGTTTATTTTCTTCCTCCAATAACTTTATTTTGAACTTTCTATCCACCAGACTTCCTGAAAAAGCCTAAGAGAAATCTTTCCCATTTTCTGGGTCAACTCTTCATTTAACGGCTAATTACTCAATAAGTGCCAGAGAGGTTATAAAATTTACCAAATGTGATGAATATAAACTTTAAAATATAGGATAAATTTATAAAATAAAATTGGGAATATGTGGAGTATTATGCCCACTACTTCCATCAAATAAGCAGATTCCACCAGCCAGTATGTCTGGGAACATGGAGCTAAAGGTGCAGACACATCTGGTTTTACCTTTTATGAAATTTTATTTGAAATAATGTAGAATAATATAATAAATGTGTCACATTGAATTTAATAAAAGGTTAGTTGTCAAAGCCACTAGTTGAAGCTGAATTTTTCAGAGCTTTGAATACTTATACCTTTGCTTTTATAGCTTCAGTATATAAAACTGACAATACTTTATTTCCCAATTATTGATCCTACACCTCAGGCATGCTGCCACCAGGGGGCAATGCTGTATTGCCATCGCTTGGATAAAAAAGGCAACATGAGTTTCAAAATGGTAACATGAAGCTCTGCCACAATGTATGATTTATGGTCTTTTCTTTACAAATAGGAAACTGTGTATTCTCTAAAGAAACATAAATGGCTAATTCTTTAGGATATTTAAAACTACATTTCCATCATTCAGTTTTCTCTTAATATTAAGAAACACTAATTGAGTTTTTTTCTTTCCTTTAGAAGATGTACATTTTTCTATATACAGAAAAATGTCATTCATAATCCAATCCCTACCACAACATGGATGATCATTTTTATTCTCCTTGTCTTTTAATAAGTTATATTACATGTGTATGTATGATTGAATCCATTTTTACTTAATATTTAATTAAAATTATTTTCCCAAGTTGCTAAATACATTTTATTTATTTATTTTTCTTTCTTTTTTTTAAATTGTGATTCGGGTGAAGATTTACAGAGCAAATTCACTTTCCATATAGCAGTTCAAATACACTTTGTCTCATGACAATTGACCACAGTTTACCACAATGCAACAGCTCCCCTGCCACTTCCTCCCCGTAGTTACCTCTTCCCAGTGTCCAGCTAAATACATTTTATAATTAATAAAAGTTTTCTATTGGATAGACGTACCATAGTAAACTAATCTTAAATAGTACTAAACTTGTTATATACTAGGCATATACATGCATCATTTCTCACCTTCACAGCCCTGCTAAGTAGGCATTGCTATCTTAACTGTACAAATGAAAAAACAGAGGAGTTAAGTAAATTTTCCAAAACCACACAGTCAAGACTAAACTGCCATTCAAACCAGCTCTGACTCCAGAGTGCTTGTCCATATCATGGTGCTTCTGGAATATATTATTATTCAATATGCCACTATTTTGCACAATTCAGATTACTTCCAAACTTTCACTTTTATATGTAAATATATCATAAAAACATTTATGCATTATATCTTTTTAATCCTTTTAAATTATCATTTCTGGATGGCATTACTGGAGCAAATTTTGTGTGTGTGTGTGCTTCTTTTATGTATTTTTTAACTTTTTATTGTGTTTTGAGTATAATTTTACAAAGCAGATTCGTCTTATGTTCAGTAGTTCATATACACAGTTTTGTGGTACTGGTTACATTCCCCACAGTGTAACATCTCACCTCCCACTTCTTTCCTGTGGTTACCCTTTTCCTGTGTCCTTCTTGCTTATGCATTCGTGTCTCCTTACATTTCTCTCTGTGCAAATGCTGCCCTTAGGATCTCCTATGGTTGATTATTAAAGAAGTGCATCTCACTGGTGCAGGTGTTCAGCTCGTAGGTCTGTCTATTTTTGGTCTGAGAGTTAAGCCATGGGAGTGAGAAAAATTCCAGTTCTGAAGGGGGTGACTCAGGGCCATAGACTCAGGGGTTTCACCAGTCTCTATCTGGTGAAAAGCCTGTTGTGTTTTTTTTTTTTATGATTGTGAGTTTTGTTCCACATTCTTCTCCCACTCTATACAGGATCTCCAATTTTGATCCCTTTCTGAGTGCTTGGCATTGGTAGCCGGGTACCATCTAGTTCTGGTCTCTGAGTCATATAGGTTGAGGTTCTCATGGTCTATTATTAGTCCTTTGGACCAACTGTTTCCCTGCATCTTTTATTTTCTTCACTCTTATTTGTTCTGGATGAGGAAAGACCAATAATTGCCACTTTGATGGCCACTTGCAAGCTTTTAAGACTCCAGTTGCTACTCACTGAAGTAGCACAATATTTTTGTATACAGTGTTGTACCAGTTGAGTTTGATGTTCCCTACAACCATGGTCCCCAGGCCACAGGCCCAGTATGGGGACCTACTCCCTCAAGGTGCTTATTTGTGCTTGTTAGTTATCCTAACTTTGCCCCTTGTTATGTTTAAACTGCATATGGACTTTTTATAGCAGAAATACATATGTAGGAATATCTTCTGCCAAATCTATGTATGGTTGTGGGTATATTCCCATTTGCCTAGCCATATCTGCCTACTTATGTATCCACACACAGATTACTGTTTGCTGTTACTGATAATGCAGTATTGTGTCTGCCATAGTATTTGCTTTTATTGTCTATACATCTTGTGCACCTCTCCATGTCTTCCTTTTTCTTAGTGTGGTAGTTTGTGTGCCAACTTGGCCGGGCCTGGTTGAGCGGCTGGGCAGCTGGATGTAGTATTCCCCATGATGAGACTTGTAATCAGCTCCACGGTGGAATCTACTGTGAGCAGCTGAGTAGCTGTCTTAGGGATGTGGTCTGTTTCCTGTCTATAAGGATAAGCCTTGGGGAATGGTCTCTAGTGTTTGAACCCTGCATGTAGCTATGTGGTTGTTCAGCAGCCTGCCATGCTCTGCCAACCTTGGGAACTTTAATGGACTTGAATGGCCTGCCATGTGGTTTGGTAACATTGGGACTGTGCCTTATTATTTGCCAACGTTGGGCTTGTCAGCTTCAGCAGCCAGCAGCTGAGTGAAGAAAAGCCTCCAGCTTCAGTGGGCCAGGAGCAGGAGACAGAGCTGAAGCCCAAGGTTGAGGGGCTTTCACCCAGCCCCTAGAGCCTGGCACTTTGAACTCAGACTTAAACCCTCCAAGCTGTAAGAGAATAAACCTCTGTTTCTTCAAGCCATCCCATTTGTGGTATATTCTTGTCAGAGTGGCACTAGGTAACCAGAACATTTAGTGATATTGTGCTAGTCACAGATTTTTTTTTTCTACTGCTTTTCCCTTCATCCACATCAAACCTGTCTCTTAATTATCCAGCTATTTCCTCCCCATTCCCATCCATGGTAACCAACAAAGAAAATTTCCTTCCCTGTGTAAACTTTTCCTTAATATTTTACAATAATGGACTCATACAATATTTGTGTCTGTGATTCCCTGATTTCACTCAGCATGATGTCCTCCAGGTTCACCTGGGTTATGAGGCTGATCCCCTGATTCCCCACTATTCTTGAATGTTGCATAGTATTCTCTTGCGTGCATGTGACATAATTTGGTTATCTATTCATCTGTTGATGGGCACTTGGTTGTTTCCATTTGTTTGCTATCATAAATAGTGCTGCGATGAACATGGGTGTGCATATATCTATTCATGTCCCTGAGCTCACCTCTTTAGGATTGATTCCTAGTAATGGGATTGCTGGATAAAATGGTATTTCTATTTCCAACTTTTTAAGAAAGTGTTACATCAATGGTACAGTGGTTGTACCATTTTACAGTTCACTAGCAGCATATGAGAGTTCTAATCTCCCTACACCTTCACCAGTATTTGTTATTTTCTGTCCTATTGAGCTTTGCTATTATTGCTGGAGTGAGATGATATTTTATTGTTGCTTTGATTTGTATCTCTCTAATTGGTACTGATCATAAGCATTTCTCCATATATTTATTGGCTGCCTGAATATCTTCTTTGGTGAAGCATCTGTTCATGTTCTTTGCCCATTTTTGAATTGTATTGCTTGTCTTTTTGATATTGAGGTGTTGAAGCTTTGTATAAGTTTTAGAGTTATGTCATTGCCAAATATTTTTTTTTCCCCAATCTGTGGGTTTTCTTTTTATTCTTTTGGAGAAGTCTTTTGATGCATGTACGAATTTAATTTTTAGAAGATTCAGTCATCTAATTTCTTTTCTGCTGTGTGCATCTTGGGTTATACTTGATAGTCTATTTATACTATAAGTTAGGGCCCCTAAGTTTTCCCCTATTTTTTCTTTGATAAATTTTATAGTTTTGTGTTTAATGTTGAAGACTTTGATCCATCTTGAGTTCATCTTTGTGTATGGGGTGAGGTATGGATCTTGTTTCATTTTTCTGCAAATGGATATCCAGTTTTGCCAGCACCATTTGTTGACGAGAGTATCTCTTCCCCACTGAATAGGTTTTGGCCACTGAATAGGTTTTATCAAAGATCAGCTGTCCATGGGTGGATGGGTCTATTTTTGGACTTTTAATTCTGTCACACTGCTCTATGTGTCTATTGTATCAATACGAGGCTATTTTGACTACTGTGGCTGTATAAGTTTTGAGATCAGGGAGTGTGAGACCTCCTACTTTCTTTTCCTTCTTTAGTAGTGCTTTGTTTATCCATGCTGTTTTCCCTTTCCATACAAAATTAGTGACTGGTTTTTCCGTGTCCTTGAAGAATGTTGATGGATATTGAATTGGGATTGCATTGCATCTATAATTTGCTTTGGGTACTATTGACATTTTCACAATGTTCATTCTTCCTATCCATGAGCATAAGATATTCTTCCATTTATAATGTTTTGTAGTAGTTTTGGTAGTTTTCTTTGTGTAAGTCTTTTGTGTCCCCAGTAAGATTTATTCCTAAGTATTTTATCTTCTTGGTAGCTATTGTAAATGGTATTGTTTTCCTTATTTCCTTCTCAGAGATCTCTTCGTTTATATAGAGGAATCTAACTGATTTTTATATGTTGATATTGTATCCTGCTACTTTGCTGAACCTTTCAACTAGTTCCAGTAGTTTTCTTAACTGAGTCTCTTGGGTTTTCTATGTATAGCATCATGCCATCTGCAAATACAAATAGTTTTATTTCTTCTTGGCATTTTGGATGCCTTTTATTTCTCTTTCTTACCTTATCGCCCTGGCAAGGACTTCCAATACAATGTTGAATAGAACATCCTTGCATGGTTCCTGTTTGCAGGGGGAATGCTTTGAGTCTCTCTCCAATTGAGAATAATGTTGGTTGTTGGTTTTGTGTATATGCCCTGTATTATGCTGAGAAATTTCCCTTCTATTCCTGTTTTAGTGAGAGTTTTTATCAGGAATGGGTGCTGGAGCTTATCAAATGCCTTTTCTGCATTGACTGATTTGATCAAGTGGTTCTTTTCCTGTGTTTCTTTTATGTGGTGGATTGCATTGTTTTTCTAATGTTGAACCATCATTTGATACCTGGTATGAATCCCACTTGGTCATGCTGTATTTTTTTTTTTGCAATCTGTTGGCTAGGATTTTGTTGAAGACTTTTACATCTATATTCATGAGGGACATTGGTCTGTAGTTTAACTTTTTAGTGGTATCTTTGCCTGGTTTTGTTATCAGGATTATGCTTGCTTCATGTCATCCCTTTCTATGTTCTGGAACATTTTGAGTAGGATAGGTGACACCTCTTCCCTGAACATTTGACAGAATTCTCCAGTGAAGCCACTTGGGCTAGGACCTTTCTTTCTTTCTTTATTTAGTGGGGGAAGCTTTTTTTCATGACCTGCTCAATTTCTTCCTTTGTTTTGGGTCTGTTCAAATTTTTTCAGTCTGTGGTAGTTTAGGTAGGTCTCATGTTTCTAGAAATCTGTCAATTACTTCTAGGTTTTCAAATTTGTTGGAGTATAGTTCTTTGTAGTATTTTGTTATTATCCTTTTTACTTCAGTTAGTTCTGTTGTGATGTCACCCATTTTATTTATTATTTGTGTTATTTGCATCTTCATTAGTTAAATTTGCCAGTGGTTTCTTGATTTTGTCAATCTTTTAAAAAAACCAGCTTCTAAGCTGGTTAATATTTTCTGTTGTTTTTCTGTTTTCTGCTTCATTGATTTCTGCTTTGGTCTTTTTTATTTCCTTTCTTCTGGAGATTGATGGCTTCTTTTGTTGCTTTTTTGTTGGAGTTGTTAGGTTAAGGTGTTGATTTTGATTCTTTTTTGATTAATTAATTTTTATAAATTGACCTCTGTTTACTGCTTTCACTGTGTCCCAAAGGTTTTGGTATGTTGTGTTTTCCTTCTTTCATTTCCAGGAATATTTTTATTTCTCACTTTATTTTTTCTGTTATCCAATGTTTGTGAGCAGTGGGTTATTCAGTTTCCATGTATTGGATTTTTTCCTCTGGTCTTCCTATTGTTGATTTCTAATTTTATACTGTTGTGATCTGAGAAAACGTTTTGAAGAATTTTGATGATTTTAAATTTATCAACTCTTGATTTGTGGCCTGGCATATGGTCTATTCTGGCGAATGATCCATGTGCACTAGAAAATAATTTGTAATTTTTTTTTTCTTGAATGCAGTACTCTGTATATCATCAAGTTGGTTGATTGAATTGTCAAGATCTTCTGTATTTTTCTACTTGTTCTGTCCTTCATTCAAAGTTGTGTGTTAAAAAGTCTCCTACCACTACTGTAATATTATCTAGTTCTCCTTTTAATTCAGTTAATGTTTGCTTTATGTATTTTGGAGCTTTTTCATGGGGTGCATATTTATTAATTATTGTTATGTCTTCATGGTCTATTGATCCTTTTATCATCATATAATACCCTTCCTTGTCCTTTATGCTGGATTTTTTCTTG
>NW_006921594.1:18353805-18371390 GCF_000298275.1 Orycteropus afer afer | reverse complement strand
AGCTTGTTCACCCATCTATCCGTCCCTATACCCATGTTTGCTTTCACTGACAACTCAGTACTGTATATGCAAAAGGGTTCATATTTGTTGTCTGTACTGTGGTATGGCTTTTCTAACCCTTCTCTGTGACTCCCATAAGATTACTGAGTGGGACCATGCAAATAAGGTATATAGAACTCTAATGTAGGGATTGTTTATTTTTGTCATTCTGCTAGGCTTAAAATGAGCCTTCCTAGACATTTGTTGTTGTTGTTATGTTCGTAGACATAGAAAGGGGGATATCATAGAAAGGGAGAAGAACTGGAGGTGGAGTACAGCACATCCTTGGACTGGAGATCCCTGTGCTGGACCTCCCGGCAGAAAGATGGCAGAGTTGACCAGCAAAGATGACCATCTGAGGAACTAAGAGGCATGAGATAGAACTGTAGGCTTGGTAGCCCACAGAGCAAGACAGTTGAATGCTTTTGGGCAGTAGGCTTATTAGTGGAGTGGGGTGCACATAGGTGTACCTATTAGCAGAGCTAAAAAAGCTCTGTAACACTTGCCCAAGCAGAGCAGAGGCCAGGACGAGAGGCAAGAGCCAGAGAGGCATGCCTGAGGCCATACCATAGGAGAGACTGTCCTGATCAAAGAATTGTATCCTGAGAGTGTTCCTGAATCTGAACTGTAGCCTATTATTTCCCTAATAAACCCTACAATCAAGAATATTGCCTGTGAGTTCTGTGTGGCCATTGCAACAAATTATAGAACCCAGCAGAGAAGTAATGAGTGTTATGGGAGGGATAGTTGGTGTCAGAATTGGTAAAAAGGCTGGAGGGTGGTGGTATGTCTGGCCTCACAGGATTAAGCTGTGGGCTGTTGATGGTGATTCTGTTTCTCCCTTGTGAGGTTGGAGGAGGTCAGAAGATGTGGTCTTCATGCCCTTTTTTGCAGAAGGATTCCTTTTAGCATTTCTTGTAGGTTGATCTGGTTTTTACAAATTCTCTTAATTTTAGTTTATCCAGAATGTCCAAATTTTACCATCATATTTGAGGAACAGTTTTGCTGGATATGTTGGTAATTTTTTCCTTCAAGATTTTGTATATATACTCCCATTGCCTTCTTGTCTGAATGGTTTCTGCTGAGAAATCAGAACTTAGTCTTATTGGTTGCCCTCTGTAGGTAACATTTTGTTTTTCCCAAGCTGCACTCAAGAGTCTTTTTATGTCTTTGGTTTTGGAAAGTTTGATTATGATATGTCTTGACTTTCTCTTGAGGCCTATCCTGTATGGGGTTCACTAGGTTTTTTGGATGGATATCTTTTCATCTTTCATAATATTGGGGAGGTTTTCTGTTAGTAAGTCTTAAACAATTTTGTCAGTGGTTTTTTTTTTTTTTGCTTCCTTCTGTTCTGGGAGCTCTGGTGGCGTAGTGCCTAAGGCATCTGACTGCTAACCAGAAGGCTGGCAGTTCAAATTCACCAGCCACTCCTCAGAAAGAAGACTGGGAAATCTACTTCCATAGAGACACTGCCTCAGAAACCCAAGGAGGGGTCACTATGAGTTGGATTTGACTCAATGGCAGTGAGTTTGGTTTTGGTTCTTATTCTGGAATCCCTATCAAGTGTATGTTATTTCTTTTGATATCATCCCAAATAACTCTTAGGTTTTCTTCATTTCTCTTGATTTTTTTTTTTTCCTGATTTTTCCTCATACAAACTGGTGTCAAGGGATTTGTCTTCTAGCCAGGATTTGCATTCTTCAGCCAATTTGATTCTACTTTTTTTGTCCTTCCAACAAAATAAAAATGTTATCTATCTCTATAATTTTTGTGTTCAACTTCTGGATATCTAATTGTTTTTGTATCATTTCTAATTGTCTATTATTTTGTCATTTTGTTCCTGTATGATTTTCATTAATCCTTCAAGAGTATTAGCAGTCTTTCCTTGCTACTGTTTATAGTTTCCATGAGTTCTTAGAAGATCCTATATGTATCTCTCTTGGATTCCTTCTCAGGTAATTCTATTACCTATTCTTCCACAGGGAGAATCCCTACTTCTTTATTTTGGTCACGTGCTTCCACTATCTTGTTATTTGAATGGAAGTTGTCTGTTGTCTCCAAGACATTTTGAAGTAGTTGTTTTCATTTGTTGTGTTACCCCCCACCCCCCGCCAATATATCTGGATGAGTAGGGTAGATGTGTTCCTTTTGTTGTTAACTTGGCAGCTATCTTTGAGATGCTCTCCAGCTGTCTCTAGATTGGTGGAATAATTGATGAGAATGAAGATTTGGGTCTGTGTTTGATGTGAAGAGGAGTTTTAGTTGGGATGAACAGGTTTTGATCATTGTCTTTTGTTGATTAAGTGGTGTATGGGTTGATAGTGGTGCTTGTACATTGGTTGAGGTGGTTGGTGAAGTAGAAATGGCTGACTATATCCTCCTTCTTGAATTCCTCCTGATCTGTCCACATTGTGTCATTATTGCTGTAGTTATTGCTATGAAGTTTTCTGCCCTTCCCCCATCATCAGTGCCTATGTCTGTATTCAGACAGTCCAGCCTATTCTCTCTCCTCAGTCACTAATCTTCATACATTTTCCTTCTCAATCGGCACTCAATCTAATTCTTTATTTTCTCATTGATGCTCAGAATTCCAGGATCAGTATTTGAATCAGTTTCACTCAGATTTTCAGATTTTGTTGATGAAAGAATTGGTGGATTGTGCTATCAGGACACCGTTTTGTCTTCACCTCTGTGTGTATGCTTCTTGATACATATTAACTCCTAATCTTTTAAACGTACATTAAAACTTAAACCTGTCTGACATATTCCCACTTTCCTGAATAAGGGATGCTTCAGTATCAAAACTCTTCTAGATTAATTTCTTACCTGCACTAAGATCATCTCACCTACTTTGGTCATTTTGTCAGAAGGGACCATTCCCTGGAGAAGGGTATCATGCTTGGTAAAGTGGAGGGTCAATGAAAAAGGATCCTCAACAAGATGGATTGATACAGTGACTGCAACGATGGGCTCAAATATAGCTAGGATTGTGGGGCTGGTGCAGGACCAGGCAGTGTTTTGTTCTGTTGTACATAGGGTCACTATGAGTTGGAGCCAACTCAATGGCACCTAACAACAACAATAACAACTGAAACCATGCCACGATAGGCTTTGGTTTTAAGGACTTGTGGTTAAAGATACAATGCAGGAAGCCTGATGTTGCTGACATGTGCAAGAGGTATCAATCACCATAAAGGGAGCCAGCACAAATTGGTGGAAGTTGCAAGAAAGTAGATTTCTGAACCAATACAAGTAATCCAAGAGTCAGAGATTGGCAAAGCTGGAACGGACTGCTTTGAAAGATGGTGAGTTCCTTGACACTGGAGATGTTTAAGCATAGACTTAACTTTGCTTAAACACTGTAAAGAGACTCAAGTAATGGTGGATAGTTGGGTTGGAGGGGTAGGTTCCCAAATGCTGGTCTGAGGACCTAGAATTGTTCTTTTCTCCATAATAAGATGCAACAAAGACAATATTTTTATGAAGTTAAATTTATTCAATTTAATGGATGATTTTGTTGTCTGAGGTTATATTTTTCCATCTAAATTTTAGGAATTATTAGCAAGGAGAGAAACCCAAAATAGGGTGTATAAGGATAACAGAGTCAAGGAAAAGAAAAGATTGAATACTGGAAAATCTTTTCAGAAAAAGTCTTTAGAAAGATAATCTCTTCCACTTTGTTTCAAAAATAAGCTCTTCAACAATATTTAATTACTTTATATAATATACTTACTTATTACATTATATTATTTACAGTTTACATATTTTTTCCTGAACTGGATATTTATCCTTAGGTCATCAGTGAATACTCACCTCAAAACTGAAACTACTGTAGGATATATTTAATTATTAAGCACCACATAATTATGCTTACCTTTAGCATGTATTAGTATATATTATGTGAAAGCAGGAGAAAAATCATTTAATTATAGAGTGAGATACTTTCTCTAGAGTATTTGAACAATATCTTACGCTTAGTAGTGCCAATGACTCAGATGCTCCTAAAGATGATGGAGTGGGGATGCTAGTTATTTGGGCTTCTGTTATTTAGAAGCTGAGTAAAATAAGAGTTTGTTGTGCTGATCTGACAGATATCATCTGTATATTTGGATGAATAGCTTTCACTCTCCAGCTTAGTTTCTTTATTTTTATGTGGGGATGGAAATATCTGCAGTACTTTTTTCCTGGGGGTGAATGTTTCGGGGTGAATGTTTCTGCAATGCAAGACTAAGTATGTTAAACCAATGAAATATACTGCCCGCAATTCTTTCCTGGTATTTCTTTTAGTACCACCATTCTTTTTAGAAAAATAAGCTCATCAATCATTGAGCTTCTAATATTTGAGAATGCAAGGGAGTCTGCTCAAACAAAAGTATCATACATTAAAAATCACAATAAAAAAACATACTAAATATTTCTGTAAGTGTGCATTTTGAATGTCCTTGTTCACTGTAGGTCACTATACATCTTCCTCTCCCTATCCCAAGTCATTCAATGAACAATTTGCCTGTCTATACCTAAAAGGCTATCGTACTGTTTTTTGTTCTCCCCTTGGCAGAACTACTTGGAAATTTTAAACAATTTAAATATCAACTGACTTATGTTCTTCTTACCCTTTCAGGGAAATGTCAAGCATTCATATTTTCAACACTAATGAACAACAACCAATTGTTTTAATTTCATTATTTTCTCAACTGAAAGAGTGCTTACAGAGCACAGAAATAGCTAAGCTTTCTTTTTATAGATCTTGCTGGTGAGCCTGAAACAAGTTTAGATTGAAAGACAAAAGGGAACTCAGATTTCTATCCTCTGAGTATAATTCTCTTGAATTAATAGGCCCCAAAGAGAAGATTCCAAACACAGGGCTTGCAAGTTCTGTGTAAGGTCATTCAAGTGGTTTGCTTACCTCTCAATAAGGTTGAATTGCATTTGGACCATCAAAAAATTTCTCTATTCTTAAAATTGCTAGAGAAAGTTCTTCTGTCACCTTAAATAGCAACAAATTCCAAGAGAGATGGTTGGCTTTTCTCTCTCGTATCCAAGAACATAGCACACAGCATGCCACTACACAAAACCTGCATTGCAGTCATTTTTAAATTCAATCTAAATAATGTGACTTGCTGAGCATACCTTTCCCCTGATTTGCTAATGTTACAGATTTTAGAAGTGACATTTGCCCCTTTAGCAATGCACTTCTGCTTTAGTTTACTAAATGACACCTTCTCGACTTGATAAACAAAGTGTTTCCCAAAGGGATATAGCTTTCTTCCAAATTGCTAAGGAATAGGTTAGTAATAATAGAGTAAGGCTAATATGTGGTCCCTGTTCCTAGAGTAGAAGGACAGAGTGAGTCAGAGGTAACCCCAGCTCATGTATTTGGAAAGTATATATTCATGAAATGTGGAAAAAACATCACCATGGAGACAAGTGATCTGGTTTTGCAAAGGATATGGGGCCACAGTCAGGGCAGAGTGTGGGCCAAGCCCTTGTTTTCTCGAGTGGACGCTTTGGCACAGCTCCCAATGCTTGTGACTTTCCTAACGCAGAGAAAACACAGCAGGGACCTCTGTTTCCCGAGAGCATCTCCCTGTCACCTGAGCCTTATTTTCTTGAAGGTGTGTAGCCTTCCTTTTCAGAGATTGCTCTTAGAAAGGAACTAAGGGAAACAATCATCTTAACACTGCTATCCAATACTCACTGTACTTCAACTTCCTAATTTAGTCCAATTTTTCCCATTTTACTTACGTGGAAACAGTTTTGCTCGAATCTGCCTTCAGTGAGCTTGAGACATTTGTGTGCTTACCTGTTCAATCTGTACTGATTATGATACTCTCTTTCCTTCACTGCAGTATATTCATTTTGATACTTGAGAAGTTGTTCTCTCATTTTGGAGACCTCTGTGTTGAATGCCTCTGGAAAATCATCAGCTTGCTGCAGGTGAAACTTCTGCTGTTCTATTTGTTCCGTGAAACGTTTGGCATCCTGCAGCAGTTGGACCTCTGACTCTTGTGTGCTGTGTTAATAAAAAGCGATTCCCATAATGAGATGTGTAGTCCTCAGTACCCTTACTAGCTCCTGTGCGGGTATAGTCAAGAGGGCAGGGAGCATGTCCACAGCTGCTCCCTGGCCCTTCCTTTCCTGGGTTCATTTCAATCCAGTGAACATTTTTGTGCCAAGCACTGTGCTCAGTGCAACAAGCAAATATACTCCTGTCCTTGGCCTCAAGTAGTTCACAATCTAGCAGAGATGCAAGGTATATTGACTTAAAGAGTTAGCTAGAATCCCAGGTGACAAGTGCTAACACTGGCGTCTAGATCAAGACAATGGGAGATGATAGAGAAGGAATGAATCTGATGATCTACCCTGAACATGACAACAGCACAACAAGACTTCCAGGGTGCAGTGATAAGGAAAAGAGTGGGTCCCTCTTCCATCTGTCTTCAATAACCTTGACTCTTTCTAATTCTTGAATTCTCCTGACCTGATTGTGTTGTTGTGTTCTTATGTTTTGACATCAAGTTGGATCCGACTCATAGCGACCCCTCCTTGGGTTTCCAAGGCAGTATCACTACAGAAGTAGATTGCCCCATCTTCCTTCCGAGGAGTGGCTGATGGGTTTGAACCACCAGTCTTCTGGTTAGCCATAAAACGCCTTAGGCACTATGCCACCAGAGCTTCTGACCCCACTTAGCAAGTTAAGAAAAGACAGAAATCTTTCTAAAGACATATCACTAGGAAACTGGAAAGAAAGAAAAAAATCCTCTATAAAAGTGTGGACATAAATTACAGATTTTTAATCCAAATTTTAATATCTTGCTAAAGCTGGAGTTGAATTCACGGTAGCAAGCCTTCCTAGATTCCCAATTGCAGTCTATGATCTTGGCTCAATCCAGGGAAAGAGGCCTTTAAACATCAGGCTAGAGGCAGATTCAGATGAACATTGAAATTGGATTTGATGAAATCTTCAGTATTTTCTAAACCTTACTCACCAATATTGCAAACTAAGTCCAATCTTATAGTGGATATGATTCATTTTTTTTTTTTTTTAAACCCAACTACCCTCTGTTAGCTACCTGTCTTGTTCAGAAGCAGAATCCTTACAATTTCCCATTTTGAAGCCAGCACATTCTTCGAGAGCAATCCCCCCCACCACCACCACCAATACACACACAGTGTACCACTCTTCCTATCAAGTTTCCTCACCAAGAAGACCTTCAGTTTTTGGCTTATTTGTGGAGATGCCTAATGAGTCGCTCAAACCTACTTGACTGAAGTTATGAGTTCCATCGACTTTCTCAGGTAAGTTGTTTGCTCAATGGCATCCAGTGAAATATTTATTGGGACATACTGTGTTCCAGAAGCTATGCTAGGTACCAATAGCAGCAACAAACACAACTATAATGACAACATGGATAATTTCCACTAATGAAAGCTGGAGTTATCTCCCACAATTCAATTTCCTTAAATGTTAATATGCCTTTGTATATCCAAAGTTATCCAATCTCCTTATTGTTGGCACTCTTCAACCATAGGATTGTAAGGCATCAGTATGTGGCACGGTGCCTATTTTCTCACAGAAGGGAAGTAGGCAAGGTAGTAGGATCCCAGCCAGAACACAAACAGCACTTTACCTACATGTTTTTGAAATAGAGTGTCAGTATAAGGGAATCTAACTCATAACAAGGTGTCAGTAGAAAACCCATTCAGTTTTAGTTCAGTTTTTCCAGACTTTTTCTGCCTCCTTCTGACCCAGCTGCAACCATGGAGACTCCACTGCTTCATGCCTTTCCCATCCACCAGGAAATAGGAGTAAGAAAGAGTAGTGGCTGTTGGAAATGGCAAGAGATGCAACCAAGGGATCAAGAAGAGGCAAAATGTGGGTGATAAAGAAATTTAATGGTTTTGCAAAGCAACCTGGAAGCAGGAAAACACCATGGCCTTGCTCACTGTTTGCTATCTGCCCTGTAGGGCCCAGGGGGCTGAGCTGTGGGCCATGGAGGAGAAAGTCAAATCAGAGGACTTTGCAAGGTTCTGTTGGATCTACAGCTATCCAGAGGTGAGAAACACTGTCATCTTTGTATCTGCAAAGAGGCTTGGAGGGATTCCTTGAGAACTGCATAGAGTGTTCTCCCAGTTAAGAGTGTAAGGTATGCTGAAAAAGATTACCCCAGACTTTCCATCCAAAGCCTCCAAGTTTCTGAGTCTTCAGAATGAGTACACACTGGCAGGCAGAACCAAACACGGGGAATGGAATCTCAATAAGGAGTGAGTGTAAGGAGTTGACTTGGAGATGGGGAGAAAGAGGAATGAGAAACCAAGGCCAGGGGCTCTGAGGGTTGTTAGGAACCTGGATAGATCCCCGTAAGCATAGAGTGGGGTGTAAGTGAAGTCCACAAAGGGATTCAACTTAGCTGTTCCCCTAGTCATTCACTCTTCCTTTCTACTTCTATTTTCAGAATAGCTAATTGACTCTGGGCAAGACAAGAAGTAGGGGCAAGAGTTGGGGATTTGGGGAGAAGGTGGCTAGAAAATGGCAGAATGGAGGTTTTTATTCATTGCTATGTCTTCTAGCATTTTATGGGCATATCATGAGAAAGGAGGTGGAGGAAAGGAAGAAGACTTGTGAGTGATCAGCAATAGCAGCAGAACTTTCTTTTGTCCCTGCCCCCTCGATTACCACTGGCTCATAGCAGGTGGTCGGGAAACACTGTTAGATTATTCAGGAAGATATTCTTTGGATATGTGTCTAATTGGAACATGGTTGAGTTGAGGCTCCTGGGGGGTAGAAGTAAGAGGTAAAAATAGAAGTCTCAGCAGAGGTAGGCTGGAGTTATCTAACTCTATACCTCTGAGTGGTGAAGAGAGGTGGGGAGAAAAGAATCCTGCAGGACTGTCCCATAGAAGATAATGTTAGTACCCATACAAATACCCTTGGTCCATTCTAGAGGTCATCTGCATTTTCAGAGGACAGTTATCATACTACAACACTGTTGTATCTGCCTGCATGGGTTTATGTGGCCATAGGAGCTTTCGTGGCCTGCTCAAAAGAGCTAATATACCTAGGAGCAATCTTTAGTCAATAAGGGATGGACTGGTGGAACGATATCCCAGTTCAGAAATTCTGAAGTGTGTTCTACACAGTCACCCTGAGGGTCTTCAGTGAGACTGCCCAGTCAAACAGTGTTAACCTGCAGATTAACACATCTTCAGTTGGATTCCTCTCTTCCCTGTCTCACTTTCCACTCCCTCATTGTACTTTCTGGTGTCATTTCTCAAGCTACTTGAACTCACATCCTTGCTTCAGGGTATGCTTTTGGAGAGGATACAAGAAATATAGAAGAATACATCACAAGAAAGTAATGTAAATATGATAAAAGTGTTCCCACATTAGTAAAGGGCATACCTTATCACGGTATCATGCAGCAAGGTATACTTGGCTTTTAACTCTGCCATTCTGGTTGCAGGAAGTTTTCCCACAGCATGTAGCTAGCAAAGTAAACAAAAGATCACTATTAGCCATCACATTTTCTGCATTAATCAGGAGATAAAATGGTTACATGGATAAACCAAACTCACTGCCATCGAGTCATTTCGATTCGATTCATAGTGACCCCCACCTTGGGTTTCTGAGGCGGTTACACAGATATCTTATATAATCTTTTCCCTATGTGCTGCCTCCTTCTATCCACTGTAAATGCTGCCTTTCAGGACCAAGAACTTCTATAGCACATAAATTGAAAAAAAGAAAAAAAAAAAGATGTTCAGAAAAAGAGTTTGACACTGTTACTTTAGCTAGATTGGATAGAGAATCTCCTCTCTCAAAAAGAAAAAGAAAAGACCAAATTCTGAAGAATGGATTTCTACCTTTTTTTTTAAAAAAAAAAAAATCAAAATCTGAATGTTGATAGTCATCAAAAAGTAACTATCAAATAGCAGGTTAATCTCTGGTTAGAAACTTCAGACTTGTTCTAGTAGAGGAAAATGCTTCACTCATTAACAGAATGAAGCATGGAAAAAATGGTTACATTTTTATACTACATGACACAAATGAATATAAAAACCAAATCTGTCATGTTTTAAAAATGCACTAAGAAATTAACATAAAGTCCAATTTTAAATTGTCCAAGAGTATACACAATGAAATGTTAGATAAAATGTCTTAAGTTCACAAATAGGACTTCACAATAGATACTTGTGTTTCTGAATTGCCTTGTTGATAATTGTGACTGGAAGGAAATATTTACTCTAGAGATAAAGATTTAACAAGAGTTCATTATTCATGTGTGACATATATAATATGGAAAAAATTTCTAAATTTGAAATTCTAGGACATTCCAAGGAAAGTAAAAGCCCAGTAAGACCTTTTACCAAGTGAACTTCTCTGGAAGGGGATCAGCATGAGGAAACAATTAGGTGTTTGTGTGGGTGTCTGTGAGCAACCGATTGTATTCCCTGTGATAGGCAGCGTAACTACTTCGCATGATGTCCATGAACCTTAGAACATGTGAATGTATTACTTTACATGGCAAAAGGGACTTGGCAGTAATGATTAAACTAACCTGGATTTTCCACATGTCCTAACCATGTGAGTCCTTAAAAGCAGAGACTCTTTGCCGGTTAGGTTAGAGAGAGGAGATGGAAGAAGAAGGAGGAGAGATGTGAAGTATGAGAAAGACTCAACCTTTGACCCACCATTGCTGACTTTGAATATGAAGGGGGCCATGAGCCAAGGAATACGAGAAGCTTCTAGAAGTTGGAAAAAGTAAAGAAATGGATTCTTCCCCAGAATTTCTAGAATATAATGCAGCCCTGTCTACACCTTGATTTTAGCCTAATGAGACTCTGTTGGACTTCTGATCTACAGAAGTGTAAGATAATAAATTCATGTTTACTACTACCACTACTACCATACCATATCATTGGTATACAATTGGTATGGTAGTGGTTTTCCACCAATAATATGGTATAGTAGTAGTTTTCTACAACTGCCATAACAAATTATCACAAATTTAGCAGCACAGATAGATTTTCATCTATTTCAGCAGGTGGTGTATGATCAAGAACCAATGGTATTCAAGGAAGAAGGTGAAGCTGCAGTGAAGGAACTGGCAAAAAATAAGGTTCCAGGAATTGATGGAGTACCTACTTAAATGTTTCAACAAATCTGTCACACTGGAGGCACTTACTTGCCTATGCCAAGAAACTTGGAAGATAGCTACCTGGCTAATTGACTGGAAGAGATCCATATTTGTGCCCCTTCCAAAGAAAGATATCCATATTTATACCCTTTCCAGAGAAAGGTGATCCAACAAATGTGGACATTTTTGAGCAATTCATTAATATCACATATGCAAGTAAAATCTTACTGAAGATAATTAAAAAATGGTTGCAGCAGTATATTGACAGGGGACTTCCAGAAATGCAAGTGGATTCAGAAGAAGATGTGGAATGAGGGATATCATTGCTGATGTCAGGTGGATTTTTGTGGAAAGCGAAGAATACCAGAACGATATTTATTTATGTTTTATTGACTATGCAAAAGCATTCAACTGTGTGAATCATAACAAATTATGGATAACGTTGAGAAGAATGGGAATTCCAGAATACTTTATTGTGCTCAAGAGGAACCTGTACATAGACCAGGTGGCTGTCATTCGAACAGAACAAGGGGATACTGCATGGCTTAAAATCAGGAAGGGAGCACATCAGGGTTGTATCCTTTCACCATACTTATTCAATCTATATGTTGAGTAAATAATCCGAGAAACTGGACTAGAAGAAGAAGAACATGGCATCACGATTGGAGGAAGAGGCATCAACAACCTGTGATATGCAGATGACACAACCTTGCTTTCTGGAAGTAAAGATGACTTGAAGCACTTACTGATGAAGATTAAAGACTACAGTCTGCATTATGGATTACACCTCAACATAAAGGAAGCTAAAATCCTCACAAATGGCCAATAAGCAGCATCATAATAAACGCAGAAAAGATTGAACTTGTTAAAGATTTCATATTACTTGGATCCACACTCAACACCAGTGGAAGCTGCAGTCAAGAAATCAGATATCATATTGCACTGGGCAAATCTGCCAAAGACCTGTTTTGAAGAGTAAGGTGCACCTAACTCAAGCCATGGTATTTTCAATCAGCTAATATGCATGTGAAAGGTGGACAATGAATAAGGAAGACTGGAGAAGAGTTGATGCTTTTGAGTTGTGGTTTTGGTGAAGAATACTGAAAGTATCATGGATTGCCAGAAGCACCAACAAATCTGTCCTGGAAGAAGTGCAGCCAGAATGCTGCTTAGAAGCAAGAATGGCCAGACTTCGTCTCACCTACTTTGGTCATGTTGTCAGAAGGGACCATTTCCTGGAGAAGGATGTCATGTTTGGTGAAGTGGAGCATCATCAAAAAGGGGAAAGACCCTCAATGAGATGGACTGACACAGTGGCTCCAATGGCGGGCTCAGACAGCAAGGATTGTGAGGCTGGAGCATGACCAGGCAGTTTTTGTTCTGTTGTACATAGAGTCACTATGAGTTGGAGCCAGCTCAACAGCACAACAACATACCATGTCATGTATGGTTCCCAAAGCATATTATGTCTTTGCATGTTCTATTTTCCTATCTGCAGTTTTTTTTTTTTTTTCTCTACTTTATTCACTTAGAAGACTTCTATTCTTCTTTTAAAAATATCTCAGGGGTCACCACCTGTGGATTTTTTAAATGACACTTCGCTAGGCAGTGTACTGCCATCTTTGTACTGCTTCTGTACTTTTAGATGTATCTGTTGTTGCACACATCATACATTGTTATCAATATATGTTTAAATATGTCTTCTCCATTAGGCTGTGTGTTCTTTGACTATAAGAATCCTGCTGTATTCACCAAACCTACCAGCCACTTTGCAGAAGACAGATAGGGTTGTCTGTTTCTGTAAAGATTTACAGCCTTGGAAACCAAATGGGGTTGCTATAAGTTGGAATTAACTTGATGGCAGTGAGTTTGGTCTTGGTTTTTGATTTTCATTTTTGTGCCATAGCATATTCATCATTGTGCCACAGCATGTAGCTTGATTATGTTGTAACTTCTCAATTTTTATTGTTAGGTGCCATCAAGTTGTCTCTGACTCATAGCGACCCTATGCACAGCAGAACGAAATGCTGCCTGGTCCTATGTCAGCCTCATGATCCTTGCTATACCTGAGTCCATCGTTGCAGCCACTGTGTCAATCCATCTTGTTGAGGGCCTTCCCTTTCTTCATTGACTCTCCACTTTACCAAGCATGATAACCTTCTCCAGGGAATGGGTCCTTCTGACAACATGACCAAAGTAGGTAAGACAAAGTCTGGCCATTCTCCCTTCAAAGAAGCATTCCAGCTGCGTTTCTTCCAGGACAGATTTGTTAGTCATTTTAGCAGACCATGGTACTATTAGCATTCTTCTCCAACACCACAACTCAAAATCATCAACTCTCTTTGGTTTTCCTTATATTTACTGTCCAGCTCTCATTCATAAGAGGCAACTGAAAATATGATAGCTTGGGTTAAGTGCACCTTAGTCTTCAAGGAGACATTTTTGCTTTTCATTACTTGACAGAAGTCTTTTGCAGCAGGTTTGCCCAATGCAATATGTCATCTGATGTCTTGACTGCTGCTTTCATTGGTGTTGATTGTAGAACTAAGTAATATGAAGTCCTTGACAACTTCATCTTTTCTCCATCTATTGTGAAGCTGTTTATTGGACCAGTTGTGAGGATTTTTGTTTTCTTTATATTGAGGTACAATGCATAATATAGACTGTAGTCTTCAATCGCAATCAGTAACTGCTTCAAGTCACCCTCACTTTCAGCAAGCAAAGTTGTGTCATCTGCATATCACAGGTTGTTAATGAGCTTTTCTCCAATCATGATGCCATGTTCTTCTTCATCTAGTCCAGTTTCTCAGATTGTTTAGCATACAGATTGAATAAGTATGGTGAAAGGATACAACCCTGACACACTCTCTTCCTGTGATAGTTGGAGCTGTGTGTCAACTTGGCTGGACCCCAGTTCTGTGTGGTTGTTCCCATGATGGGATTGGATGACTGTGTTCTGAGTGGCCAATCTATTTAAGGGAAGTTTCCATAGGGGTGTGGTCTGCTTCCAGGATATCCAAGGACATCTTGGGAAGAGAGACATTCTTCTGTGGATTGGGATTCTGTTGTGCTGCCTACAACTGTCCATGAGTGAGCAGTCCACAGTTTGGCCTGGAGATCTTGGATTCGTCATTCGTTGGAGTCAACGGCCAGTGTACTGCCTGCCAGCCTTGAGCTCCTCAGCCCCTGCAGTTGCGGAAGCCAGGAAAAGCTTCCAGCCTGATGTTTGCTCCAGGGACTTTGGACTTTCTGGCTTCTATACGTTTGTGAGCCATTTTCCTAAGATTAATTTCTCTCTCTCTCTTTTTATACATATATATAAGCTTTGCTGGTTTTTGTTTCTCTAGAGAATGCAGTCTAACACACTTTCTTATTTTAAACCATGAAGTATCCCCTTGTTCTGTTTGAACTACAGCCACCTGGTCTATGTACAGGTTCCTCATGAATACAATCAGGTGTTCTGGAATTCCCATTCTTCTCAATGTTATCTATCATTTGTTATGATCCACACAATAGGATGCTTTTGCATAGTCAATAAAACATAAGCAAACATCTTTTTGGTATTCTTTTCTTTCAGCTAAGATCCATCTGACATCAGCAATGATATCCCTCATCCCACATCTTTTTCTGAATCCAGCTTGCATTTTTGGAAGCTATCTGTCAACATGCTACAATATACCATTTTTGAATTATCTTCAGGAAGATTTTACTTGCATGTGATATTTGTGATATTTTTTCATACTTCCCACATTCTGTGGGATCACCTTTCTTTGGAATGGTTACATATATGGATCTCTTCCAGTCACTTGGCTAGGTAGCTGTCTTCCAAATCTTTTGGCCCAGTGAGTGCCTCCATTGTGGGTATTCTGTCAATTCTGGAGCCTTGTTCTTCACCAATTGCTTCAGGCTTGACTTCTTTCTTCAATACCATTGGTTCTTGATCATATGCTACCTCCTGAAATGGATGAACATTGCCCAATTCTTTTGGTACAATGACTCTGTCTATTCCTTCCATCTTCTTTTGATGTTTCCTGCATCATTCAATATTTTGCCCATAGAATCTTTCAGTATTGCAACTTGAGACTTAATTATTTTCCTGAGTTCTTTTAGCTTGAGAAATGCTGAGTGTGTTCTTCCCTTTTGGTTTTCTAACTGCCAGTCTTTGGACATTTCATTATAATAATTGACTTTGTCTTCTCGAGCTGCTCTTTGAAATCTGTTCAGCTCTTTTATCTTGTAATTTCTTCCACTTGCTTTAGCTACTCTCTGTTCAAGGGCAAGTTTCAGAGTCTCTTCTGACATCCATTTTGATCTTTTCTTCTTTTCTCATCTTTTTATGACTACTTCCTTTTTCATGGATGATGTTCTTGATGTCATCCCACAGTTCCTCTGGTTTTTGGTCATTGGTGTTCAATGCATCAAATCCATTCTTTAAGTGGTCTCTAAATTCAGAAGGGATATAATCAAGGTCATACTTTGGTTCTCGTGGACTTGTTTTAATTGTCTTCAACTTCAAGTTGAACTTGCATATGAGCAGTTGATGGTCTGTTCCACAATCAGCACCTGGCCTTTTTTGTCTGAAGATATTGAACTTTTCCATTGCCTCTTGCCACAAATATAGTCAATCTGATTCCTGTGTATTCCATCTGGTGAAGTCCATGTGTATAGTCATCACTTATGTTGTTGAAAAAAGGTATTTGCAATGAATAAGTCATTGGTCTTGCAAAATTCTATCATGCAATTTCCAGTGTTATTTCTATCATGAAGGCCCTATTTCCAACAACTAGTAACTCTTCTTTGTGTCCAACTTTTGCATTCCAATCACCAGTGATAATCAACACATCTTGATTGCATGTTCAGTCAATTTCAGACTGTATAAGTCGGTAGAAATCTTCAATTTCCTCATCTTTGGCTTGGTGGTTAGTGCATAGATTTGAATAATAGTAGTATTAACTGGTCTTCCTTGTAGGTGTATGGATATTATCCTGTCACTGACAGTGTTATACATCAGGACAGATCTTGAAACAGTCTTTGTGATGATGAATACCACACCATTCCTCTTCCATTTGTCATTCCCAGCATAGTAGATTACATGGTTGTCTGATTCAAAATGGCCAAAACCAGTGCATTTCAGCTCAGTAATGCCTAGGATATTGATCTTTATGGGTTCCATTTCATTTTTGACAATTTCCAATTTTCCTAGATTCATACTTTGTACATTCCATGTTCTGATGTTTGCATCTGTTTCTACTCATTTTTATTTGTACTGTCAGCCGGTGGAGGTTCCAAAAGCTTTAGTCTATCAATATCATTAGGGTCATCTCTACTCTGAGGAGTCAGCTCTTCCCCAGTCAAATTGTGATTGCCTTCTGACCTGATGGGCTCATCTTCTGGCACTATATTGTGCAATATTTCAGGGCTATTCATAAAGTTTTCCAGTAATATATCAGATAGTGTTTCACTGCTAGTCATAAGATTTTCATTGGCCAATTGTTTGAGAAGTGGACAGCCTCTTCTTTCTTCCAAGTCTGTCTTAGCCCAGAAGCTACACTGCAACCGGTCCACCATGGGTGACCCTGCTAGTGTTTGAAGTACCAGTGGCATAGCCTCCAGACTTACAGCAACCTGTAAGCCACCACTGAATGACAATCTGACAGATAAGTTTATCTCCCTTAGTTGTTCCTAACCTCTCTGCCCCTGCCTACCTCTGTTCCTGGCCTTAAAATAGAGCCACCCTGTGGTGAATTGCTTGATGTGGTCCTTCTATCCATTGTCCTCCATTCAGTGATGTATTGTAAATCCTATCCATGCCTGTTTGGGGTGGTGTGGTAGTTAAGGTTGGGTGTCAATTTGGCTGGGCAGCTGGTAGTAGTCGTTCCCTATAATGACTGGCAATCAGCTCTCTGGTGGGATTTGCATTGAGCAACTGAATAGCTGCTGATTGTTAAAGTCATCCACTTGGGTTATTGCTGTTGGAGCAACACAGGTGGTATGTATCTTGAGTCCTGCCTTGCTGGAGGGTATAACTCAAATCACCACCCTTAGCTTCCTTGAGGGTATACCTACGAATCTCCTGGGAAGGGTCGCCCTCCTTTTGCTCTGGGTCTGTGCCTTGGCTCATCCTCATCTCATGCCTGGATTTGGGACAGCAGCCATCATCTGATCTGCTGATCAAGGTTCATCAAACCCCGAGAACTGGGAGGATCCTCCAGACCCACTCACAGACCTGGGACTTGCCAGCCTGCCAGCCTCCACCACTATGACGTGAGACGATCCCTTGGGAGTCTGTGAGTTCTGTGAGGTGTTACAGCAAAATACAGAACCCTAAGATGGGGGAGATTACTGGGAGGAGGAGGAGGAGGAGTTAATGTCTGAAATGATGGAGTGGCATGGTAGTTTGGACATTTG
>NW_006921594.1:18347499-18353352 GCF_000298275.1 Orycteropus afer afer | reverse complement strand
AAAAAAAAAAAAAAAAAGAGAGAGAGAGGCAAACAGGGCTTCCCAAGAATTAAAGTACCAAAGGCAATGGACATTGTGGATGAGTAATGCAAATGCTTAGCTATATGTAAGACTTCAAAGTTAGCTTACAATAATTTTAAGAGACTATGTAAGGCCAAATTACTAAAAACATGCATTTGCCTGCTAAGCACAAGAATAGCATTTCAAACCCACCAGTCACTCCACGGAAGGAAGACGGGGCAATCTGCTTCACAAAAATTTACCTCCTCAGAAACTCAATGGGGGTCACTATGAGTTAGAATTGACTTGATAGCAGTGGGTTTGGTTAAGCACATGTATGTCAATGAATGTTATTCCTTTCAAAACACATTTGTCACAATGAAACTGCAATTGACTGGAACTTTAACAATCATTTGACCTTTATTTAAAATAATTTTCCCAAAAAATGCTGAAGATCCTGGGGAGAATGGCAGCATTTTAGGAGAAGCTGTGAGCCTAGGAGGCAGGATTGAACAATCCAGATTGAAATCCAGATGCCTCTTTAGGAACTTTAAAGAGTGAACTAATGGTTAAAAGCAAAGGACCTAATTGGGTCAAAGCCATAAAGAGCAATCATATAAGGACCAGAACATAATTGGAGTCAGGAAACAGAGCCAGATTAAAACCAGTGGAATGAATAAAGTCACAAAACAGGAATCAAATGAGAAGGAGGACAGGGAACAGCAGGGCCCTAGACAGAATTCTGCTGCAGGTTGTGTCTCTGCCCAATCAGCTTTCAGTCCTTCACATGCAAAGGCCTCAACCTTTACAGTGCACCTTTAAAGGCCTTGAGGGGGTTTGTTGTGGTGGTGGTAGTGTATCAATTCTGACTCATTGTGAGAGAGGAACTGCCCCATAGTGTTTCTTAGGATGTAATTTTTATGGGAGCACATCTTCAGGTTTTTTCTTCTACAGAGAAGGTGGAGGATTCAAACCCCTGACCTTTACATTAACAGTGAAGTGCTTAACCACTGAGCCACTAGGGCTCTTTGAGAGGTTTAGGAAGTGAGAAACTTGAAATGGAGTCAGGACGCGCTCATGCAGGGTTCCCAATGTATGAATATGTCCACTGCTGGTCAACTGTTCATTCTATTTTGTTAATTAGAGACCACAAACACTGACTCTGTCCTAAGGGGTTGTCATTGTAAATGTGGGTGAGCCCAGAGAACAGCAGCCTGGACGCCTGGGTCCCATTGCTTTCAGTTCTGCTAAGCAGCGGTGGGTGTTCACCTTTGAACCCCCCTCTCAGGCTCAAAGATGGGATGCAATACCTCCCCTCTCAGCTATTTTACCACAGCTCTAGGCTGTGAGGTTTCAGGTAAGGAACATAGTAGCTCCCTACACAAAGTAAGTTGAGACCTCTGGTGCCACCCTTCCTGTTTTGAAGATGCTTTTGCCCTTTCTAGTATTCATGTTAGGAGCTCTGGTAGCATAGTGCCTAAGGCACTTGACTGCTAACCAGAAGGCTGGCGGTTCAAACCCACCAGCCACTCCTCGGAAGGAAGGTTGGGCAATCTACTTCCATAGTGATACTGCCTCGGAAACCCAAAGACGGGTCACTATGAGTCAGGGCTGACTCGATGGCACATAACAACAACAACAGTATTCATGTTAGCTGTGAGCTGCCATGGAGTCAGTTCTCAACTCATGGCTACCCTAGGCACAAAGGAAGGAAACACTGCCCAGTGTTGTGCCATTCCCATGATGGTTTGCGGATTGGACCACTGTGATCCATAAGGTTTTCATTGGCTGAGTTTTTGGAAGTATATTGCTGGCTTTTCTTCCTAGATCATATTAGTCTTCAAGCTCCACTGAAATCTGTTCAGATCATAGCAACACAGAAGCCTCCACTGACTGATGAGCAGTGGCTGCCCCTGAGGTGCACTGGCTGGGAACTGAACCTGGGACTCCCACATGGAAGGTGAGAATTCTATTACTAACCCACTAGCATTCATAGGTTAACAGCTTATTTAGTGTGGAGGCATCCTGGGTATACTGCAGCAGTGCCCTCACTCCCCCTTCTAGCCAGCAGAGATCTGTTGGACAATGTCTTTCACTGCGAATCACAGAAATGTTCTTTGAAAAACAACAAAAACCCAAGGTTGCAACTTGAACTTCCTTGTTGACACCACAAAATGGAAGCTTCAAACCAAAATGGGGATGTTTGAATTCTACTCTTACTAATTTTCTGGTAAGAAGGCTCTAAATCCTGGCAACATATTTGGGCAAGCTGTTTAATTGGTGTCAAATTTATTCCTAAGTATTTCATTCTTTTTGATTCTATTGTAAATGAAATTGTTTTCTTAACTTTGTTTTGGATTTTCTGTTGCTAGGCTAAACTTTACAGCCCTGATGTAGGCCTTCCTTTCTATGTGTTCAGCAAATGTTTCAGTTGAGAGCAGACTATCTTTGACTCTTTTGTTCACTTGATGTATCCTAACCATCAGAACACTACCTGACACTTAAGCATTCAAATATATTTAAGGAATGAATAAATGATTGAAGCTACTTTATCTCAGAGATTGCTCATTAGAACCCTTATGCTCAAAAATGACAGCACACAGCAGCTGCTCAACACTTGTGTGAAGAATCTATCAGTATGTATAGGGTGGAGCGTGGCATGAAGGGTTGAACATATCACAAAAGGAAATTTCAGTGTATGGCTTTCCCTCTCTGCAAAGATGTGTGAATTAGGCCAAAATGATCATCAAAGACATCACCCCCAAAAATATAAAGACGTCAGACATAGAAGGAACATCAGCAGCGTAAAGAGTGTGTAAGGAATGAAGTCATAGAGTTGGTATTGATTGTGGGAGAATTTATGAATTGAATGAGTGTATGGAGAATACACATGCCCTATTCCCTGTTGTTGTTGTTGTTATGTGCTGTCGAGTTGTACCTGACTCATAGCGACCCCTCCTTGGTTTTCCCAGGCAGTATCACTACGGAAGTAGATTGCCCAACCTTCTGTCTGAGGAGTGGCTGGTGGGTTTGAACCACCAGCCTTCTGGTTAGCAGTCAAGAGCCTTAGGCACTATGCTACCAGAGCTCCTTCCCTATTCCCTATATAGCCTGAAATGGAATATTACAAGCCTTTGCATAGAAAAGTTGTCAAACATTTTCTCCTGACAGCTTCCCACCCTGCAAAAGGTGGGAACGTGACCTACCTCCAAAAATTCCTAACTCATAATTAGTCAATATAAATAACTCCACTAAACTCACTGCCATTGACTCAATTTTGATTCATAGAAACCCTCACTGGGTTTCCAAGGCTGTAAATCTTTATAGAAGCAGACTGCCTTATCTTTATTCCATGGAAATTAGTGAAGTCAATTTATCAAAGAGATTAAAATTATGAAACAAAGAAAATCCAATACCTGGATATTTGAATCCTAATAGAAACTTCTTAGAGGGCAAGATAATAAAAATTTAAGAACAAATAAATGGGTATTATAAATTGTTACACTTAAAGTTAGACCCTCAGAGGATTTTCGTTTATGTCCTAATATGAACCAGTTAGTCACCTTATAAATTTCTTGAAATACTATGATTAAATCACAACACAGATGGATAACTATTAGCCAGGGCAATTATATAACAGATTATCCTGGAATTTCCTCAGAAAAGGGTGGGATAGTCAGAAATTAACACAGTTTTCCAAGAAATCGGATATTTAGAGACATAGTTCCTTAGCTAGTGTTAATTTTTGGAAAAGCAGAGGAAAGTATAATCTGACTAAATATAATTTTACCTTTTTTTTCATTTGGTACCAACATTGGTATCTAAGCAAAGTAAAAAGGAATGAAAAACGTCATTGAAAAATAGATTCTAACAAACATTTTTACCAAACACAGCTGTTTCTAGTTCACCAAGTTGACTGTTAAAAATATGATCATATTCTTTCTGGCAAATTTAAATAGCCCACTATTGTGTAAATGCTACATTTCTCGTTATTACTAGTAGGTTGAAACAGTTTATGAATACATAACCATTTGTATAGATTTATGTATCAGTTAATGAAAGAGAGAAGGTAATATTGTATTTGAAATCTCTTAAAATATGTAAAACAGACATTAATCCATGTCACAACAACATATTTCATGCCAGAGGTTGCAAACTAATAGCCAACAGTATAAATACACTCTACAGATGTGTTTTATTTGTATATATAATTTTAAAAAAACAGAAAATTAGTTGCCGATATTTAAAAATTGGTAAATTTTCCCATAAAACTAAACTTTCAGATTTCCCCTGAAAAATTCTTAGATCTGATGACAAAACGGAAACAAATCTAAACCTGTTGCCATAGAGTCCATTTAGACTTATGGTGACCCCTGTGTTATATAGTAGAGTTGCTGCCTAGGCTTTTTTTTTTTTTTTTTTTTTTTAATTGTAATTTGGGGGAAGATTTACAGAGCAAATTCACTTTCCAAACAGAAGTTCACATATACTTTGTCTCATGTCATTGACCACAGTTTACCACAATGCAACAGCTCTCCTCCCACTCCCCCCCCCCATTTACCTATTCCCAGTGTCCATCCCTCCATGCACTCCTGCCCCTTGAGCTGTCTCCCTGTGCATAAACTGTTTTGCTGTAATCTTTATGGAAACAGAATGCCAGACCCATCCATCACAAAGCTGCTGGGTGAGTTCAAACCACCAACCTTTTAGATTAGTAGATGAGCTCAAATTCCCACCCAGGTACATAGATCTGATGACACTGGTTCATTTCCCAACACCTCAACAACCAGCTAGTGTTTATCAGAGGGTATATTTCAGAGCTATTAAAAGAGGCTGCCCACTTTAAAAGGAGCACAGTCTGCCTGCCCCACTGACTCAATGTATGCACATGTATGAACACCTAGGCTATTTCACTCAGTTATGCTACTTGCATGGAGCCTGTATGCATTTGAGATTGAGATTCTGCTTTATATTTATTTATGTTTTATATATATATATTTAAGGAGAGACCAGGAAGCAAGCCAGTGATGGCTTGGAACAACTAAGGGAGATCAGGAAGTGAGCGGAGCGGTTTGGAACAGATAAGGGAGATGAACTTGTCTGTCAGCTTGTACTGTGGTGGACTGCATGTTGCTGTGAGGCTGGAGGCTATGGGCCAGTCTTTCAAATGCCAGCAGGTTTACTCATGGTGGACAGGTTTCAGCGGAGCTTTCAGACTAAGACAGCCTCAGAAGAAAGAAGAGGCCATCCACTTCTCAAAGAATTGGCCATTAAAACCTTATGAATAGCAGCGAAGCAGTGTCTGATATATTATTGGAAAACTTAACAATAGCCCTGAAAAATTGTCTGATACAATGCTGCAAGATGAGCCCCTCAGGTTGGAGGGTACTCAAGTTACGACTAGGGAAGAGCTGCCTCCTCAGAGTAGAGCCAACCTTAATGATGTGGATGGAGTAAAGTTTTCGGCACCTCCATTTGCTGATGTGGCATGACTCAGAATAAGAAGAACCAGCTGCAAACATTCATTGACAATTGGAACATGGAATGTACAATGTATAAATCTAGGAAAACCAGAAATTGTAAAAAATGAAATGGAATACAAAAATATCAATGTCCTAGGCATTAATGAGCTGAAATGGACTGATTTCGACAATTGTGAATCAGACAACCAGATGATCTACTATGCTGGGAATGACAAACTGCAGAGGAATGGCATGACATTCATCATCATAAAGGATGTTTCAAGATCTATCCTGAAGTACAGTGCTGTCAGTGATAGGATAATATCCATGCACCTACAGGGTGTGTTAATTATCACTGGTGACTGGAATGCAAAAGTTGGAAACAAAGAAG
>NW_006921594.1:18340811-18344464 GCF_000298275.1 Orycteropus afer afer | reverse complement strand
AAGAACCAACGGAACTGAAGGAAAAAGTCAAAGCTGCACTGAAGGAATTGGCAAAAAACAAGGCTCCAAGAATTTATGGAATACTCATTGAGATGTTTCAAGAAATGGATGGCACACTACAAGCACTCACTGGGCTATGCCAAGAGATTTGGAAGACACCTACCTGGCCAACTGACTGGAAGAGATCCATATTTGTACCCCTCACAAAGAAAGGTGATCCCACAGAATGTGATAATTATTGAACAGTATCATTAATATCATATGCAAGTAAAATCTTATTGAAGGTAATTAAAAAATGATTGCAGCAGTATGTTGACAGGGAACTTCCAGAAATGCAAGTTGTATTCTGAAGAGGATAAGCTCTGGTAGCATAGTGCCTAAGGCACTTGACTGCTAACCAGAAGGCTGATGATTCAAACCCACTAGCCATTCCTCAGGAGGAAGATGGGGGCAATCTACTTCCGTAGTGATGCTGCCTCGAAAACCCAAGGAGGGGTTGCTATGAGTTGGGTCCAACTTGATGGCACATAACAACAACAACATTCTGAAGAGGATGTAGAATGAGGAATATCATTGCTGATGTCAGATGGATCTTGGCTGAATGCAAAGAACACCAGAAAGATGTTTACTTCTGTTTTATTAACTATGCAAAAGCATTTGATTGTGTGGATCATAACAAATTATGGATAACATTGAGAAGAATGGGAATTCCAGAACACTTCATTGTACTCATGAGAAACCTATACATAGACCAGGTGGCTACCGTTCAAACAGAACAAGGGGATACTGCATGGTTTAAAATAAGGAAGGGAGTGTGCCAGGGTTGTATTATTTTACCACACTTATGCAATCTATATGCTCAGCAAATAATCCAAGAAGCTGGACTAGATGAAGAAGAATGTGGCATCATGATTGGAGGAAGGCTCACTAACAACCTGCAATACACAGATGACACAACTTTGCTTGCTGAAAGTAAGGATGACTTGAAGCACTCACTGATGAAGATTGAAGACTACAGTTGGCAGTATGGATTATACCTCAATATAAAGAAAATAAGAATCTTCACAACTGTTTCACGATAAATGGAGAAAACATTGAAGTTGTCAAGGACTTCATATTACTTGGTTCTACAATCAACACCAATGGAAGCAGCAGTCAAGACATCAGACAACATATTACATTGGGCAAATCTGCTGCAAAAGTCCTCTTTCAAGTGATGAAGAGCAAACATATCTCCTTGAAGACTAAGGTGTGCCTAACCCATGCCATGGTATTTTCAGTCACCTCATATGCATGTGAGAGCTGGACAGTGAATAGAAAAGACCAAAGAAGAGTTGATCCTTTTGAGTTGTGGTGTTGGCGAAGAATACTGGAAGTACTGTGGCAGCTAAAAGAACTAACAAATCTGTCTTGGAAGAAGTGTAGCTGGAATACTCCTTGGAAGCGAGAATGGCCAGACTTCCTTTGATCTACTTTGGTCATGTTGTCAGAAAGGACTATTCCTTGGAGAAGGATATCATGCTTGGTAAAGTAGAAGGTCAATGAAAAAGGGGAAGGTCCTCAGAACAGGGACTGACACAGTGGCTGCATCGATGGGCTCAGGTATTGCAAGTATTGTGAACCTGGCACAGGACTTGGCAGTGTTTCGTTCTGTTGTACACAGGGTCACTATGAGTTGGAGCTGACTTGATGGCACCTAACAACAACAATATATATTTAAAGGTAAAAAATACTATTTGATTGATTGAAAGAATGTCTCGTTTTCCAAAATTCTTGCATAAATTTTTTGAAATATTTTATTTTTGATGGCTGAGTCTGTCTCCCTTTCGATTCTGTGTACATGCCTGAGCGGAAGGCTGTATGAATGCATCATCTGTGGTTTAGAAGTTAACACTGTAAAATTTTTGAGATTTTTGAACTGTTTTTCCATTTTAGCTTCTGATAACTGTGGGGAAAAAAATGATAATAACTGATACTATGTTGATGAATTGAAACATTTAAAAGCATTTTTTTTTTCTATTTTAGATATTAACATGCACTTTCAAGTCAATAGAACATATACCCCCATGGAACATAAAGATAATAAGCTAAAAAGTTTATGAAGATATTGTGAGAAACTGTGTCTGCTAAATTTTGTTAGGGCTGGAAAACAGGAAACATTCAGTTAACATAAAGAACATTTCCTTATCTACAAACACCATCCTTGCAGCTAATGATCCATTTGGCTCTGAATTTTGTGAACTTTGACAGAAAAGCAAATTATAATTTTTAAGGGAAGTACAAATACATTCTAAAAAATTAATCCCATCAGTTATCATTTTGATGGAGGTTCAAGCCAAATAGGAAGTGAGCATCCAGTAATGTAGCCAAATGAGAAAATTATTTCCAGAAAACCAAAAACAAGATAAAAACACCAAAAGCCATTGCTGTTGAACTGATTCAGACTCATAGAGACTCAGAAAGGCAAATACCAGGAAACTGGTGATTTGAAAATGGGAGTTACTAGAACAACAACAACAACAACAAAAAAAAAACTTACTCAGAAATTGCATCCTTTGTCTGACTTTTGTTAAGACAGAAAACTAAAACTTCCATTAAAGTAGGGACCATGTTCTTCTTCACTACTATATTCCCAAAGTCTAACCCACATGGGAGTTGAAAACACTTGTTGAATAAGTGCATCGAAAGAATACATGTGGTCGCCTAGCAAACAGTAATTGTTCAGTAAAGATTTATGAAATGAGTGACTAATTCATGAAATGAATGTATTCAATAAATATTTACCAATGAATGAATACATGAGAAACATAATTAATAATTCTTCTCATATGTTGTTGAAACTAATGCTGAACATTTATTATTTATTGAGATATGAACCACGTATTTTGATAGGTGCTTAAATATGTTAGCTCCTTTATTCTTCCCAACAACCCTATGAAATAGGTAATACAATTCACAACCTATAAAAAATAAAAGGAAATAAAATTCAAGATGGCTGAGAAACTTGAGTAAGTTCACAAAGCTAGTGATAACTTTATGAAAATATTATATAAGCATGAGTCTGATACTATGTTGACTAACTGAACCATTTAAAAGCTTATTTTTTCTACTTTGGATATTTATATACACTTTCAAGTCAATAAAACATACCTGAAGGAATGTTTTAGGGGATGTGTAGGGATTAGACCACGGTCCTGTTCTGTTACCCAATTTTAAGTGAATTAGAAAAACTCAGAAATGAGTAATATAATCTTTCTGATGTCATGGAGACAGAGTGAAACACACTTAGAGAGCTTTAACTAGTCCAGTTGTCAGGCATAAAAGGCCACAATAGGAGTGGACAACATCTATATAAGGATACTATGTCAAATTTCTTCCCTGAGAAAAAGGGAAGAAAGAGAAGAGACTACCTAATTTCAGTCACTTATAGTGACTATAGTCAAAATTTAAAAAATAAGAACAGGGGTCAAGAGTATTATATAATGGTACAAGTATAAAAAAAGCTATTATAACAAAAAGACAAAGCTTTATAAATTAAGTTACACTATAAATAAAGGAAGACATATAGAGTAAAACCTATGAAAGCTGTAGGCCCTGTAAGGTGGAAACGTGTCAGAGAAGGAAAACATAAATATTTTCCATTGCAATACGAG
>NW_006921594.1:18338132-18340466 GCF_000298275.1 Orycteropus afer afer | reverse complement strand
ATATATGTAAATTTTATAACAATCTGGTGAATAACTGCACAGTGATGAACTGTTCTAAATGGACTATAAACCCTAAGTAGGTTACACCCTAAGGACAAAAAGATCTGCAACTGTTTCTGAAATCACATTGTTGGTGATAGTGTTGGTAGTGTTTTTTCTGAAACAGTTGTGTATATTGTTTGATAAAGTTAATGAGTAATTATATAACTGTTATTGAAAACTGGAATTTTTTTCTTAAATTTTTTAATAGTGATTTTGGTGAAAGTTTACAGAGCAAACAAGCATTCAATAGTTGACACACATTTTGTTTCATGTCAGTGATTGCAGTCTCCTCAATGTGACATCACTCTTCCCACTTCCCCCCTGTGTTTCCAGTTTTCATCTTCCTTCTCTCCTAACCCTTGCTGTCTTCTGAACTTTGTCTTTGGGGAAATACTGTCCTTTTGATTTTGAATGGTTGATTGTTGTAAGGAGTGTTCCTACTTTGCTGGAGTTATTGTTCACCTTGTAGACCTGTCTGACTGAAAATTGAGCTGCAGGAGTGAGTTCAGTTCCAGGTCTGTTGTTGTTGTTCTTATGCGCTGTTAAGTCGGATCCAAATCATAGCGACCCCTCCTTGGGTTTCTGAGGTGGTATCACTACAGAAGTAGATCGCCCAATCTTCCTTCCAAGGAGTGGTGGGTTTGAACCACCAGCCTTCTGGTTAGCAGTCAAGTGCCTTAGGCACTATGCTACCAGAGCTCCCAGGTCTGAAGGGTGACCAAAAGCCTTAGTCTTGGGCATTCCACCAGTCTCTGTGCAACCAACCAGTAAGCCAGTCTCTTTTACGTTTTGAATTTTGTTCCACATTTCTCTCCCACTCTATCCAGGACTTTGTAATGTGATCTCTTTCGGAACAGTTGATAGTGGTAGCTGGGCACCATCTACTTCTTCTGGCCTCAGGGTCTGGGAGGCTAAGGTTTGAGTGATCCATTAGTCCTCTGAACTAATTGTTGCCATATGTCTTTGATTTGCTACATTATTCTTTCTCCAGACTGTGAAAGACAATTAGTTGTACCTTAGATGGCTGCTCCCAAACTTTTAAGACCCGAGTCACTACTCATCAAAGTAGGATGAAGAACATGGTTTTTGTGGACTATGTTGTGTCAGCTGACCTTGATGTCCCTGAGACTATGGTCCCGAGTCCCCAGACCCAGCGACTCACTCCCTCAGGGAAAACTAGAATTTCCAATGTGGAGAAAAGAAATACATAGAGAAAAGTGATGAGGTTAAGCAAACTCTGTCTTCCTGAGCTTGAATTGGAAATACGGTGAATCCTTTGAGAGCCAAAACTCAATGAGACTGCTTTGTTTTTCTCGGTCTTGTAAGTTTTCTGCCTTTCACGTGTCTTCCTGCTTTTCTAACATTCTCTATTAGTAGAAAATATTTGAATTTTCCTTCTCTGACAGGTTTCCACCTTATACAAGTTTTACATTTTGCAGGTGTTAATATATCTTAATGTAAGGTATCTTTAAAAACAGGTCAGAGTGGCTGATTCCAGGTTCATGAAAAGAACAACATTAGCTTTTAACACTTTGTCACACCAGAAAGTAAGAAAGCTATCAAAGACTACTAAAGTTGTGGCTAAAAATGGGCCTGGTTGTTTGTCAATAAAGATAACTACAAAGGATTGGAATATATCTAATATTTTTTAAAAAATTACTTTATAATAATACTTAAAAAGAAAAGTATCTGTCATTGGAAGACATTAGGGAAGTAATTCAATGTTTTGAAAACTGGAAAATAAAGGAAATGATCAAGTATTTATCATGTCTGTCCTGTGTGAGATACACCTCAGCATAACCAAAGCATTGATGAGAGAAATGTTCTCTTTTTTAGGAAGGATTTTGTTGTTAAATGAAGAAATGATACTATTATAATATTACCATTTTGCAATCCCTAATGAATGAATAGAGCCTGTGGTGGTTAAGTTTGTGTGTCATCTTGGCTAGGCCTGGTTGAGTTGCTGGGCAGCTGGATCTAGTATTCCCCATGATGAGACTGGTAATCAACTCCATGGTGGAATCTACTGGGAGCAGCTGAGCCTTAGGGATGTGGTGCGTTTCCTGTATATAAGGAGAAGCCCTGGGGAATGGTCTCTAGCTTATGGCACTCTTGAATCCTGCATGTAGCTGTGTCGTTGTTCACCAGCTACCATGCTCTGCCAACCTTAGGACTTTCAATGGATTTGAATTAATGGCCTGCTGTGTGGTTTGGTAACATCGGGACTGTGCCATTTTATTTGTTGACCTTGGGCTTGTTAGCCTCAGCAGCCAGTAACTGCCTGAGTGAAGA
>NW_006921594.1:18336349-18337535 GCF_000298275.1 Orycteropus afer afer | reverse complement strand
GGGTTTGAACCGCCAGCCTTCTGGTTAGCAGTCAAGTGCTTTAGCCACTATGCTATTAAGGACTAGTAAATAGGACTAGATACTTGATGATATCAAGGAATTATTGATTGGGGCGTTATGATAATGGTATTGTGGACAAATTTTAAAAGGGGCTTCTTATCTTTTAAAAATACATACAGAAATATTTACAAACAAAATTATTTGATATTAGGGATCTATTTCACAATAATTTAGTGTATGGTAGTGTAGGAAATGGGTAGGGATGAATCAAGATTGGCCATAATTTGATCAATGCTGAAGCTAGTTTATGGGTGCTTGGGAATTCATTCTTTGACTCTATTTATCTTTTTAATGGTTTGGAAATTTTAAATTTTTTAATTAAAAAGTTATATATTTTGTTATAAACAAAAGTTATCAGAGTTTAAATATCCAAGTGAATGTTGACCTAAAAGTCTTTAAAGGCTAGCAACTTATTCCAAGAATATTATAATATCCTATATTCTCTGCGTATGTGTAGTCACTCTTTTAAACAAAAGCACTTGGCTTGATTGCTTACCTCAGCTGTAAAACTTGGCTCTACATAATGTTTAGCTTTCCTCAAAACTCAAATCTACCCTCAGAGAATGACATTTGCCAGCCATAGAGATGATGACAAGAGTGTATTACAGAATTAAATAGACTATGTCAACCATAGTAAATGGAAAGCATGTTGTTGTTGTTACATGCCATCGAGTTGGACCCGACTCATAGCGACCCCTCCTTGGGTCCTGAGGCAGTATCACTACAGAAGTAGATTGCCCAACCTTCCTTCCGAGGAGTGGCTGGTGGGTTTGAATAGAAAGCATAAAGGAATATAATTTCATAGGAAACTTAACAAAATACTTTGAATATATTCTGACTTTCTTATCAAATTTAGATACACTTTATCTACAGAAGACAAAAGATTTTAGAAATGATTACTAAAGATCAGAAAAGAAACTTAATGGAAAAAGAACGTGAACAATCTAAACTATACTTTAGGCAGCATGAATCAATCCCAACTTGACAATAAATCCTAAGTAGTGTATAATAATAGTTAATATATGTTTAATAACAACATATGCCAGAAAAATGTACTAGGAGCCTGGCATATGTTACAATATTTAATCCTTCTAATAATCCTATAAAATAATATGTGGCCCGAGGC
>NW_006921594.1:18334965-18335509 GCF_000298275.1 Orycteropus afer afer | reverse complement strand
AAAAAATATTTGAATAAAGGTCCTAGGATGGAGAAAATAATTAAAGAGACCAACGATCATTAAATTAACCACTGGGAATTTTTGAAACAGGAAAGTGATTAAAAGTACAGTTGGAAGAATAAATCAGAATTTTGAAAAGAAGAGTGATAAGTTTGAACTTTTCCTTTCAGATTTTAGATATATTGCAAACCTATGGTATTTAAACATTATGACAGTAACACCAGAATAGAGAGCCATATCATTGTAACCAAATAGAAAGCTCAAAACACATATCGCTTAAGCAAAATTCAAATCAGTTCAGGAAAAGATAGGATTCATCAGTACACTGAATTGTGAGAACTCACTAATCGTTTTGGGGAATAAATAAGTTAGGTCCCTACCTTACACCTAACTCTAAAATAAATACCAGAGTTTAGCATTCAAACAAAAAAAGAAAAAAAGAAAGAATCAAAGACAATATAGGTGGGTATTCATATGATTGTAGTATTGGGGAGAGACATAAAGGAAGAATTAATAGATTAAAAAATGCTACATCTAAAGATTT
>NW_006921594.1:18333361-18334725 GCF_000298275.1 Orycteropus afer afer | reverse complement strand
TAGCTTCACTAATAATCCCAGAAATTAAAATTAAAGCAATTAGTTATCATTTTTGGCTTGTAATACAGCAGAAGTCTTATGATAATCATGTGTGATGTGATGTTGGGGCCCCAGAACCAGTTCTGACTCACAGCAACCCCATGTGGCAGAACAGAACTGCTTTTGGCTGTAATCTTTGCGGAGGCTGACTGCCAGGCCTTTTCCTGTGGCGCTGCCGAGGGAGGGTTGGTACTGCCTTTGGTTAGCAGCTAAGGGCTTACCCGTTGTGCAACTAAGGCTCATGTAGTTTTATGAGCCACCTAGTTTTAATGAGGGTGTGAGAAAATAATTTGGAAGTGTATACTTTTGATGAGGAGCTCTGGTAGCATAGTGCCTAAGGCATTTGACTGCTAACCAGAAGGCTGGCAGCCACTCCTCAGAAGGAAGGTTGGGTAATCTACTTCCGTATTGATACCACCTCGGAAACCCAAGGAGGGGTCGCTGAGTTGGGTCTGACTTGATGGCACATAACAACAACGACAACAAACAACATACTTTTGATGAGAGTGTAAATTTTTTTTTTTTTTAAAGACAGGCAACATATTGTACATATGCTTTGAGCTCAATAATTTCACTTCTGGAATTTTATCTTAAGGAGGTAATCTACATGTGCCCAAAGAGATACACGTGTGTGTATATGACGACGTTGTTGTTGTTGGATGCTTTTGAATCAGTTGTGACTCATAGTGACCCTGACACAGTAGGTCTGCCCCACAGGGTTTTCTTGCCTGTAATCTTCACGGAAGCAGATTGCCGTGTCTTTCACCTGAGGAGCCACAGGGTGGGTTCGAACAGCCAACTTTTTGGTTAGCAGCCAAGCACTTAAACATTGAGCCACCAAGCCTCCTTGTATGCATATGTGTGTATGTGTACATATATATGTGTGTGTGTATGCATAATATATATTTATTGTGATAGATAAAATTTGAAAAATAATCTAATTGTCTCCTAATAAGGGTCTAAGAAAACATGATTTCACTTTTTACTGAAATATGACATTCCTGCTAAAAATGTAGGTATAATGTGGTAAATGCCCCAAAGAGGTACATGTGTGAGTCTATCAAGTGACATGTACAAGAATGTTCAAGTAGCATTATTTGTAATAGATAAAAATTAAAAATAATGCAAATGTCCATAGGTAATATAATGGATAAATAGATGATGGTAAGAACACAATAGAAAAATATGTACAATAATATGAATTATTCTCATACATATAACTCAGGGTAATGACTCCAGACACAAAACAATAGATGCTGTGTGATTCTATTTACATCAAGTTTAAACAACAGATACAACAAAAGTATGGTGTTTGGGGATTCATG
>NW_006921594.1:18328151-18332246 GCF_000298275.1 Orycteropus afer afer | reverse complement strand
ATGCCTCCAAGGAAGACCAGTTAATACTACTATTAATCATATTTATGAACCAACCACCAAAGCTAAAGAAGAGGAAATTGAAGATTTTTACCAACTTCTGCAGTCTGAAATTCACCAAACATGAAATCAAGATGTGTTGATCAGTACTGGTGATTGGAATGAAAAGGTGAAAACAAAGAAATACCAGTAGTTGGAAAATACAGCATTGGCATTAGAAATGATGCTGTTGATTGCATGACAGAATTTTGCAAGACCAACGACTTATTCATTGAAAATACCTTTCTTCAACAACATAAACAGCAGGTATACATATGGACTTTGCCAGACGGAATACACAGGAATCAGATTTACTACATTTGTGGAAAGAGGTGATGGAGAAGCGCAATATCTTCAGCCAAACCAAGGCCAGAAGCTGATTGGGAACAGATCATCAACTGCTCATATGCGAGTTCAGAGTGAAGCAGAAGACAACTAAAAGAAGTCCACAAGAGCCAAAACATGACCTTGATTATATCCCATATGAATTTAGAGAAAATCTAAAGAATAGATTTGACACATTGAATACCAATGACCAAGATTGAAGACTACAGTCTGAAGTATGCATCTCAACATAAAGAAAATGAAAATCCTCACAACTGGACCAAAGCAGCACCACAATAAATGGAGAAAAGATTGAAGTTGTCAAAGATTTCATATTACTCAGATCCACAATCAACACCCATGGAAGCAGCAGTCAAGAAGTCAGATGACTTTTGCACTGGGAAAATCTACTGTGAAAAACCTCTTTCAAGTGTTGAAGAGCAAAGATGTTTCTTTGAAGACTAAGGTGCATCTAATCCAAGCCATGGTATTTTCAATCACCTCATATGCATGTGAAAGCTGGACAATGAATAAAGAAGACCTAAGAAAAGTTGATGCTTTTGAGTTGTAGTGTTGGGGAAGAATACTGAAAGTACTACGGACTTCTAAAAGAATGTTCTGGAATAAGTGCAGCTGGAATGCTCCTTGGAAGCAAGAATGTCTAGACTTTGACTTACTTTGGTCGTGTTGTTTGAAAGGACCATTCACTGGAGAAGGATATCATGCTTGGTAAAGTGGAGGGTCAATGAAAAAGAGGAAGGCCCTTAATGAGTGGATTGACACAGTGACTGCAACGATGAGTTCATGTATAGCAAGTAGTGTAAATCTGACACAGGACGAGGTATTGTTTTGTTCTGTTGTACATATGGTTGCTATAAGTTGGAGCTGACTCGACGGCACCTAACAACAACAAGAATGATACAAACCATGGTATTTTCAATAGTCTCGTATGCATATGAAAGCTGGACAATGAATAGGGAAGACTGAAGAAGAGTTGAAGCTTTTGAATTGTGGTGTTGGCAAAGAATACTGAAAGTACCATGGACTGCTAAAGAACTAACAAATCTGTCCTGCAAGAAATGCAGCTGGAATGTTCCTTGGAAGTGAGAATGGCCAGACTTCTCACCAACTTTGGTCATGTTGTTAGAAGGGACCATTCCCTGGAGAAGGATATCATGCTTGGTAAAGTGGAGGGCCATTGAAAAAGGGGAAGGCCCTCAAGAAGATGGATTGACACAGTGGCTACAACAATGCACTCAGATATAGCAAGCATTGTGAGGCTGGTGCAGGACTGGACGGCGTTTTGTTTGAGTTGGAGCTGACTTGATGGCACCTAACAACAACCACGAATATACATACAAATATATACAAATATATATTGTGGTAGTTAAAGTTGTGTGTCAACTTGGCTGGGCCTGGTTGAGTGGCTGGGCAGCTGGTGGTAGTTAATCCCCATTATGAGACTGGCAATCAGCTTCATGGCGGCATCTACCACAAGCAGATGAATAGCTGCTTTATGGATGTATTCTGCTTCCCGTATATAAGAAGTAGCTTTGGGAATGGTTTCTAGCTTATAGCACACTTGAACCCTGCATGTAGCCGTGTCATTGTTCAGCAGCCTGCCATGCTCAGCTGACCTTGGGACTTTCAGTGGACTTGAATTAATGGCCTGCTGTGTGGCTTGGGAACATTGGGACTGTGCCTTTTCCCTTGTCAACCTTGGGCTTGTTAGTCTCAGCAGCCAGCAGCTGAGTGAAGAAAAGCCTCCAGCTTCAGTGGACTGGGAATAGGAGGCAGAGCTGAAGCCCAAGGTTGAAGGGCCTTCACTCAACCCTTAGAGCCTGGCACTTTGAACTCAGACTTAAAGCCTCCGAACTGTAAGAGAATAAACTCTTGTTTGTTCAAGCATCCATCTGTGGTATATTCCTGTCAGAGCAGCACTAGGGAACCAAAACATATATATATATATATGAAAAATGACTGAAAATATTCCAAAACATTATAAACAGTAGGATTACAATTGTCATAGGCATTTCTATACTACATTGTTTTAAAATAATGAGCAAATATCTCATTTATAATAAGGAAATAGTTTTTAAAACATTTGTCACATGCCTTGTAGAATGCAGCTTTGGGTGGGGTGGGATACAGATGTTTTAAAAAACATGATTATTCTAAGAATTTATGCTTTAAGCCAAACAACACATATAAGTATAAATATAGAAAAACAAACAGGAAAAATATCTATAAAGAAACAGATTAGCATTGCCTAAATCATATTCACATATAATGAGACATGTGGATAGCACATTTGGGAAGGCTTAATTATTTTCAAAGATCTGAAGAAACTGAACTGCTTTCTAATATCCTAGAAGAATTACATTAGAAAAGTTTTAATGTTGATAAACTACATTTTTGTAGCATTTTTTTTCCTAAAGCTTCCACACAGATTAAGAACACAATAGAGAACAATCTAGAGTAAATGGTCTGGAAATTGGGAGATCTGTGTAGTCTTTGGCAGGTTAGGTAGCTTTTGCTAGACTTGTTACTTCATCTTTAAAATGAAAGGGCTGATTCTGATAACACACATGTAATGCCACTTCCTGTGGTTTCATGGAACTGTAAAAACGGCGAAGTTTGAAATGGCTGTATAAATATTACAGTTACTTTAACAAACTCTAAAACCTACTTGTGCTAAATATTTTACATTAATTACTGGAATATATATCTAGTATATTCAGCTTCTACCTCACAATGTTATTTTACTATTTGCTATAGTAATATTATTGTTTTAAAATATGAAAAATTCAAGAAATTTCAATAAAGTGCTATGGAAGCAAACAATGCCACACCAAAATCTCTTTAAACACTTAGAAATTGTAGATTTTGGCTAAATATTTAGTTTGTTAAGTTAATCTATTTGAATTTTGGATGTGTTAAAAGTTTATTTGACTCTGATATTAAGTATCACAATATAACCTGAATCAGTTATTAATAAGACTGGCCACTGCCAAAATGGTGACAGAGACACTTACCTTTCATGCCTTAATGCTCTGAGTCCAATTATGTATTCTAACTTTGTTAGGATACTCTTCATATCCATCTTGGAGAAAACAAAACAAAACAAAACTCTAGGAAAGCTTTACATAGGGACTTACAGGCTTCATTAAACAACAGCTTACGGCACAGCTCCTACTATGATTCAATCTCTCTCCCTTTCCCTACTTCTCTCTCTGATTTTTGTCATCTTTACCCTACTACTTTCATCTCTCTGGGCTCAACTTTATTTTCCACTACATTCTATTTCTATCTTCTCAGTTTGGGTGAAATTGGAGGGAAAAGTTAAAGAAGATGGGCCACATAATAAGCCTCAGATGTTAGCTATTTGTGAAGCAGTGAAGAACTTAAATTTAAATTGTCTGGATTCTCCAAGTCAGACCAGACTTCTCATCTGGTGCTTGCCTTTAAGAAGAGAAAAAACAGTAAACTCAAATCCATACATTTTTAGTTGATAAGAAGCAATTTCGTCTTTTCCTTCCCAACCTCAATTGCTTCCCACTGCAGAAGCAAAAGAATAAAAAAGGAAAACAGCAAACAGTTTTAATATATTTAACTTTTGTGTTTTATATTCCCAGTGCTCCAACTACATCTTTATTCTGTGTATTCTCCTGAATCTATAATTTCCTGAATCAATAAACTTCTTCATGTCTGTTGTTGTTGTTGTTGTTATATGCC
>NW_006921594.1:18325840-18327546 GCF_000298275.1 Orycteropus afer afer | reverse complement strand
AAAAAAAAAAAAGACTCAAAAGTGGCAATTTCAGGGTTAGCAAAAGGGGAGGCCAATGCCATATCATAGTAGGGCAGGATTGGGGGGTGGCAGACCTTAGTGTGCTTACTAGCACTGCATTCTAAGGCCAAACACATTGCTTCTTCTCAAGGCTACCTCTGTCTTGAAACATGATGCTTTGAAACTTAAAGCTCTACAAAGTCTGCTGCTTTCTTCCCCACTTTTATAATCCCCAGTGTTGGAACAGAGCTTAGTTCAACAGATGCTCAACAAATATTAGTTGAATGGAAGAATAGCTAAAAATAAATAGATCTTTATAATCTCCTATTGAGTTAAATGAATTGATTAATCATTTAAGGACTTAATTAAACTAATGTTTCAATCAAAGGCAGTCCACAGTTGTGTTTATATTGTTGTGTCATGATTTGCTTTGTTATAATGTGGTTCTTCAAAGCTTTAAGAATCATAAAATATTACACCAGAAAAGGACCTAGTTTTATTATTAGTTGTCATGGAGTTAGCTCTGACTCATAGTAATCTTATGTAAAACAGGAAATATTGTCCTGTCCTGGTCCAACTCCATGATTTTGACATGTTTGAGCCCATTGTTGCAGCTATTCTGTCAATCAATCCATTTCATTGATTGCTAAGCCTCATTTTTGCTAACCCACTACTTTACCAAACATGCTTCCCTCTTCTAGCTGTTGGTCTTTCCTGATGAAGTGTCCAAAATAAGCAAGATAGAATATTGCCTTCCGTGCTTCTAAGGAGTTTTCTGGTTATATTTCTTCTAAGATTAATTTGTTTGTTCTTCTGGTAGCCCATGGTATATTCGAAAGGACTTACAGATTTATAACTTGAACTTCTCATTTTACAAATGACAAAACTAGCTTCCTCAGGCCCTGTGAAGTGGCAAGAGAGTTAGTGGAACATTCTTCACTGAAATGTGAGTCCAAAAACTGCCATCTCAGATTTTTTTCACTCTATCATGTCATGTTATTTTTGAGATGATCACAGTAATGAAGGGAGATCTTATTTTAAATCTATATTTATACATACTTGACACTATGTGTTTATTTTGTTATCTTTTTGTATAACAGCAATTGTTTCAGCTGAGTTTTTCTATCAGTTGTCAAAACACATGTCATATTATTCATACACATAAACATGCTCAAAATAAATTTGTGTGAAATACACAAGCAAAGAAAGCTGTGACAAACAATGGCGGATAGTTTAAAACAAAAGAAAAGCCAAGCAATTTTAGATCTGTTGATAATGATCATGAAGTGGTTTCTTCTACCCTGAAAAGTTTCCACCGCAAATAACAGGAAATGGTTCAACTCATGGATAACAACTAAAAGAACAAGAAATAAACTAATCAAGATAATGCTACATCTCAGAATTCTATATTTTAAATCATGTTTAAAAAGATTTTTGTAGAAGAACTCAGATGGGGAGCTATGTGTGTCTCAATGCTGACTGCTACTGTTATTCTGTATCATAAATTTTCTTGAATTACCCATACAGTGCAGTAACTTTGAGGAGCTCTGGTGGCACAGTGACTGCTAACCAGAAGGCTGGCGGTTCAAACCCACCAGCACTCCTCGGAAGGAAGACTGGGTGTGATAGTTGAAGATCTGTCAACTTGGCTGGACTTCACTTGTGAGTGTTGTTTCTCATGATGGATCACATGACTACGTCCTAAG
>NW_006921594.1:18315054-18317732 GCF_000298275.1 Orycteropus afer afer | reverse complement strand
AATACTTATATGCTATTTTTTAATGGTAAATGGAACAAAAAAATTAAAAAAAAATCCTGAAGAATAAATGATAAAAGAAGTAAGACAAAATTAACCATCCTGGCTTAGAGTAAATGTACAGACACTTTCAAAGCTTTACAGCCATAGATTTTGTAACAATATAGCTACCACTCTACAGGGAGGAGAAGATGCAGAAACCCACAATTTGATTTTGATGAACTGTCACTATGATTTTGTTCTTTGTTTTGTTTCAAGGCTATAAAAGGAAACTTAAGGATAATTTCCGATAAGGAATAAAAAGAAATACATTTTGTTTCCTCAATAATGGTTATACGAAGTCTTCTACGTCTGTAGAAACTTAGAGGGGTGACCATGAAATTAGAAGCCTTATCTCATGGATCTCCTTGATCCTTCATAATTCGTAGCTTGGTGAGGAGTACACAGAATGAAGAGATTTTGTTAACTGACAAAATCAACTGATATATTGATTGATGGACATTCCAAGCCTTTCATGGAATATTCCAATTCCATAAAATTCTAACCTGAGGTGCCCTTCTCCACTGAAGACCTGATCCATTAGGATATCAGATGAATATATGTCATATAGACTCATAAATAATGAATCTTGGGTGTTTCTGTCCTTACTTTCTTTTGGTCCAGAAGCCTAAGTTTTCACACAATTTACCTTTCCTGGTAGGTCCACATTAAAAGGATTTATAGTCTGTATGTCTTGATCAATGCTAAAGAGAGGTACTTGCAAGAGCTACCAAAGAACCTACCAACTATTAGTCTGCTTTGCCCCAGTCAGGCAATTCTTGATTTCTCCGTGGTTGCAGGGGGACTTTCTTAAAGTTCTTCCCATGAAATTGATAATGTACAAGGACTAAGACCTCAAAAAACTCCAAACTCACTGCCATCGAGTCAATTCTGACTCATAGCGACCCCCATTGGGTTTCCAAAGCTGTAAATCTTAATGGAAACAGACTACCTCATCTTCAGAGCAGCTGGTAGGTTTGAACCATCAGCCTTTTTTGGTTAACAGCCAAATGATTTAATAATTACACCTTAAGACCTCTAACGAATATTAAAATAAACATTATTTACTATTAACATTTTAAATTAAGTAGTTTTAAAAGTGTTTTAATTTTATCATTAAAGTACATACTCTGTAAAGAGTATTTTTATATCTCAAAATAAAGGTTCTTTAATAAATTAGAAATCACAATCATTAATAAACTTAATATGAAAGAAAGCATCTTAATACTATAAATATTGAAATATAAATATCATGATATAAATATATAAATATTATGATTTAAATAGCATAATATCTACTTCCTTTGGTACAAATAAAATATAAATTATTTCCTTTAAAAAAACTATACTAGGGGAAATGGAAATTTAAGAAATCTGATCAAGTTACAGTAAATGCACATCCTCTCTTAAATATATTTTATATAAGAAAAAAAGAAGTCTGAGTGTGTTGTGACTATAGATTAATTAAACTGTTTTTCATATGTGGCTTATAGAAAAAATCTTGTTATTTAAACATCTCCCCATGTATTGTGTTAGATAATTTGTTTAGATCTGGAAAAAAAAAAAAAATCTGCAAGTGGGTATAATGTGTCAGTGCTGGGCTGAGGGTATATTTGGGAGTACGGGAGGTATTCTGACACTCTGATGAGGGTTCAGTAGTCAATACCAGGTGTAGGGGCAGACTGGGCATGAAAGAATCCAGAAACGCTTTCCAGCAAGACAGCAGAGGCAAGGAGAGAGGGTGGAACTCCCATAAGAGTTGAGGACAATGAAACTCATGGCTACTAACCAAGAGTTGTTTTGGACAAACCAAAAAACCAAACTCACTGCTGTCAAGTCAGATTCGACTCATAGCGACCCCTCCTTGAGTTTCCAAGGCGGTATCACTACAGAAGTAGATTGCCCCATCTTCCTCTGGAGAAGTGGCTGGTGGACAGGCCTGGTTTCTGATTTCTGAAAGGTCACAGACCTTGAAAACCCTATGGAGTGCAGTTCTACTCTGAAACACATAGGGTCATCATGAGTTGGAATCAACTAGATGACAACTGGTTTGTTTTTTTTGGGGAGGTTTCAGGACAACAAAATTAGATCTTCAGTTTTTTATTATCAAAGGTCTCCTCCCTTTTGAAACTCTCTCTCCTGGTCTACATAACATTGCACTCCTAATTTTCATTCTATTTCTCTGATCATCCTTTTGGTCTTCTCATCCATTCCTGTGGTTTCAAATTGATATCCAAATCTATCCTGCCTGATCTTCATACCTAGATGCCCAAATGCTTGCTAAATACTTCTACTTGGTGCCTTCTCAATACTTGTAAGCAAATGTATTCAAAACAGAAATAATACTTTTACACTCTCCCTAACCTGTTGCTCCCTCTCTACTGTCATTGTTATGACATTATTTAAATTCAATCACAGTCATATTTCATAGTTCTCCCTTAACTCTCCCTCTCCTTGCAGTTTTCATCATTTATCAGATCTTATGGGGTAGTGCCTAAGGCATTTGATTGCTGACTATAAGGTTGACAGTTCAAACCCACCAGCTGCTCTGTGGAAGGAAGATGGGGCAATATACTTCCATAAAGATTTACCACCTGGGAAAACCAATGGGGGTCACTCTGAGTTGGAATTGACTCTATGGC
>NW_006921594.1:18308765-18314326 GCF_000298275.1 Orycteropus afer afer | reverse complement strand
CATAGTGCCTAAGCCATTTGACTGCTAAGCAGAAGGCTAGCAGTTCAAACCCACCAGCCACTCCTCAGAAGGAAGGTTGGGCAATCTACTTCCATAGATACTGCTTCGGAAATCCAAGGAGGGGTCGCTATGAGTCAAATCCAACTCAACAGCAAATAACAACAACACCACCACACTAGCACCTCTCACCTAGAACACCATTTCCTGCTGGGATCTATCAGAGGACTCATTCCTAACATGGTCCTTTGTATTGCTAAACCCACTGCCATCTTGTTGATTCTGACTCATAGGAACCTACAGGACAGAGTAGAATGGCCTTATAGGGTTTCCAAAGTTGTAAATCTTTCTGGAAGCAGACTGTCTCATCTTTCTCCTGTGGAGCAGCTGATGGATTCAAACCACCAACCTTTCGGTTAGCAGCTGAATACTTTAACCACGGTGCCACTAGAGTTCCTTTACCTTCCTCCTGGTCATCCATAATACACATTAGCATGTGACTGAAAATTTTTTTAGAGCCACTTATCCTTGAACTCAATTTTCATATAATATCCATCAACGTCTAGTTACTCATGTTACAGAAAACATATTTAGGAAGACAATGCCCTACACCATTAAAACAACCTCCAACGTACTTTCTTTGTCTCTAATCTTTCCCTTACCAACACAACTAGTAAAACATTGATAGATTTATTTATTTAAAGTACTTAGTTGATTATATTATACCCTTGCTCAAAAATTTTCAGTGACTCGTTACTAATCTGTGCATTGATTTAAGCCCAAGGCTCTCCTCAATATGCTCCAATATACTTTTCTAGTATTATTTTCTCCCCACATGGCAGTGTGGCAGAGGAAACAAACAAACAAACAAATAAACATGAGCTTTGGAGTCAGATCTAGGTTCAAGTTTCAGCTCTGTCTCTTGAAATCTGTAAAACCATAGGGAAATTTTATATTGCTCTGAGTCCTTTCTTTGCTCATTTACATATGCAGACAGTAACTGTAGAGATGGGAGGATGTAGTGAGATAATATTTGTGAAAGCTTCTAACATGATTGTGGTACAACACTCTCTGCTCTCCATGAGTTATAAATTCATTAGGGTGGTTCAGCATCTTTCATTGTGGCAGTCACTCAGGGTTTGCCTTATAACTAACCAGTAATTTTCTTAAAATTGATAATCTAGAGACTCATGGATGAGTGTCAATGAAAACTAATTAGTCAAACTCTTCCCTACCTTTGTTTGGGGGTATTTTCAATGAGTCCTGAAGAGATAGAAGCCAGTTCCCAAATCATCCAAACTTTCTGGGTGGAATTATGCCACTGGCATGTTACTATGATGCTGGAAACTATGCCACTGCTGTTTCAAGTATCAGCAGGATCACCTGCTGGACAGGTGTCAGCAGAACTTCTAGACTAAGATAGAGTAGGAAGAAGGATGTGGTGGCCTACTTATAAGAAATATTGGTCAGTGGATACAAGTGGAACATTGTTAGGTATGGTGCCAGAAGATGACAGCCTTGGCTTGGGAGGCACTCAAAATATAACTGTAGAAGAGAGACCTCCTCAAAGTAGAGTCAACCTTAATGACACAGATGGAGTAAGGCTCTTGGGACCTTCATGTGAAGATGCAGCACAACTCAAAACAAGAAGAAAATGCTGCAAACATCCACTAACAATCAGAATGTGGAATGTACAAAGTATGAATCTAGGAAAATTAGAAACTGTAAAAAATGGAACACATAAAAATCGATATTCTAGCCATTAGTAAGCTGAAATGGATTGGTATTGGCCATTCTGAATCAGATGATTATACAATGCAGGGAAGGACAATTTGAAGAGGAATGAGGTCACATTTTTGGTCAAAAATAACATTTCAAGATCAATCCTGAGGTACAGCATCAGTGATAGAATAATATCCACATGCCTACAAGAAGACCAGATAATACTATTATTCAAATTTACACACCAACTCACTAACGCTAAATAAGAAGAAATTGAGATTTTTACCTACTTCTGTAGTTTGAAATTGATTAAAAGTACAATAAAATGCATTGATAATTACAGGTGATTGGAATGAGAAAGCTGAAAGCAAACAAGAAGTATCAGTAATTGGAAAATATGACCTTGGTCATAGAAAAAAATGCCACAGATCGCTTGATTGAATTTTGCAATATCAAAGAGTTATTCATTTTTTCAACAACATAAACAGCAACTATTCATGTGAACTTCACCAGATGGAATACACAGGAATCAAAATGACTACAATTGTGGAAAGACACAAAGGAGAAGCTCAATATCATCAGTTACAGCAAGACCAGATTATGGAATAGACTATCAATTGTTCATATGTAAGTTCAAGGTGAAGGGAAAGAATATTAAAACAAGTCCACAAAAGCCCAAGTATGACCTTCAATTTATCTCACCTAAATTTAAAGACCATCTCAAAAAATAAATTTGATGCACTTATAACTGAGGACCAGAGGAGATGTGGGATGACATCAAGGATGTCATATATTAAGAAAGCAAAACTTATTAAAAAGACAAGAAATAAAGAAAAGACCAATATAGATATCTGAAGCAACTCTGAAATTTGCTCTTGAACAGAGAGTAGCTAAAGCAAATGGAAGAAATGATGAAGTAAAAGAGCTGAACAGAAGATTTCAAAGGGCAGCTAGAAAAGACAAAGTAAAATATTGTAATGAAATATGCAAAAATTTGGAGTTAGAAAACCAAAAGGGAAGAACATTCTCAATACTTCTTAAACTGAAAGAATGGAAGAAAAAAATCAATCCTCAAGTTGCAATACTGAAGGATTCTATGGCAAAATATTGAATGATGCAGGAAGTATCAAAAGGAGATGGAAGGAATACACAGAGTCACTTTACCAAAAATAGTTGGTGGATGTTCAACCATTTCAGGAGGAAGCACATGATCAATAACTGATGATACTGAAGGAGGAACTCCAAGCTGCACTGGTTGTTGTTGTTGTTATGTGCCGTTGAGTCGGACCTGACTCATAGCGACCCCTCCTTGGGTTTCCTAGGAAGTATCACTACAGAAGTAGATTGCCCCATCTTCTGAGGAGTGGCTGGTGGACGCACTGGAGGCACTAGCAAAAAACAGGACTCGAAAAACTAAAAGAAAACCAACTGAAATGTTTCAATAAATGGATGCACTGCTGGAAGCACTCACTTGCCTATGCCAAGAAATATGGAAGACAGCTACCTTGCCAACCAACTGGATGAGATCCATATTTGCATCCATTCCAAAGAAAGGGAATCCAACAGAACACAGAAATTATTGAACAGTATCATTAATATCACACCCATGAAAAATTTTGCTGAAGTTTGTTTAAAAATAGTTGCAGCAGTCTATCGACAGTGAACTGCCGGAATTTCAAGCTGGATTCAGGAGAGGATGTAGATAGAGGGATATCATTGCTGATGTCAGATGGATCTTGGCTGAAAGCAAAGAATACAGAAAGATATTTACCTGTGTTTTACTGACTACACAAAGGCATTCGACTTTATGGATCGTAACAAATTATGGATAATATTACAAAGATTGAGAATTCCAGAATACTTAATTGTGCTCAAGAGGAACCTGTACATAGATCAAGAGGTGGTCATTTGAATAGAACATGGCGATACCAAATGGATCAGAATCAGGAAAGCTTATGTGTCAGGGTTGTATCTTTTTACCATACTTATGCAATCTGTATGCTGAGCAAATAAACCAGGAAGCTGGACTATATGAAGAAGGGAATGACATCAGGATTGGTGGAAACTAACTAATTAATGGCCTCTAATATCTAGACGACACAATTTTGCTTGCTGAAAGTGAAGAGGACATGATGCACTTATTGATGAAGATCAAAGACTACAGCCTTCACTATGGATTATATGTCAATATAAAGAAAACAAAAATCCTTACATCTGGACCAAAAAGCAACATCATGATAAGCAGAGAAAAGATTGAAGCTGTCAAGGCTTTCATTTTACTTTGATCCACAATCAACACCCACAGAAGAAGTAGTCAAGAAATCAAATGATATATTACATCAGGCAAATATGCTGCAACAGTGTTAAGAAGCAAAGATACCACTTTGAAGACTAAGCTGTGCCTGACTCAAGTCATGGTGTTTTCAATCACCTCATATGCATGTGAAAGCTGGACAATGAACAAAGAAAAGCAAGCAGAATTGATCATGGTGTTGGCAAAGAATGGTGACTATGCTGTGGACTGCCAGAAGAACGAGCAAAGCTGTCTCGGAAGAAGTACAGCCAGATGTTCCTTAGAAGTGAAGATGGTGAGACTTTGTCTCACATACTCTGGACATACTTTCAGGAGAGCCAGTCCCCAGAGGAGGGCATGATGGTTGGTAAACTAGAGGGTCAGTGAAAAAGAGAAAGACCCTCAAGGAGATGGAGTGACACAAGAGCTGCAACAGTGGGCTCAAGCACAGCACTGATGTGTGGACGGAGCAGGACTAACCAAAACAACACCAAGCTCACTGCTGTCAAGTCAATTCCCACTCAGAGCAACCCTCTTTTGGTTTCCAAGGCGGCAAATCTTTATAGAAGTACATTGGTCAGTCTTCCTTCTGTGGAGTGGCTGGTGGGTTTAAACCACCAACCTTCTGATTAGCGGTCAAATGCCTTAGGCACTGCACCACCAGAGCTCCTTGGTGCAGGACCAGGCAGTGTTTTATTCTGTTGTATATAGGGCTGGTAGGAGGTGGCACCTAACAACAATAATGCCATTAGCCTTGGCTAAGTAGGGTGTGGAGGGCCCAAGAATCAGGAGAAGTGCTTGGTATGCATATCCTGTATTTAAACAGAGGAACTAAAAAAATCTATTCTAAGAATCAGAAGGCCAGCCTTTCTGAGATTTAGAAAATTTTTACACTGCTTAAGATTTCCCCTAAAATTCCAACAGTGCCCCTTCCTGTGATGAAAAAAGGGGTATGTGATTGATTTGTTCACTGTTGTTGTTGTGTGCTGTGCTAGCAACCCTATGGGACAGAATAGAATTGCCCAATAGGATTTCCTAGGCTGTAAGCATTTACTGGAACAAACTGCCAGGTCTTTTCTCCCATTGAGTAGCTGGTAGGTTCAAACTGCTGACCTTTTATTGAGCATCAGAGCGCTTAACCACTGCACCATGAAGGCTTCTTGATTTGTTCATTATTGTAGCCCAAATGCCTAGAATAGTGCTTTGCACAGAGAGGGTGCTCAGTTAATATATGATAAATAAATGAATGAATGAGTAAATGAAAGAGGCTATGCCATGTATCTCATATAACATGCATATGCTGTAGTATAACCAAAAAAAAACCTCACTGCCGTCGAGTTGTATCCGACTCCTAGTGAGCCCTCCTTGGGTTTCTGAAGCGGTATCACTACAGAAGTAGATTGCCCAACCTTCCTCCTGAGGAGCGGCCGGTGGGTTTGAATCTCCAGCCTTATGGTTAGCAGTCATATGCCTTAGGCACTATGCCACCATAGCTCCCATGCTGTAGTATAGTGCTGACTATACACAGATTCTTTTTTTTTTTTTTTTC
>NW_006921594.1:18288432-18307572 GCF_000298275.1 Orycteropus afer afer | reverse complement strand
CCTCCCCTCCCACCCCTGGTAACCAACAAAGAAAATTTCCTTCTATAGATAAACCTTTCCTTAACTTTTACAATAACGGACTAATATAGTATTTGTCCTTTTGTGATTGACTTATTTGCCTCAGCATAATGTCCTCCAAGTTCATCCATGTTATGCGGTGTTTTGCACATTCTACATTATTCTTTAGCATTGCATAGTATTCCATGGTATACACAGATTCTTAATAAATACTTTACTGACTAAATATATGAATTCCCACGACTGTCAAAAGGATTTAATAATGTATCAGAAACTAAACATTCCTGTAAATTTGTACTTAAGAAATAATTTTTCATATATATTATCATCCTTCTCTCTTTTTAAAAGTGTGGAAGCATTTATCTATTTCTTCCCTTACAGGAGACAAAGGTCACAGCTTAAGAGTGAGTAAGGAGAGAAAAACAAAATTAAGAGATTATCAGATAGGTATTTTTAGCCAGAAAGTTAAAAGTTTTGTTTAACATTAGTTTGAATATACTCAATGGAATGAAAAGAAAAATAAACTTACTTTTTTAAAAACATTGGAAGAAGATGGAGGAAAATGAGGCAGAGGTGTGTAGAACATGTTTGACAAATTTGTTTGAAAAGAATGTTACATTTATACGCCACATTTTTTCATAAGCACTCATAATCTTTATAACTATTATTCCTGTAATAAAGGAAGAATAACCAAATTCCTCCTTAGAGTTACAAAAACCAAGGCTCAGTGTAGTTCATGATCCATATATCCAATAAGAAGCACTTCCAGGGCTGGAATCCTGATCTCCTAAATATTCATCAACACATAAGTGGTTCTGCTCCTGACGGATTTACTAACTGGAGATGTCGTGTGCCGTCGAGTCTGACTCAAGTCACAGCGACCCCTCCTTGGGTTTCAGAGGCAGTATCACTACAGAAGTAGATTGCCCAACATTCCTTCCAAGGAGTAGCTGGTGGGTTTGAACCACTAGCCTCCTGATTAGCACTTAGGCACTAGCCTTAGGCACTATGCTACCAGAGCTCCACTAATTGGAGAAGATACTTTCTTTTTATCCCTCCGTCCCTCCTTCCTTCCTTCCCTCTGTCTGTCCTTTCAGTTTATATACAGGCATCCCAGGGTTAGGGAAGAAAGTCTGACTTAAGGAAAACTACTTGTCCTGTAATATTACATAAATTTTCCCTCACTTTGAAAGGACTGAACCAACTCCTACTTGCAACAAATTCTTCATCACAGTCACTTTCATTTGCTGCACGTGCAGCTTTTAAATAATTAAATAGGCTTCAATCCTAACTAGGAGATTGTGTATACAAATATATGTATATATAGATACAGTATGAGCATGTGTGTGGCAGTGAAAGTGTGTACAAAAACAGATATATCCAGGAAGCCTTCAAGGAGGAGGTGGGGCTTGGGCTTCAAGCAGAATTAGATAGGCAGAGCATGTACCAGAGGAATGGTGTAAATGCAGTTGTGAAAGTGTAAAGTGAGCCCTCCATACTTAGAGAAGGTACATAGGGTAGTTTGGGTACATAGAGTCTATAGGGTACTGGAATGAAGAGGTTGCCTAAAAAATCACAGGAAATCAGTTTAAAGAAACAAATATGAGGTTACAGAGACCTTTAATATCTACAATAAAGAATTTGGATTTTCATACCTGTCAGTCATTTTGAAATTATTTTTAAAGTACTATCATCCTTTCTTTTTAAAGAAATCATATATGAAACACCAACATGCAAAACAAATTAAAAGAGGGACAGTTTCTTGGATTGAAGCTGTTCCCCCAGCTGCCCTCACCCTCTGAGGAGGAGAGTTTTAAAACAATAGTTATGAGTGTTGACAAGTTTTGGGCAAGGAATAGAGAGTGGCATCGAAGTCTGGAGACAGAAAGCACAGAGGCCGGACTGTCAGGGCTGCCAGTGGGAATGGAAGGCAAAGACAGCTGTAGACAGAAGAATCAGAACAAAGGCAGGATGAGCTCAGAGATTCACATCTGGGCAGCTGTGGAAGATGATAGTGCAATCCCAGAAATGGTGAAAAGCAGAGGCCGGGCAGCTGCCAGGTCTGGTGAAAGACTAAGATGTACTTTTAAATGTGTCTTAAACATTTAGGCATGTCCACTACAGCATGCCATGGTCACAGGAATAGAAAGTAACACTTTTCTCTGGGCAAGTATTTCTTCCCTTTTCCAATAAACCAAAAAAAAAAAAACAACCCAAACTCACTGCCATCGAGTTGGACCAGACTCATGGTGAGCCCCCCCCCTTGGGTTTCCGAGGCAGTATCACTAGGGAAGTAGACTGCCCAACCAGCTAGCCTCTGGTTATTTAAAAAACAAAACAAAACAAAAAACATTGCAAGAGTCAGGAAGCTGCACTTTGTTAAACTGAGAAACTTTTAAAAGGAATATTTCACGTACAAGTCCAACATGAAGAAGATACAAACTCCTCAAGGCCACATTCTAAGAGGACTGTTTTCATTTTAGTAACATTTCTGTTCTTTAGACAGTCTAGATACTTAGCATATTAATTTTTATCTCTAAACATTAGTTTCTCCAGTGGCATTAAGTACAATTAAATGATTTATTTCCAACACAGGTGTAACAAATTATTTTTCAAATATAAGTCTTGTGCTTTGAAATCAGACACAAGGAAGTGAAGTGTCTTGAATATGTGCACCTGACCCACTACAGTAATTCTGGTTAAGAGTACTTTGAGAATGAATAACCGTTTTCTGGCAATCTGCATTGAGGAGGACGAGCTGCTCTGTGTTCCTGAGACCTGTGATGCAAGCACTCCCGCCCTTTTCTGGGAACACAGAAAGCCTGACTCAGGCAGCTGCAGCTATTAAAGCAGCTCCAGCCTGCACACTTCCCTGCTGGGGTGAGTGCCACCGCAAAGATGAAGCTAGCTGACTTGTGCTGGCTGAGCTCAGCCGTCCTGGCTGCTCAGAGCTTTTTGGTTGTGGCAAACAATGAAACAGATGAAGTTAGGGATGAAACCATGAAGGACGCCTGCCCGGTGAGGCTGGAAAGCAGAGGGAAATGCGAGGAGGGAGGAGAATGTCCCTTCCAGGTGAGCCTGCCCCCCTTGACTCTTCAGCTCCCGAAGCAGTTTGGCAGGCTTGAAGAGGTGTTCAAAGAAGTCCAGAACCTCAAAGAAATTGTAAATAACCTGAAGAGATCTTGCCAAGACTGCAAACTACAGGCTGACGACAGCAGAGACCCAGGCAGGAACGGACTACTGGTCCCCAGCTCTGGAGCCCCAGAAGAGGCTGCTGACAACAGAGTTAGAGAATTAGAGAGCGAGGTTAACAAGCTGTCCTCTGCCCTGAAAAATGCCAAAGAGGAGATTGACGGGCTTCACGGTCGCCTGGAGAAGCTGAATCTCGTCAATATGAACAACATAGAAAACTATGTTGACAGAAAAGTGGCCAATCTAACATTGGTTGTCAACAGTTTGGATGGCAAATGTTCATCACAGTGTCCCAGCCAAGAACAAATACAATCACGTCCAGGTATGTATAAGAATGTTTCTTTATCATTTGTTCATGAATGTTATATAGTTATGCAGTACCTACAAACAATAACCTGAACAATTAAGCTACAGAAATGATGGACTAAATAACTTTTTATTTATCAAGGTAGTACAGAAAAGCAAATGCCTTTGTTAAAGTGACTACAGAAATGATTCATGACTTAAGTGTAGAAACTATAATCAGACCATTCTGTACTCATCAGAAAGCACTGTCAGTCAAGATCTTACTTACTAATGCTAGACCTACACACAAGCCACTCCTCAGAAGGAAGGTTGGGCAATCCTACTTCCATAGTGATACTGCCTCGGAAACCCAAGGAGGGGTTGCTATGAGTCGGGGCCGACTCGACGGCAAATAACAACAACAACAACACACAAGCAGAAGCAGAAGGAGTATTTCTTAATGTTTTAGTGCATTTAACTCATCTATCTCTTCACTGAGTGCGTGAAAACAATAGAGCTCAGGCAATGTTTACAGTTAAGTTTTGTTCATCAGAAATCAGGTTCTGGAGGATTGCCTTATGGTCGGCTGTGTGCCGTTTCTCAGTCAACAGGAGATCTCTGAAAGGTTTTAGCAAGTGATCTGTAGTCCAGAATCCCAAATATCTAGCAAAAAAAGGGAAAGTTTACAGATGGGATAAAAGTAGCTATGTGGCTTCATGTGTGTGCAAAATGTCTAGCTTTGAGATCTTGTGTCACAAAAATATTTTAAGGGGAAAGTTGTGGCATGCCTCTAAGGGAAGAACTGCATTCTTATTTCTTTAACTCTTGTACCTTAAATCAGAATTCATATAAAACATATAAAAAAAGAACACACCTTCACCATCCAAATTACTTGAACTATCTTCAGTAAATACACACTAAAGACCACACATCTAGACCACCTACTGTGTCCCTGAACTTTAACAGTGTCATTGGTTCCTGAAGCAGGGCTTTCCTCCCAGTTCCTGGAAATTGCTGCTGATGGTCTTTTTACACCATGTAAAGCTATCTCTGAATTAAGACCTCCACTCCTCATGAGTATGAGGCAGAGGGGTCCTGGGGCCCAGGTAGAGAGCACGTTCATTTGGAATAAGTACTGCAGTATGTTCTATCACCCGGGAATGTGCCAGTGAAGGTGGATGGCTGTTCCAAGAACCACAGCCAGCACCCTGGCAGCCTGTACCTGAGGTTACCCTGCACATTGCTAGCACAGAAGTTCACATCCTAGGTGATATTCCTCAGTGCACATTAGATTCATTAGATTTCGCTTTGCATGGCAACCTGTAATGGCAAAAACAAGATTCCACTATTTTTCTACTAAAAGATTTGGGAAAATACCTGAATATTGAGAGTTCTAAATACACATTAATAGATTTTTTATGCCTGAGAGAGGCTTATATTAAACTGATCTGACTCGATTTTTATAAAAATTATCTAGGAGTAAGTATCTTTGATTCCTGTAGAACCTTATTAATTGGTTGTTGCTCTTATGCTGAACACAATCACCTATTATTTCTTTCTAGAAACCAAACATGGGAAACACTGGCTAAATACTTCCTTAGATAATAAATTCAGAATATTAGTGTATTATTGGAAAAAATTTTAATTTTACTTATGTTTCCTTATTTAGTTCTCATACAAGTAAAATAAAAATGAATCTATGATGCTGTATATTAGAATTTTAAAATGTATCATTTGGAACATATTCTATAAAACCTTCTGACAATGGAGACTAGCAGCCCCTTTCCAGGAAAAAAAGAAAAAAAGCAAAACAAAACCTCAGAAAACCAAATCCACTGCCATTGAGTCGATATTGACTCTTAGTTACCCCATATCCCATAGGTCAGAGTAGAACTGGCTCACAGAGTTTCTTAGGCTGTAAATTGTTATGGGAGCAGACTGCCACATCTTTGTGCCATGGAGAGGCTGGGGGTTCAAACTGCTAACCTTCTGGTTAGCAGTCACTAGGTCTCCTTCAGGTGAAAGAAGCCTGTGCTTCCTTTGTATGCATAGAATGGAGCTCTAGGAGACTAGGAATTATTTGACTTTCAAGACCAAGGAATGCAGTGCTTAGAAGGACAAGCTTCACAGCCAGACAGATCTAAGTTTGTGTCCTGTCTCTGCCACTTACCACTTATGTGAACTTGGGCAAGGCACTGATCCGGCTGGAATGGAAATATACTCACCCATAAATTGGGAATAATACCTACATCATAAGGTTGATGTGTGTTAAGTGTGAAAATATTATCAAGTCTTTGACACAGTACTTAGAACATAAAGACTTACTCACTAAACTCACTGCCGTAGAGTCGGATCCAACTCATGGCAACCTCTCCTTGGGTTTCTGAGGTGCTATCACTACAGAAGTAGATTGCCCAATCTCCTTCTGAGGAGTGGCTGGTGGTTTCCACCAGCCTTCTGGTTAGGAGTCAAATGCCTTAGGCATTAGGCCACCAGACTAGATTGTAACTATCACTTTTATTTATTATTGTTATTATGGTTGTTTGTTGCTGATGTTGACATTATTATCAACCAAGAGAATGTCTGAGAATCTAGTTTGGCTTTAATAGCACATGAGGTCACAAAACATAGTTTTAGGGTCTTGTGACAACTATTTCTTAGTCCTTTAATAAACATTTGCCAAACAGATTCAAGTAGGTTTAGTATGGCAAGATTTCATTATTGTAATTGAATGACTGAATTATCAAACTTTGTATATGTAAAGAATTATTCATTTTTTTACTATGAAAATCCAATGTCTTCTTTTTCTTCCTTCAGTTCAACATCTAATATATAAAGATTGCTCTGAGTACCACACATTAGGCAAAAGAAGCAGTGAGACCTACAGAGTTACACCTGATCCCAAATACAGTAGCTTTGAAGTTTACTGTGACATGGAGACCATGGGGGGAGGCTGGACAGTGCTGCAATCACGTCTTGATGGAAGCACCAACTTCAACAGAACATGGCAAGACTACAAAGTTGGTTTTGGAAACCTCAGAAGAGAATTCTGGCTGGGAAATGATAAAATCCATCTTCTGACCAAGAGTAAGGACATGATTCTGAGAGTAGATCTTGAAGACTTTAATGGTGTCAAACTATATGCCTTGTATGATCACTTTTATGTGGCTAATGAGTTTCTCAAATACCGTGTGCACATTGGTAATTATAATGGCACGGCCGGAGATGCTTTACGTTTCAATAAACAATATAACCATGATATGAAATTTTTTACCACCCCAGATAGAGACAATGATCGATACCCTTCTGGGAACTGTGGGCTCTTCTACAGTTCAGGCTGGTGGTTTGATGCATGCATTTCTGCAAACTTAAATGGCAAATATTATCACCAAAAATACAGAGGTGTCCGGAATGGGATTTTCTGGGGCACCTGGCCTGGTATGAGTGATGCACATCCTGGTGGCTACAAGTTCTCCTTCAAAGAGGCCAAAATGATGATTAGACCCAAGCACTTTAAGCCATAAATCACTAGTGCTCATTCCTAATAAGGCTTCAGCACTTTGGAAAATGCCTTGTTTCATACTCCCTTTCCATGGTTCAAAAATGTGTCTCTGAATAGTGGGTTCTTATGCTACACAGCATTGAAATAAAGCTGAAAAATATACATTTTGCTGCTATAATAGTTTTATACAAACAAACACTTGTAAGTAATTAGGAATATTAAGAACTATTCATTAGATTTATAATTCTCTTATTTTTTATTAATTGAAAAATTTTATTACTTGCTACAAAATTGTTTACTTAGTGGGCTAGATTTTACATGAGTAATCTGTATTTTCATTATGTTTAAGTCCGTCTGAAGGTGTATTAGTTTTTCAGGCCACAGTGATTTGCATGGTTATTTGTCTCTAAACAGCATAACTCTCAATTGGAGATGAACACACTCAATTTATGGCATTTCCTTTGGGTCAGGGAGACCCTACAGTAGTATAGTTCCCAGGTAAAGGGAAATAATATCTATAATTAAACATGCTCATGTAATATTCATGAAATGTAAAATATCCATCATTTAGAACATTTTAAAATGTGGTAGCATAACGTCACTCCTAAAAAGAAAATAATGTCATTCATACAATAATGTCATCTTAAAGGCCACAGTTTAACCTTTTCTATGTTTGATGGTGAACACTGCTTTAACTTCCTTTGCTCTGTATGCATCATAGTTTGTAATATAAGACTTCTCATTACTGTGCTAGACTACTGGTAGGCTTTTCTCGAGGGGGAGGCAGGGTGTAGTGAGGGGGTAGTGTTTATAGGTCAATTTTATCACCTAAGCGATATAATATCATTAAGTGATTTACTTTAGAGATAGAGAGCTGTGATAAAAAATGGACTCATCACAAAATAAATTTTAAGAAAAATATCTGCTCATATACACAGTGTCTACTGATTTAATGGGAAATAGTTATAATTTCAGGGGAATTTGGCAAATCTATTAAGCCATATAATACTCAAAAGCTTATCTTTCTATCTTTCCACTATTTCAAAGGATCAAAATCTTATTTTCCATTAAACATTTATAATGTTTCTCTAACAAAATATTCTGTAACAATTCCTCTTTAGTATACCACTCAGTATAAAATATAATCTAGACTCTGATGATCTTTAACATGCTAATGAAAATAGATTATAACTGAGGAAGTTTTTTTTTTTTTTTTGCCTTAGCATAGCTATCTCCTAATATGTATTACTATTCAGAAATGTAGATTGGCTACTCATAAATATATTATTTAAGGCCTTATGTTTCTTTTAGTGACTAGTTATTTGTTACATAATTAAGACTCTGTGTTTCTGATATTTATCATTATATGAAAATACTGACTAAAATGACTCCTCAAAAATTCCACATGGAATCAATTCATCTACTACTGGGAAAAAATAAGATCTTTCAAACTAATAAGGAGTAATTCTCCAAATGAATTGATAGTACATTGGTCCAGTAAATAAAAAGCTTAAATATACAAGCATAGAAAATATCCTGGAAACTAAATTTGCTGGTCCTTATTTTTGAATAGCTACCCAGGATAAGGTTTTAAAGGTAAAAATGATGGTAATGTCATAAATTCTCGTTTAAAATTCTTATTTTCTTTTATGTATAAATAGGTTTATGTTTTATGCCTTTTAAAATCTTATAAAATAAAACATTTAATGTTCACATCTTATTTCCTCAGTGTAGAAATATTAACTATTACTGTTTGCAAAATAATATTTATACACTTACTCTTCTCTGAGAACTTGTATAATGTTTAGCTAACCTAGACAATATCCTTGACTCTTTGAAGACTTTAATCAGTACTTTTGCATGAATGTGAGGCTCTGGTGACTTAGTGGTTAAAGCACTTGGCTGCTAACTAAAGGGTTGGTGGTTCAAAACCACCAGCAGATCTGCGGGAGAATGATGTGGCAGTCTGCTTGCATAAAGATTTCTAGCCTTAGAAACTCTAGGTAGTTTTACTTTGTCCTATAGGGTCGCTATGAGTCAGAATCGACTCAACAGCAGCTTTTTTTTTTTTTAATTGCATGAAGAGGAAGGCAAAGGCAAATAAAGGAACATTACTACCTTATTTCTCTCTATAGTATTTTTGAGATATTTAAAATACCAAAGTTTCCAGATCATCTGTGGCATTCAAGTCCATCTCCCATCCATCATTTATATTGCTGCTCTGACCCAGCCCTCATCACCTCCTTAGGATAATACACACGCTCCTAATAGAAGCCCATGCCTCCAGTTTCAAAATACTCCAATTCATCTTCTGTATCACTGCCACAGGGATTATTCAAAAATATAATATTGATCATGTTATTGTCCTGCTTAAAATCTTTCGATAACACTTCACTTCTCATAAGATAGAATCTGGCAATCAAGTCCCTATGAGATCTGCCTACCTTTTAAACTCTGTTTCTGTCATTCCCACCATACTGAATGCCTTGGTTGTTCTCAAACAAACCATCTTCTCGTTTTCATTGCTTTGCATATAATGTTCCCTTGCTCTAGATGGTGGCAGAGTGATTAAGTTCTTGGCTGCTAACCAAAATGTTGGCAGTTTGAACCCACCAGCTGCTCCATGGGAGAAAAATCATGGCAGTCTGCTTCTGTAAAGATTCACAGCCCTAGAAACGCTATAGGGCAGTTCTACTCTTTCTTACAGGGTTGTTATGAGTTACAATCAACTTGATGGCAAGGGGTTTTGTTTCCTTTTGTTTGTTTTTGGTCTAGAGAGAATGTCATCCTCAGTTCCCACCAGGTTTTGTCTTATCACACATGATTAAGACCTTGGGATTCAGCAGGCAAACTTCCTAGATTTGAATTCCAGCTCCACCATTTGCAAACTGTGCAATAACAGGCAAGTCATTTAAATTTACCATGCTTTGGCTTCTTCAGTTACAAAACAGAGATAAGAATAATATCTACTTTATAGGGCTACTGAGAAGGTTAAATGACATAATAAATATAAAGCATTTATAACATACTTAATATTATCATTAAAAAAAAACCCTCACTGCCATGGAGTGGGATCTGACTCAGAGAGTCCCCTCCTTGGGCCTCCAAAGCAGTATCATACAAAAATACATTGCCTAGTCTTCTTTCTGGGGAGTGGCTGGTGGGTTTGAAATGCCAGACTTCTGGTCAGCAGTCAAATACCTTAGTATCCTAAGTAGTTCTCTCTTCTGAGCAGTCTTTCCTGATGACATTAGGAAGATTTGCCACCTCTCTTCTTGGATCTTATACCATCCTATATATTCCTTGGGAGCTCTGGTGGCATAGTGCCTAAGGCACTGACTGCTAACCAGAAGGTTGGCGGTTCAAACCCACCAGCCACTCCTCAAAAGGAGGGTTGAGCAATCTATTTCTGTAGTGATACTGCCTCGGAAACCCAAGGAGAGGGCGCTATGAGTCAGAGACGACTCGACAGCACCTAACAACCACCACAACAACATATATTCCTTATTATATACTACATTACTCAATAATTGTCTAGATTGCTCCCTGAAATCAATCTCTGCCTGGCTAGGATGTAAAGGAAATCTGAGATGGGAGTGTTGTTACTCAAAATAGTTCCTCCATATGTTGCCATGGAGGAAGAGCTGTAGTCTAAACAAGCCAAAATTATAATTGGGAAAGGAGAGGTTATTGTTAAATCTGAGGATTTTGGGGAGACTGAAATCAAGGAGGGGAGCTCTGGTTACATAGTGTCTAAGGCATTTGACTACTAACCAGAAGGCTGGCAGTTCAAACCCACCAGCCACTCCTCCGAAGGAAGATGGGGCAATCTACGTCCATAGTGATACCACCTCGGAAACCCAAGGAGGGGTCATTATGAGTTGGAGCTGACTCGTGGGCAGTGAGTCTTTTTCGTGTGTTTGCTTGTTTATTGAAGCCAAGGGAGAATATAGCAAAGCAGGATCAGATATACCATTGGATTGGCTACCAAACAGTGGCAAACTTTTAGAAAGGGGTCCAGAAAATGCCTTGGGTAGAAGCCACATAGATGGGTATGACTGCACCAGGCTAGGCACTGATTGTTCTCCTTGACTCAGGTCCTTAAGAGACGGAATTACTTTTCATACTTCTTATAGTATATTGTAATTTTTAAATTAAGTTTTAAATCCATAAACTTTTACATTGTTTAAAATTACAGACTAAAGATCCTTTGCAAACTACCTCCAATTCTAATCTCATCCCTCTCCCCAGAGCTAACATGCTTACTTGGCTGAAACTAAACTCTAATTTCAATCTGTGTACTGTCAGATTACAACATCTACTGAAATACAGCTTTTCCAGGTCTCCTTTATTTATTGATTGGAAAAAGTTGGAAATAAGAATACTAAAAACTAAAACAAAAGTGAAACTCACTGCAGTGGAGTCTCATAGAGACCTTATGGGACAGAGTAAACTTGCCTATAGGGTTTCTAGGGCTGTGAATTGAAGCACACTGCCTTATCTTCCTACCACGAGAGGCTGGTGGGTTCGAACTTCTCTTTTAGATTAGCAGCTGAATGCTTTAACCACTCCACCACCACAGCTCCTTAAACAAGAATACAAATGAGGGAAACTGTGTGTACTTGGAGAACTCAGAGTACCCTGAATTCTCGAACGTGATTGATCCCCCTTTGCTCCTTCAGGTGTATCCCCCGCACACACGTTTGATGAGGCTCCTCTTCCTCTGCTTAAAGGCACTGTCATTCGTTCCTGAGAGAATGATCTTAATTGTCTCTTAGGCTCCTTCATCCCACTCCCTATGTCTCAAGATCTGTCACTAGGGTGTCTTATCCTAGTGCTGCTGCAACAGAAATATTCCAAGTGGCTTCTAAGAAGAGAAACCTATTTTCTCCCAGAGCTCAGAAGGCTAGAAATCTTACTCTGAGCACCAGCTGTGGGGAAAGGTTCTCTCTGTGTCAGCTATGGGGGAAGATTCTTGTCTATTTCAGCCTCTGCAGCCCCAGTGCTCCTCGATTCCTTGGAGATGTTCACGTGGCACCTGTCTTCCCATTCATTTGTATTTGCTTGTCTCTGCATCTATGCTGCTCTTTATATAACTCAGATCAGGTTTGGGACATGCCCTATTCTGACATGGCCTCAAAACATAACAAAAGAAGCCCTATTTCCAAATGGGATTACATCCACAGGTCTAGGGGTTGGGATTCCAATGCATATTTTTGGGATACAATTCAGATCATAACACAGGGCATGCACTGATGTCAATTACAGCATTAAAGCAGAGAAGTGTTTGCAAGGCTTTGCTAATTAATATCAGCAGAAAGCTGGGGAATACATGTGGGGACAGATTTAGAGATTGCCTGACTAAGGAAGGAGGAACAGAATTTTATATGTGGCTGAATTTATTGATATAATCACATTTACTGGAAGTTCTAGATTCAGTGGACTGGTTTGAATAGATGTTTTTAGTTCCAATAGCTTACCTGATAAATTAACAGAAACCTAGACTCAATAGCAGCTTGTGATAACTAATGTTCAGAAGCCAGATACATCTTGGAACTCAAATGCTTATGGAGATAAGAATGCTGGGATGGATTTAGTCTTAATTTATTCAACAAATATTCATTGAGTGTATTCTATGTGCCAGGCCATATTCTAGGAGGCTGGAAATAGATCAGTGAACAAAACAGACAAAAAGCCTGTATTTGTAGAGTTTACATTTTATCAGAGGAGACAATAAACAAATAAGCAATAAATATTTATTCATGAAAATATTTTTCATGATAAATACCATGAAAAATTAGGCAAAGTGAGGGGTATCACAGGAGGATATGCTATTTTATAGAGGGATGTTAGGGGAGTCCTCTCTGAGGAGGTGCCATTTGAACAGAGACTTGAAATAATAGGGCAAGCCATGCAGATATCTGGGGGATGAGTATTCTAAGCAAAGGAAACATCACTAACAAAGGTTCAGAGTCTGGAAAGTTCTTGGTATATCTGAAGATCATCAAGGAGCCAGTATGGTAAAAGCGGAGTCTGGAGTGGGGGAGAGAAGATGAAGAACTTGAGGATGTGGAAGGACACAAGATGGGACAAGGGTGCCAGATCATCAAGGCCTTGTACCCCATGGGGAGGATTTTGTCTTTTGTTCTGAGTGAGATAAGAGCTGTGAGGGATTTGAGCAGAAGAGTGACATGATCTCATTCAGTTCTAAAAGGATTACTCTTATTGTTGAGAGGAGACTAGACTGTAGGGAGATAAGGATGGAAGGACAGTTTGATGGATGAAATAATCTAGACGAGAAATTATGAAAGCATGAACTACAGTGGTTGTAGTGACGTAGGTTTATTTCAAAGATAAAGCTGACACAATGTGCTGATCGAGGGTCAGGAGTGGATAGTGAAAAAACTGGAGGTGTCACAGAAAACAAGATTTTAGATGAGTAAGATTGCAGGGAGAGCTTGTCTATCGTGTGTGGTGCGAGTGGATCAGAAATTTTGGACATTCTAAATACAAATACTGAGCAGATATCCCAGTGGATGTAGGCATTTGGATATTCCTCTGAAGTTCATGGAAGACATCTGTTGTTGTTGTTGTTGTCATGTGCTGTTGAGTTGGCCCAGACTCATAGCAACCCCTCCTTGGGTTTCTGAAGCAGTATCACTACCGAAGTAGATTGCCCAATCTTCTTTCCGAGGAGTGGCTGCTGGGTTTGAACTACCAGCCTTCTGGTTAGCAGTCAAGTGCCTTAGGCACTACACTACCAGAACTCCTGGAAGACATCTAGGGTTTACAAATATGTTTGAGAGCTGCCAGAATATAGATGCTAACGAATCCATGGGCCTAGATGAGATAACCAAGCAAGTAAGCATATGGAAGAAAGACTTTCACAAAAGGAGCCACAAGACAAACTGACCTTGTAGAGGTATAGATGAGAAAGATCCAGTATCACTGTACCCACCCACCCCATATTATAACTAGGTCATTTGAGAGGTCCCACGGCCACTCCTTCGTGGAGAGGGCAGAGATATATTTCCAGTAGAACAGATACTCTAGATTATTTTAGGTTTGGATTTGCTTTTTCTTTTCTGTCTTGCTTCTGCCAGCAACACTATTTTGTGTGTACTTGGAGAACTCAGAGTACCATCATGCCATCATGGTCTCAGATGCCATCATGGTATTCCACAATGGTACTTTATAAAATCACTTCAAGTGAAAAAAGCAAGAATGACCCACTGAAGCCTCACATATTGTTTCCTCTGCAAGATAATACCTTGTGAGGCTGGGGTGTTGTCATATAAGATGCAATGTGTGTGTGTATGTGAGTGTGTATATATGCACACAACAAAATATGAAGTAGGTCACAGACCAAAACACTTTCTTATTTGTTAACAACATACTATCCAAGTTTGCAAAACAATTTATAGTTATTTCAAACCATATGTTATTGTTGTTGTTAGGTGCCATCAAGTTGGTTCTGATTTATAGCGACCTCATGCATAACTCTGGTAGCATAGTGGCTAAGACACTTGCTTGCTAACCAGACGGCTGGCGGTTCAAACCCACCAGCCACTCCTCGGAAGGAAGGTTGGGCAATCCTACTTCCGTAGTGATACTGCCTTGGAAACCCAAAGAGGGGTCGCTATGAGTCGGGGCCGACTGACGGCAAAACAACACAACAACAACATGCATAACAGAAAGAAACATGATTGTGTAGTGCTGAAGGCTAACCAGAAGGCTGGTGGTTCAAACCCACCAGCCACTCCTCAGAAGGAAGATTGGGCAATCTACTTCCATAGTGATACTGCCTTGGAAACCCAAGGAGGGGTTGCTATGAGTCAGATCCTACTTGATAGCAGTGAGTTTGGTTTTGAGTTTTGTGCCATCCTCACAATAATAAGCATGTTTGAGCCCATAGTTGCAGCCACTGTGTCAATCTATTTGGGTACTAATTTGCTATGAATAAAAACCTTCAGTTAAGCAGAGACTGGTTCTACTCCCTTTCTCTTTATTTTAGAGACAGTAATGGTCAAAACTTGTGTTTCTTTTCACAGATATTTTCCAGGTTAGAGTTAATCTAAAATTTATATTTCTAATAGCTTTTAAACTGCTAACATTAGAATGGCATTAGATGAATGTGACTGGATATAGGCATTTGCATATTTCTCTGAAGCTCAGGTGAGATGTCTAGGGTTCAGAAATACGTTAGAGAGCTGCCAGAGTACAGATGGTAGTGAATCCATGGGTCCTTTAATGTGTGGTCGAGCTGCAGATGGAAAATGCAGCCCTCTGCACATGGGTAGGCTTCATATGCATGTACATATACATAGATTTATACATACAACATATGTATGTACATGGTCTATGTAAATACTTAGATATGTTATTTCTAACACACATGCTATAATACAAAAAGAAACTAGCACATAATAAAACATATGCAGCTCTTATACATGTGGTCAAAACTCAAGACCACAAAAATCACCATGAGCCAATAGCTAGCTTATTTGAAATAAATTGCCATAAGCTAGAACTTTATTTCCTTTCAATCTCCTACATCAAATCCTTGGCAATCAGTGCTTCTTGCTATTCCTTTTTACTACTCCTCCCCCCTCCACAATCCCATAGTATGGTTTCCTTTCCTGTCCAGACTTTGGTTTTTCTATACATTTCTGTCAGGCCAGCAGCCTACTGTCCTTGTGCCCACATTCAACTCTGCCTCTGCACCTTTGCTCATTGAAAATTACGAGGCAAATCATGATTAAAGCCCTGATCTAGCTCATTTGTGTTCCCAGACACAGCAAAACTTTTTAAAAAGAGCTGTATTATTTTATTAATCATTTTTACAAGGAAATCTACACTATACCTCTGACAATATATGCTCTACTTTTGAATGAAAATATTTTTAAAGGAATGTGCTGACCTTTTTTTGTCTTAGCCTCTCAAAGATAACTTGTATTATACTCATTATTTAAGCCAATAATTTACTATTTGTGTATAGTATGCATGACATAGTGCTATATGCTTTTTAAAGTATTTTGAATAAGACCTTTTCAAAATAATAACTTTCTAAACTTAAAATCTGAGTTTAATCACTAGCAGTCAAGCTCAAACTCACTGTCAAGTTGATTCCGACTCATCTGAGTAACTAATAAGAATGCTACTCCTTACAATGCATTGCTCATCTATTACAGAGGGACTGTACAAATGTTCAGCTTATTTTGGATTACATAGGATTGAAAACTTGTTCAGTTTCTATCTCTGGAAACTGGCCTTCTCATCTTCTACAAGAAGTGGCAAGCAAATTGTGCTCATGTTGTGAAAGTTTATCAAAGAAGGCTACACAAAATTATTTGCTTATATTCATTTCCCACTCAGCAAAGGGAATATCACATTTTTTTTCGTTCAATCTAAGTAAACGTTTTAAATATTTTGTTTAGAATGTACTACTTTTGGGGTATTTTGTTTCTACATATTACTAATAATAAACAGCTGACACTTGCTGAGTGCCAGCCATGTGCTGGACACTTTCCTAGAAGCATTTCCAATGTTATCTCTGCTGTGATTAATGCAGCAATAAGCTTTATACACACTAAATGCTGTTCCTGGGGGAAAAAAAAACAACTCTCAAATCTAGATATTGTTTATCATTTGTGGACCCATAGCTATTGACATCTTTCCTAGCATTCTTGAAGCAGGCTAATTTTCCAGGGGTAAAATACACCAACAGTAAACCTCAGTATCACCCTGCTTTGACTTTCTATGTGAATCTATGAAATGGAAAACAGTTCCAATTAAATCTCAGTATAAGGTGAGACATTTCACTTTTTATCTTATCAAAACAACTGCATAATATTTTGTTAACAATAGATATTTCAAAAATTAATACATTTCAAGTGGATTAATGTCCCTACTTAACCTAATGCTTAAAATTTGTTATTTTCTGCCTACACCTAAATCAGAATTTATAACAACTCTCACAGAAAAGGCAAACAAGTTTCTACACTCTCCAAACACTATTTTATTCCCATGGTTACTGTGGTAGAATTCACTGATGAACAAATTCTGCTTAAGTACAGAGAGCACTTTTTAAGTAATTTAGAAGCCAAAGTATTTCTTATGTAAATAGCAAAGTCTTTTTTTTTTTTAAATTTTCATCTGTTAAATAAAACCATTGTTTTGAAATGAGAATCTCATTTATAAATGAATGGTGTTGGTACAGAGATACTTTTTTTTTGTAAGGAATGCTTGGGTGCTGCAAAGTTAAGCACTCAACTACTAGCCAAAAGGTTGGCGGTTTGAATGCACACAGAGGCTCCTTGAGTTACAGGCTTGATGAGCTGCTTCTGAAGGGTCCCAGCCTTGAAAACCCTGTGGAGCACAGTGTTAGTGTGTACACAGGGGGTCGCCATGACTCAGACTAGAGTCAACGGCAACTAACAACGTATTTTGTAAAATTTTTGTTTTTATGTGAACAAGACAACTGTTAAAAAATCTACAGAGGCCCTGATATCATGTGTGATTCTGTAAGGTGGACAGGAAAGAATGACACTTTCTTGACGAATGCAGGTTTGGTATTTAACACATCAAACTGCTAGAGTAGAGGTTTTTCAAACTATATCCCCAGAGGCCCTATGATTCTGCAGATATATGTGAAGACTGCCAAAAGAAGTAGGGTTGGAAGAACCCAGGAGAAGTCTGATGTAGGAAACACTGTTCACCCAGAAGTCTGCTTTTATTTTATATCTTGGGGCTACATCTTCAATTTCACTTAAGAGTTTTTTTTTTTTTTTTTTAAGTATTTGAAAAAGCATTGCTTTCCCATTGCATATGACTTTCGAGGTTTAGCTGGCAAAATAAAATTGGAATAGCTGTATGGTGGTTCTGACTTGGTTGATGTTCCTACGTTTAAACACTGAAACCTCTGAGAGTTTGGGCTGACTTTATCTGAAAACTTCAGAAACTCGGAAGAAATTTTTCGTTTTTAAGTTTGCCTTTTAAAATAGTGCTTTAGTAGCATGATTACCTCAGTGTAGGGTTTTACTAATTACCATGTACATTCACTCCTTTGAAAATCTCAGCTGTACGACATATAAGACAGTGAGCTAAATAAGAGTGCAAAAAACAAAAAAGGTAAGATGAATACCATGCACTTCTGACTCTCAAATTTCTTAGAAGCTACTATAGATAAGCTTTTAAAAAAAGACAGAAAGAAAATAATGAGTGACATAAGGAAAGTACAAGCACTATGTGGGAAAATTACTGAAGTAGGTGATCACCTTTTGTCAGGACAGGGAATGGTTCAAAGAGGTTGGATCTGAGCGGTGCTGGAAAGGCAGGTGGAATTCTGAAGCACAGAAATGGGCTGGGCAGAATAAGCAAAATCATCCGGAGGCTGGGAAATCAGGAGCTGGTTAGAAAAATGGCAGCGTGTTCAATTTGGCTGGAAAATGGAGTATGCAGGAGGGAACATAAGGAGAGAAAAGAATGGAAGGTTGATTGTAAGGTTAAGGAGGAGGAGCTTAATCCTTATGATAAAGCAAAGAAAAATTCAAATCTAAGAATCTATAATGTCCCCCTGCCACCTACTGATCACTCAGTTCTGTTTTCTGGGTAATAATATGGTACTGGGTGGGAAGGAAAATGACAGGAACCCAGAAAATTGGAAAGAGTGTCTATAAAACAATGAAGTAGCCAGAGATATCGAGAAGATAAATGGGTTTAGTGTACAAATTGTCTGTAGGGAGAATGAGGATTCCCCAGTGGTACCTCAGGTGGCTTGGGGTGGAAGGGTTGAGGTGGGTGTAAATAGGAGAGCACCGAACAGAGGTTCACAGACCTTAAATGACTTGCTGACGTTTACAAAGAGATTTCATACAGAGCTAGAACTAACATCCAGTTTTACTGAACCACCACACCCATCAGAGAGTCTATCTCTCCCCAGTGTGTGTGCGGGGGGAGGCTATTAACATTTAAAATAATTTGAGCCTGTCTATTCTCAGTTGAAGGAGCTCTGGTAGCATAGTGGCTAAGGTACTTGATTGTTAACCAGATGGCTGGCAGTTCAAACCCACCAGCCACTCCTCAGAAGGAAGATGGGGCAATCTACTTCCATAGTGATACTGCCTCAGAAACCCAAGGAGGGG
>NW_006921594.1:18283697-18288027 GCF_000298275.1 Orycteropus afer afer | reverse complement strand
AAGTCCAATCCGACTCATAGCGACCCCTCCTTGGGTTTCCGAGGCAGTATCATTATGGAAGTAGATTGCCCAACTTTCCTTCCGAGGAGTGGCTGGTGGCTTTGAACCGCCAGCCTCCTGGTTAGCAGTCAAGTGCCTTAGGCACTACATCACCAGAGTTCCCAAATTGTAGCCTTTACAGGTGGTAAAATTCCTGTCTTCTTAATCTGAAGTTTGATATCAGGTTAATTCCTGTGTCCTCCTGTTTCACGTTTCTGATGTCATCCAGGGGTCTCTATTTGCCTCCACCTGTGTAGCTCTGGTCTGAAAAGAAGTAAAGAACTTTTGCCTTAAAAGATAACAGACTTGGCATTAGATTCTAAGCTTGCTACTAATATGTCCTTTCTGTTGCCACTATTTCAACATATATACTAAATGGAACAAAAAGCTGCTGAGGGCAGGGTCACTGCTATGTTTTCCTCTGGTTCCTAGCTCTAGGTCTGGTCTATTATAGATGATTAGTAAAGCTTTATAGAAGGAGTAAAGGAAGAAAACCAAAGACAAGAAGCAAAAGAAACCCCAATTCTTCTGCCCCAAATTTTCAACCCTCTTCCAACTCCCATTTGCTACTAATTACACCCTACTCAGACAACAAAGATTTTCTGACAACACCCCAGGCTCTCTATAGAGCTAATCTTCGTGTTTATTATTCTAAAGGTGCAAAGAATAAGGAACCCTAATATGGAGCCTTCATTCTTTCTTACCTGAATTCTTCCATAGTCTATTTTGCCAAGTGTAATATTGGCTGTATTGGCAAAAAAAAAAAAAAAAAAAAAAATCCCAAAATATATATATGTATTTAATTTCATAGTAAAAAAAGTTTATGGGGAAAAATGGACACTATCCATATTGTTTAATAAACTCAGTCTGTTTAAAGTTCCTTGACAGACAAATAAAATCTTGAAAAATTATTCTTACAAGGCATATCCCAAGGTCTTCTCCCACACAGGAAAGATTTTACTTTAGTTGCAGATGCTCCCCACCCTTAGTGTATGTATGTGTGTGTATGTGTGTATGTATATATATTCATTTCATAGTGAAAATAATATTTCTAGAAAAATGTAATCTATCTTTATTGTTTAATAAATTATCAGTCTGTTTAAAGTTTCTTGACAGCCAAATAAAATCTTGAAAAATTATTCTTGCAAGGCTGCCTGGATATCTGAAGGAAAAGTGAAAACATGCCAACAACAGCATGATTTGTTGAAAAATTTAGAAAGACATTTAAGTTATAAAATGCATGTCTTCAGAGTAAAGCAGTTAGTGAGGCGTATGAGCTAAGAAAAGGATAAGGAAACGTTGAAATAACAGCATTGAAGATTTATCTTTATTTTTTGTTTGACTACACAGTTTTGTTTAAAAAGTTTCAATTTGAAAAATCCTAAAATAGTAGTCTTTAAATCTTGGCTTGAAGAATATTAAGTGAAAGGTGGGCTGAAATAGGAGACAAGGGACTAGGTTTCATTCCTGGCTCTTCATCTGGCCAGCCATGTCCTACTTCTTATGGAATCATTATGAAAATTAAATCATATACATGAAACTACTTTGACTATAAGCTCTTTAAGACGGGAATCTTGTCTTTTCATCTTTTTAACTAGGTACTTCATTAACTAATGTGCAAAAAAAATAGAAAATATTTTAATTTCTTGAAAAATATTTGAAATTTCATTCAGGATCATCACAAGAACTTAATCAGCACCTCTATAGCAGATCCAAACTAGAAAATGAGTGATTGTTTAGTCACATCAGAAAAGCACCAATATTTTTAGCAATTAATTTAAGAATTTTAGTTAAAAAAATCCAAAATCAATTTATTATCGGGTACAGCCTTAAGAGAACTGAGTGCATAAAAAGTCAGAAAGTATCTTTTGTCTGTATGGATATCCCAGTAAAAGAGGTCATTTTAAAGGTATGTTGTTGTTGTTATATGCCGTCCAGTCGGACCCGACTCATAGCGACCCATCCTTGGGTTTCTGAGGCAGTATCACTACGGAAGTAGATTGCCCAACCTTCCTTCCGAGGAGTGGCTGGTGGGTTTGAACCGCCAGCCTTCTGGTTAGCGGTCAAGTGCCTTAGGCACTATGCTACCAGAGCTCCTTTAAAGGTATAAAATAAGGTTAAAAAATGGCAGCATGTTTTTTAAATACACGGTGGTAGACTGTGCTGTTAAACATGCATAAGTAACAAGTTGCCACCCTTTCAGAAAATAATCTGAATACTATGAAGAACCTACTGTATCTACATCTCCAGCCCAGGGGCTTCTCTGGTAAATTTGAGATCCACTAACTGGACATTTCCCTAAAACCTGTTGCTTCTTCTACATTCTCTGTACTTTTGGTACCATTATACAGCCAATTTCTTAAGTCAGAAGCTCAAATATTATTTTATTCTACCCTCCTCCTCACCTCACCTCACCTCACCCCTGCCATCCATTCAGACACCAAGGCCAGCATTTTGTTTCTTCTCTTATGTGTATTCTCTCCTTTTTTCCGTATTGCCATTGCCTTGGTTCAGTCTCTCTTCACATCTTACCTTGGTTACTGAAATGGCTTCTAATTAGTGATATGGTAAGAAGAGACACATTCCAGGACATATTTAAGAAAGAACCAAGTGAAAGAATATAGGAGGACAATTAGCTTTGAGAGAAGAATAATGAATTTAGTTGTGATCACCTTTGGTTAAGGTATTCTGGGGTAAGCCAGGTGAAGGTACAGGTACACATATGTACGGGTGTGGGCAAGGCTTAAAGATAGAAGGGTAGGTTCAAAGTAAATGCCATGGATATGCATGAGACAGCCCCCCTCATATCCTACTCCACCACTTGTCTGTAAGTTTATCATATTGTGGTGGCTTACACCACAGTTGCTATGATGCTGGAAGCTATGCTACCAGTATTTCAAAGACCAGCATCCAGACTAAGATACTAGGAAGAAAGACCTAGCAATCTATTTTTGAAAATTAGCAAATGAAATCTTTATAGATCACAATATCAGAATACTGTCTGATATAGTGCTGGAAGATAACCTCCTTACACTGTAATACACCCAAAATACACAGTCGTTACAACAGACTCAGAATACACAATGGTGACACATCAATGATCATGAAGATTACACAGGACTGGACAATTTTTGTTCTTTTGTGCATGAGGTTGCACGTGTTTGAGCCAATGGAATAGAAACTAACAATAACATGTCTACTGCTTCCAAAAAACCTTTTCTGCATTAGAATAACACTATTTGCAGGTTAGGTTCATGACCATATGCCTTTTGTTGATATTTAACATTTCAAGCTTCTTTTTTTTTCCCAAATTAAGCCTCTAAAGGATAATAACTTTTCCTATGTTCCATATCTTTTATATCATGTCTAGAACAATGCAACACAGAAAACACAGGAGGAACTGAAGAGATAAATTTGATTTCTAAAACTCACTACTGTGGAGTCAAATATGACTCATAGCGATCCCTCTTTGGGTTTCTGAGGTGGTATCTCTATGTAAGTAGATTGTCCAATCATGCTTCTGAAGAGTGGCTGGTGGGTTTGAACTCCCAGCCTTCTGGTTAGTGGTCAAATGACTTAGAAAATTCAGTATCTTTAATAATAATGATAATCATCATTACTTAGAACAGTGCCTGGGACACAGTGAGTGCTGTATAAATGAATTAACACTTAATGTCACCTATTAACCTGGAAACAAAGAAGAATCACTGGTAGTTGGAAAATTTGGCCTTAGTGACAGAAATAATGATCTCCAGATCACATGATAGAATTTTGCAAGACCAACAACTTATTCATTGCAAATACCTTTTTTCAACAACACAAACGGTGGTTATACACGTGGACTTCGCCAGACAGAGTACACAGGAATCAGACTGACTACATCTGTGGCAAGTTGTTGTTTTTATGTGCCATTGAGTTGGACCCAACTTATAGTGACCCCTCCTTGGGTTTCCAAGGCAGGATCACTACGGAAGTGGCTTGCCCCATCATCCTTCTGAGGAGTGGCTAGTGGGTTTGAACCGCCAGCCTTCTGGTTAGCAGTCAAATGCCTTAGGCACTGCGCTTGGCAAAAGGCAAAGGAAAAGTTCAGTATCTTCAGTCAAAACCAGGCCAGGAGCTGATTGTGGAACAGACCATCAATTGCTCATATACAAGTTCAACTAGAAGTTGAAGACAATTAAAACAAGTCTATGAGAGCCAAAATATGATCTTGAGTATATCCCTCCTGAATTTAGAGACCATCTAAAGAATAGATTTGATGCATTGAACACCAATGACCAAAAACCAGAAT
>NW_006921594.1:18280721-18282467 GCF_000298275.1 Orycteropus afer afer | reverse complement strand
AATGTGGCATAAGGATTGGAGGAAGACTCATTAACAACCTGTGATATGCTGATAACACAACTCTGCTTGCTGAAAGTGAGCATGACTTGAAGTGCTTACTGATGAAGATTAAAGAATACAGTCTGCAGTATGGATTACATCTCAATATAAAGAAAACAAAAAATCCTCACAACTGGACCTATAAGCAGCATTACAATAGATGGAGAAAAGATTGAGTTGTCATAGACTTCACATTGCTTGCTTCTACAATCGATGCCACTGGATGCAGCAGTCAGGACATCAGATGACGTATAGCACTGGGCAAATCAGCTGCAAAGGACCTCTTTCAAGTGCTGAAGAGTAAAGATGTCTCCTTGAGGACTAAGTTGTGCCTGACACGAGCCATGGTATATTCAATCGCCTCATACACATGTGAGAGCTGGACAATGAATAAGGAAGACTGAAGAAGAGTTGATGCTTTTGAGCTGTGGTGTTGGCAAAGAACGCTGAAAGTACCGTGGACTACTAAAAGAACTAGCAGGTCTGTCCTGGGGGCAGTGCAGCTAGAATACTCCTTGGAGGTGAGAATGGCCAGACTTTGTCTCACTTACTTTGGTCATGTTGTCAGAAGGGACCATTCCCTCGAGAAGGATGTCATGCTTGGTAAGGTGGAGGGTTGACGAAAGAGGGGAAGACCCTCCACGAGGTGGATTGACACGGTGGCGGCAGCGATGGGCTCAAGAGTAGCAAGAATAGTGGAGCTGACTCAGGACCAAGTGGTGTTTTGTTCTGCTGTGCATAGGGTCGCTATGAGTTGGAGACAACTCGATGGCACTTAGAACAACAACAACAACCTTAAAAACCTTCTTGAAATCTTAATTTTGCCAAATTTGACATGAAACTAAAACTTGGACACAAATACTGCTATTTATTACATATTTTGAAAGAAGTTCAACATTTCAATGGAAAATGAATTTGCTCTGTACACTTTCACCCAAATCATATTTTTTTAAAGAAGTCCAATAGTTCACAATTTTAAATAATAAGCTGTTTTGATGAAAAGTCCACTCATCCACAAACCTAGTCCATCTACTCACCCACAATTACACATATACGCCTACACTCCACTTTTACAGAGTTTTGTATTCTGTTCCGATTCACACTTTTACTTCCTTAGTGTTTCCTCCAATGTCCTCACTTTCCCTTGTGCCTCCCAAGTACTCCTGTGCTTCCTTTTCTCTACCCTTGGACTAAGTAAGGTCAAAGCCTCAGCAATAATTGGCACAACTGTCTTCATGAAATGAAGAGAAGGGAGGAGCTGACTGGCTTTTGGTGACAAGAGAAGAGCCAAAATACTCAGGCCAGATAACTTTATGATTTGCTTTTGGCACTCACTATTAAGACAAGAATGGTTTAATAGTATCCAAGTCTTGGAGAAGTACAACATCTGACACAGTGACACTTGACAACTGAGGTCACATTTATAAATCAGTGGTACTTTATATAACCACACACAGAAAGAATGAAGTAGGAATCCTAATATGGGGAATACCATGAATATTAATATAATACAAGTTATATTAACTCTGGTTGTGTGACAGCACCTAACATGATGTTTTGAAGAAAGAGATACACAATTCTTTGTTGAATGAATGGATTTTTAAAAAAAAAAAAAAAACCCACAGAAGAAACTTGGAAATTTTTACAGTGTATACATAACACCTTAACAAAAACTTTACACAGAAAAAGAAAATAGGGGCAGGGTCA
>NW_006921594.1:18274356-18277471 GCF_000298275.1 Orycteropus afer afer | reverse complement strand
GTCCAGCATTAACCCATACAGTCCGGTGATGTAAGCCCTGTGATTTCAGTTCTCAAGCACCACAGTCACCCCAAAGTATGAATGAACATCACATAGTGTTCGCCCTGTTAGATATTATTGAGTAATGTGATCATAGCATCAGTGGAGAATTCTAAATTTTCTATGCAAAATATTTTGTGATGAGAAGTATTCAATAAATATCTGCTAATGATTAAGTAAGGCGCTCTGGTGGTACTGTGGTTAAGACATTGGGCTGCTAACCAAAAGGTCGGTGGCTGGAACCCACTAGCTGCTCTACAGGAGAAAGACAAAGCTGTCCAGTTCTGTAAAGATTTACAGCCTTGGAAACCCTACGTGGGTTGCTATGAGTTGGAATCAACTTGATAGCAGTGGGTGGTAATGACTAAATACCAAGTGACCGATACTGCCTACAAATGCTGGAAGAGTTAAGAGGTGGGAAAAATGACTACTCAGGCAGTGTTTCCCTAAGGACATGGGACTCAAGCCAAATTCTGAAAGATTAGGAATCTAATCTAATCTAATCTAATCTAATCTAATCTGTTGTTGTTGTTATATGCTATTGAGTCGGATCTGACTCAGAGAGACCCTTCCTTGGGTTTCCGAGGAAGTGGAAGTATCACTACGGAAGTAGGTTGCCCAACCTTCCTTCTGAGGAGTGGCTGGTGGGTTTGACCCACCAGTCTTCTGGTTAGCAGTCAAGTGCCTTCGGCACTATGCTACCAGGGCTTCTAATCTTAGGGGCTTCAAAGAGTGGCCCATGAAAGTTTTTTTCTTGTTGTTGTTGGTCTTTCAGTTAGAATGGCATAGTCTTTTAAGAGGCAGTGTGATTTGGCAGGTTTATGCACAGCCATGACCTCGCATCATGCATTCAGGATATTGACCAGTTTCCTTCTGAAAAGGGGAGAGTCTCTGCTAAGGGGAACAGCATGCACAGAAAAACATGAGGATCTAAGCAGATGTTTAGTAGTTTGGGCCCAAATTGAAGAGGGCTATGAATACCATGCTGAACACACCCTCCAGGCAATATTAAATGACAACTTGACATCCATCTTTTCATCTCAGTAGTGCTGATCCAGTCGTGAGATCAGCACTAATAATATAAATGCTGCAAGCAGCTTCTGGTAGTTTCAATGTGATGCCAAACACCTGGACCTCTGGAAGTGGATTTCTGACTGCTTTCTTCAGTTATCACCGGAACTGTTAGTGTTCTGTGACCACAGCTGCTGTTTAGTCAACTGAAGGAGGGCAACTTTATTAAAATAGGGATAAAAAAAACTTAAAAGACTCATAATGCTTGAAGGAATGTTAAAAGAATCAGAAAGTAAAGCTATATAGATGTCAATTCATAACAATATCTTAGTAGCATTTCTTCTGAAAATGAAAGGGGTCGTGAAAGTTGTCTATGTCAATGTGGGGTTCTGCCAGATTTTGCTGGCTAGAGGAACAGTTCTCATGCAATAAGATTACCAATGTTGACACCAATGTTGTTATCGGTAATAAAATTAACAATTTGAAAGGGTAGGTAAGACAGTTATTTGAAGCTATAATTGAAGGCTCTCATAAATCCACTTTATCAGGGGCTGGCCACAGCCATGATTAATAACCATAATATTTGCATTCATGTGTGTTGCGAGATCAAAAAAGATTTAATAAATTGTTCCATTTAAAATCAATATACACTATGAGGTGTTCTAAGTTCTCCTAGGACTTTAGAAAGAAAATTTTTATCATTGGCTTAAAAACTTAAATATTTTCTTATTAGCAGTATAAATTTGGTGGAAATAAATAATTAAACTCTAAGCTATTTTGATTTGAAATTATGAAGGAGAGTGATATAGAAGTCAAAATTTTATTGCAAAGTTAGACATATGATAGATTTTTAGCAGAAATAAAGAACTCTGATTATTTGAAATTATTAAGATTAAAGGTATCATGAAGAACAGCTCCCACATAGAGCAGGGAAAGAATTGAGATGAGATTAGTTATTATTTAAAGAAAAAAATAGGCATGTCTTACACAATCTTCTTGCTCTTCCAAAATCAGAGACTGAGTCTACATAACTTATCATAGTCCTCTTTTTGCTGTTCTCATCATGGGAAATAGAAAATGTCAGTGCTCACTCCACTGTAACTATCTTTAGTGGTAAATGTATATTCTCTCTATCATTACCTGACAAAATCTTTTATCCTAATTTTATGGAAGGAGATAAAGTATATGATGAAAGAAATATCCTCTTTTACCTAATTTATCAACCCATGAAACAGAATAACCGGGCTGCACGTATGCAAATATTTATCATATAATAAAACTATCAAAATCAACTCTACTACATTGGTCCAGGATTATAAGACAAGACTTTGGAAGAGAGGGTAGGGAAAACTTTGTTTAAAAGTGGTTCAAGTGCCTACAAAACATGTGCAATAAATTATTTTGATCTGATATTAGCTTCATCTGAATTTTTAAGTAGATAATAATTCAGGTCTTACTATAGCAATATAGAAAAAGAAATCACCTCATGCAGAAAAAGGAAAGCCGGAGTTGTAGATAAATCAACAGATCGTTCATCTCGGAAGTTAGTTGTGGGCGCTATGGCATAAATGGGATTTTCTTGATCCTTTTCATCTTTCTTCTTTTCCTCGTCTTGCTCTGAGTCTGTACTACTGTCTTCCATGTTTCACAATTCTAAAATAAATCAACCCACATTCAACCGTTTAGAAGTGTCTTCACTTATAAAGTGGAATTAATGAAAAAAAAACTAAAATGAGCAAAACTCAACTGGTTTAGTCATTTTCCAATGAAACTAGGTGTCAGTAAAGTTAGCTATAATTCTGTTATTAGAAAAGATTGCTTTACTTTAAAGATACTCTATTGCTACACTCAAAGCCATAACTACACTTTTTAAAGAGAGGCTATTTTTGGAATTAACTGGAAAATAAGTCATATAACTTGAATATAAGCTCCTTGACGGCAGCATTATAGTTTTATTCACTGAACACTGCAGTAGGCACTCAATTACTACTTACTGAGTGAACAAATGAATATAATCTTCACCCTTAAAATACTACATAAAATGAATGCAAATTAGTTTGGGAAT
>NW_006921594.1:18271522-18273286 GCF_000298275.1 Orycteropus afer afer | reverse complement strand
AAATTCCCAAGGGAGCAAAACTGAAGTTCTATGATTACTGTGGGAAAATGCTGAGAACAGCTTTGTGAATGTATTTTACCCAAATTATATTGACAAGGCCAGCTACATAATTTTCAGGAACTAGTGCAAAAATGAAAATGGGGGACTTTGTTGAAAGAGCAAGGAAAAAGTGCCATTAAAGTTATTAAAGTTTTTCCCTTTAAAAGTATATTGTTATTTACAAATAGGGCTAACAGTGATACACGACTAACAACATAAACTTACAAATTGTGAAAAAATTAAATTTTTGATGTCACAATTTTATACAATGCAATAAATAATAGTTCTTTTAAAATGTGATATCTTGATTTATCATAAGATTTTTTTGGCTCTCTTCTGTAAATTCATTTATCAGGTCACCAAAATTTATGCAACTTTATTTTAAATTGATTTAACTGAAAATAGTTTCTCTCAGCAAATGCAAGATTGCAAATGATTTCTGACAGTTTTTAATTTGGAGAAGGATTTTTCTACAGATACATGTTACTATAAATATTGAGTGTTTTATAGCTGTGATAACATTTGGATAAATTTCTGATAAATTATTTTAGAATATGACATTTAGACCTAATGACTCTCATGGAATAATCATTCTAAAAAGATTTAACACTTGATACAAATGAGTTTTGTGCAAGTGTGAATTTTAATGTAAATTTATTCAACATTAATGTATCCTCTGACATTTCCTATAACTTGTGAAGGTTGTACAAGAATTCAAAAGTGGCTCGATGATTTGGATATAATTCAAAATCTCTATTTATCCATTCTATCACAGTCTCTTCAATTACAAAAGATAACTTTTTGTCTTCCTTATTAATACTTGGATCATTCAAAGCTTCATAGGAAAATAGTGTTCTTTTCTGCCAAATGCAGTGACAGTTAAAATTAATTTCTGTTTCTAAGGCTGTGGATATTTGATTGCAATGTTGCAATAGTTTTCAAAACCAGACTTTCAAAACTCTTTGAAGAATTCTAATAAATCCCTGATATGGTTTATTGCAATAGCCATGTGTTTGTTCTTTTTCTGTAATAATTTACCAACATCATTTACTGTATGAACACCAGTTCCTATTCTGATGCTCAAACTGGAGATTAACATTTGTGCAGATGCCACAGGGACAGGCTTTTGGAGCCAGCCTCTCACCGTGGGTCCCAGAGTTGTCTCAATGCAGAGCCTCTTCTTTCTCCTGAGACCGTGGCTGCTGAGGCTGCCCCACTACTTCTGCTGTCATGCTGTTTCTGCCATTGTTGCCAACATTGCTGCCACTGGTCCAGATACAAGTCCTGGCCTGCTGCCCCAAACTTCCCCATGGCCTGCATACTGGCAAGCAGGCCAACTGTTCAACACCTACGCTGCCTGCCTCGGCCACAGGCTCAGGCCTATGCACATGCACCCTGCTACCTGGAGTATCTCAGCCACTCATGCACATGCTCAATTGTCCCATTAGACTTGACTTACAAGTTCAAAGAGAATATTATTAAAAATTTCAAGATGGTGTCAGCAGAGCATTTACTAAGTGTAGGGCCTCACTCAGAGCAGGGCTTTATGTGACTGCACAGGTCACATGCCTAGGAAGCTAGCCTTGCATTGATTCACTCATGTATACCTTTCCCAAGGTAGTTTCTAACAGGACCTCTGTACTGGTTTTCAAGGTTTCTATTGGCCCACTTTGATAGCATTGGGATGGCTGCCTTTCTGGGAGAGAAAGAGCTAGCTGGTAAAGT
>NW_006921594.1:18262915-18267837 GCF_000298275.1 Orycteropus afer afer | reverse complement strand
CTTACGAGGAGTGGCTGGTGGGTTTGAACCACCAGCCATCTGGTTATCAGGCAAGTGTCTTAGCCACTATGCTACCAGAGCTCCCATAGGTGATACCTTTTTCTTTTGATTTGAACTGCTCAGGAAATTTGTGTTGAAAGTTACAAAGAGCATGTGCAAAAACCAAATACACATGCTCCAGACTTCCAATACAATATTGAATAGGAGTAGTTCAAAAGGCATGAGTGAATGGGCTATGATACAGATGGTGTGACTTTTTGAAGGAAGGATGACAATGCGTGCCCTTAGGAAGGATCTAGCAGGAAACCACGCTGTCTTTCGATATTACTCATCACTGAACAAGTGCAAGGTTTGCAAGGTTTGCTCATTTTAGAATAGCGGGGTGCTATGTAAACGCAAACATGTTACTCTCCTAGCTCCACAGTGAGCCTGAGCTTTCTTTTTCATAACGTTGCTCTTCCAACTGCCTTTGAAACAAGATTGCATGTTCTTTTTCCCACAGAAGCTTAGATACATGGCCATTTCTACAGTAACTCATAGCTGGACCTCTGGGAGGAAGGGAGAAGTCGGGAACACTTCGTTGTGGTTTTTTTTTTTTTTTTCAAAGGGTGGGGGGGTTTGTTGTTCCAGTTACCTAACATATCAAAACATACAGAAATGTCAAAACAGCGTTGCAAAAATTGTAGTATACTTAAAGTTGTAAAAGTGCCTCTCAATCTTGTCAGTATATCTCTGTGATTACGTGCACACTCTTTTGGAAATAACATTAAAAGCAGACATTTTAGGCTGGTCCTGAGAGGACTCTGGTCTATAGTATGACAGGCTCAGAATATCAGGCAGCCAATCTGACAAGCAGCAGACCATAGTCACTTCAGATCCATTCACTGGATCACAACAACAACATCAGAGATCACTAATCTGGCAGTCCTCAAAGTAATAATTATTGCACCTATTCATGCTAGATCTTTTACTCAAGGTTCAGTTACACGATATTATTATTAAACCAAGACAAGATTAGACTTGAACTGTTTTTTAAAGATATTAATACAGATTTCATGTCATGTTTTTAAAAAGAGGGGAAAAATAGCTTGTCATTCAAAGACCCAAAAAAAATCAAACCACAGCTACTTTCTGTTCCTAAACATAAAACAAACAAACCAAAAAACAGCCTCTTAAAAAAAATCCTACAAAAAGCCCCATTCAGGTACAGACAAAATGAAAAACCCTTCAATGAGTATGTATGGATAAAATTTGCCTCTTAATTGAGGTAATAAAGTAACAATGTGATTTGGACTACCTCTAATTACAAACTCAAATGAGCAAAAGAGAAAACTCTAAAAGGAAGCTCCAAATATGTATCTACCCCTTTAAGAAAATGTTGACATGTATTAGAAAGTTACATCTTAAATTATGCTGTGTGTAACGAATGAGGAACCTGTTGACTGCCTAGGATCATGGAGAACCTAAAACTCTGTTACAGGATAAACTTTCCTCCTTGGTAGGTGGAAAAGAGCTCTGGTGGAGCAGGTGTCTAATGCATTTGAGTGCTAACCAGAAGGTTGGTTGTTCACAAGTCTACTAGCCACTCTGTGCAAAGAAGATAAGGCAATCTACTTCTGTAAAGATTTACTGAATTGACTTGATGGCAGTGGGTTTGGTTTTGGGTCTGGGATGTGGAAGGATACTGAGGGCTCCAGGCCTGTTCCTCCTCCTTTCATTTTCCTCTTGCCTCCCTTTGCCCATTCTCATCCCACTCAAAGCACAGACCCAAGAAATGTTATTCTGTCTTCAAAGGTATTTCCCTTTTTCCTTTCTTCTCAGAAACTTAAATAACCAAACTGAGCTCTATATTACTCATTTCAGAGTGGTTACAACATATGGATGCGGCAGTGGTGATTCAGTGGAAGAGTCCTCACCTTGCACGTGGCAGAACCAGGTTGTACCACATGAGCAATCGCCATCCACCTGTCAGTGGAGGCTTGTGTATTATTGTGATGATGAACAGGTTTCAGCAGAGCTTCCGACTGTGACAGACTAGGAAGAAAGGCCTGATGGTCTACTTCTGAAAATCAGCCAGTGAAAACCCTGGGGATCACAACAATCCAATCCCACCGTGTATGGGGTTGCCATGAGTGGGGCCAACTCTACGGCAGCTAGCAACAACAACAACATATAGAGTCATGATGGAGAGCATCACCTATATGGCAGAACTGGCAGAAGGGATTTTGCCTCCAACGCACCCTCCTGGTTACTCTCAGCAGCATGCAGGCACTCCAGCCCAGTGCTCACTTACCTGTAAACCCTAATGGTACCATTTGCATGTTGTTGTTATTGTGTGCTGTTGAGTGGATTCCAACTCATAACAAAACTGACAATTGCCGTATAGGGCAGTGATATTCATTGTAGTAGACTGTCAGGTCTTTTTATCCTGAGGAGCCTCTGGGGGCTTGAACCACCAACCTTTCAGTTAGCAGTCAAGTACTTAACCATTCACCACTAGAGCTCCTTAACATTTGTATAATCCTTTACAATTTAAATAAAGCTCTCCTTCATATTATTTGGGAGCTCTGGTGGCATAGTGCCTAAGGTGTTTGACTGCCAACCAGAAGGCTGGTGGTTCAAACCCACCAGCCACTCCTCAGAAGGAAGGTTGGGCAATCTACTTCCGTAGTGATACTGCCTCAGAAATCCAGGGAGGGGTCGCCATGAGTCAGATCTGACTCGATGGCAGTGGGTTTGGTTTGGTTTTAGTTTCATATTATTCCACTCATCCTTTACCACAACTATGTTCTATAAGAGTTAATATTATCTCCACATTATGGAAGAAGTCTCTTGAAATCCATGTCCCTTGGCTCCACATCCCTAACCCTTTCCATTACACCATACAGGTCTCTCTCCATGGCCTTATAAAGCCCTTTCTTCTTGGACTCTAGTAGCAGGAAGCAGGATAAAAGGTACAGAAGGGCTGATGGAATTCAACTTCCGTCACTCCAAATGTGCAAGGATAAGACCTCTTTAAAGTGTTTAAGAGCAAAGATGTCACTTTGAAGACTAAGGTGCACCTGACCCAAGCCATGGAATTTTTAATACTTCATATACATGTGAGAGCTGGACGTGAATAAGGAAGACCGCAGAAGAATTGATGCTTTTAAATTGTGGTGTTGGTGAAGAATACTGAAGGTACCATGGACTGCTAGAAGAAAGAACAAATCTGTGTTGGAGGAAGTACAGCCAGAATGTTCTTTAGAAGTAAGAATGGTCAGACTTTGTCTCTCATACACTCGTCATGTTGTTAGAAGGGACCAGTCCCTGGAGAAGGGTATCATGCTGGGTAGAGGGTCAGCAAAAAAGGGGAGAATCTTCAGTGAGATGGACTGGCGTAGTGCTGCAATGATGGGTTCAAGCATGGCAATAATTGTGAGGCTGGCACAGGACCAGGCAGTGTTTCCTTCTGTTATACATGGGGTCACTATGAGTTGGAACTGACGTGATAGTACCTAACAACTACAGGACCCTTTTGGCAAAGAGCTGGCAAGCACAATTAGAAACTAGTGCTTACAAAGCAGCGATTATTAGGCAGTCCCTGAGGAGGTAAGACTGAGCTGCACAAAACAATGGGTTATTGAACCTGTTGCTATAATTACAAACCAAAAGAAAGCCTTCACATATACATGATGGGGCAAGAAACACTGGTCTTATATCTGTAATACTTTATAGTCATTCTGCAAGTCCATTCAGGCTGCAGGAATTCAAAGGGTACCTGAAAGGGCCTGTTGTTGTTGTTGTTGTTGTTATTTGCCCTCGAGTTGGACCCAACTCATAGCAACCCCTCCTTGGGTTTCCGAGGCAGTGTCACTACAGAAGTAGATTGCCCAACCTTCCTTCCGAGACCTTATCAATTCCTTAATATTTTCCAAATAATGTAGGGCGTGCAGCAAACTAAGAATTCCAAATCCTGTGGGAGGTTTAAAATAACCAAGTAGGTCTGAAGCTGAGAGTCTTCCAGGAGACTTTACTACTTTACTACTTCCAGGAGTAAAGCAGAGATTCTCTATGTCTGAATGGGGCCTACACTCCTCGCACTGCAGACCAATCTTCAATCTTGCTATGCAAATGTGCATGCTTTTCAAAGCCCACTTTCCTCCTTGTTTACGATTTTAAAAATGATATTAAGAAGGAAATTTATAACATCACAATAATAGTCTATATAGCTTATCTAATTAGGCAGCTGCCTTGTAAATCTGCTTTTTCATCTACCCCTTTCCTTCCTCTCCCCCATACTATGGTCAATAGGGACTGTGGGCCTACATGGATCTGTTTCTTTAGCAAAGAACTTCATGAAATATATGGGGCTACTGTGCCTAAGGCATTTGACTGCTAACCAGAAAGCTGGTGGTTCAAACCCACCAGCCACGCCTCAGAGGGAAGGTTGGACAATCTACTTCCGTAGTTATGCTGCCTCGGAAACCCAAGGAGGAGTCACTGTGAGTTGGATCCGACTCGATGGCAGTGAGTTTGGGTTGTTTATTACTGCTCCCCATCAGCAGTAGCCCAGCTTCCTCTCTCCCTTGAGGATTCTCCCATCCTCTGTGAACTTCATCAAGATATTCAACTTCTAAGTACCTGTTTTCATAACTTCAAAATGACTTTAAGAATTGTTGTAAAGATTAAATGGAATAATGCATGCTAATTCTCAGCCCAGACCCAGTATGTAAAACCAAACCAAACTCACTGCCCTGGAGTTGGATCCGCCTCATAGTGATCCCTTCTTGGGTTTCTGAGGCAGTATCACTACAGAAGTAGATTGCCCAATCTTCCTTTTTTTTTTTATTTATTAGGATTTGGGTGAAGATTTACAGAGTAAATTCACTTTTCATACAGCAGTTCACATATACTTTGTCTCATGTCATTGACCAAAATTT
>NW_006921594.1:18251631-18256812 GCF_000298275.1 Orycteropus afer afer | reverse complement strand
TCTGTGCAATCCTTCTGCCTAGTCCGCCATCTTGCCCCCAAGCTCCCAATCTTCCTTTTGAGGAGTGGCTGGTGGGTTTGAACTGCCAGGCTTCTGGGTAGCAGTCAAATGTTTTAGGCACTACACCACCAGAGTGCCTGACTCAGTCATGTAGTCCTTAATAGATGTTAGCTCCCTTGCATTGTGGGTTTTTTTTTTTTTTTTTCTTTCATTTATGTCTTAAGTTATTCTTAAAAAAAACAAAAACAAAACAAAAATAACAGAGGTGAGCTTAAGGCAGGACCAAATACTTCAAGAATCTGTAAGTTGGAAAAGATGATATAGGTCCTCTCTAGCATAAATTTGTCCCAGGGTTTGCCTTTGAGCTTTGAAGTGAGAGTGCTGGTAAACCTAATACTCAAACCTACTATGAGATGTTTAAATCTAGGATGAGAAAGATAGGACATTGAACACTGGGGAGGGGAGAAAGGAAGCAATACAATTAAATAAAAGTCCTTAAAAGATTGCATGTCAACTCCGAGTCAGGATCAGAGCCAGCCTTAGACAATTAGTGAAGTAGGCAAAATTCCCTGTCTCACGCCTAAAAATTTCACAGCCTCCTCTTTTTTTGCGTAAGTATTTCCTGTTCTCATGCTTCCCCTGGCCCTAGGAAGAAGTGTACTTTAGTCTTTCTCTCCCTAAAGAGCATCCCTTACACAATTTCTTTCCTTCCTTTAAAGACAAATTTCTTGCATTAACCATAGGATTGGAAGAATATTTACAAGATGATTTCCCTACATTTGCATTGGAAGAAGATGATTAAAAATGAAAATAAACAAACCTTTGAGACGGGGAACAAGGAGAGTTGGTGAAGAAACAAATTGACATGGGCCCTGAAGCACCCTGCCACTAAGGACAAATCCTAGAAAAGGAAATGATAGAACTTTCAGAGAGCTCTGTACATCCAAGACTATTAAGCGGATAACGTGCTTTTCCCCGGTGGGATTTGGGGAAAATTAAACAGAGCTCACAGGGTGGCATGGGAGAGGAGCTGAGAGTGTTCAGGCTGGCTGGGAGCACTAGTATACACCAAGAACCCTTGAAGTTGTGATGACAGTTTACTGCTTCTGAAAGTTGAGAACCAGATGAGGATGCAGACTTGTCAGAAGACATCAACAGTGAGACTCATGCGTGAGACCCAGATAGATGCATATCTCAGCAGGAGCCAGTGTGGTCAGGCACTGGCCAACAACAAGATAACTGTCCTGGTAATACCATATAATGACTTTGAACATAGATCTTCAGGAGGGGAAGAAAAAAAGGGAATTGACAATAAAGTGCTTAAAAAATCGGATTTATCAAGGTATAATTTACATGCAATAAGATTCACCAATTTTAGCTGTACAATTTGATGAGTTTTACAAATGTTGACAGTTGTGAAATTACTTGTCATACATCTACATCACTCCAAAAGTTCCTTTGTACCCCTTTAAAATCAACATCCTACTCTCATCCCCAGGATCTGGTAACCATCAACAGTTTTGCCTTTTCTAAAATTTCATGTAAATAGAATCATAGATGTAGCTCGCTTCTTTCATCTAGCATAAGGTTTCTGAAGTTCATCTATGTTGCTGTGGGTTCTGTTTTTCATTCTTTAACACTATTCCATTGAATACATATACCACACTTTGGTAGACATGGGACTTGTTTCCATTTTGGGGCTTCTATGAATAAAGCTAGGAGCTTTGGTGGCATAGTACTTGAGGCATTTGACTGCTAATCAGAAGGCTGGCAGTTCAAACCCACCAGCCACTCCTCGGAGGGAAGGTTGGGCAATCTACTGCTGTAGTGATACCGCCTTGGAAACCTAAGGAGGGGTCGCTATGATTCAGATTCGACTTGATGGCAGAATATAAAGCTGCTATGAACACTTGAGTGCAAGTCTTCACGTAAACTTACGCTTTCATTTCTTTTGGGTAAGTATTTCAGATCATATTACTTGGTTGCACAATCAACACCATTGGAAGCAGCAGTCAAGAAATTAGACAACATATTGCGTTGGGCTAATATGCTACAAAATACCTCTTTTAAGTGCTGAAGAGCAAAGATGTCTCTTTGAAGAATAAAGTGCACCTACTCCAAGTCATGGTATTTTCAATAGCCTCATATGCATGTGAAAGTTGGACAATGAACAAGGAAGACTGAAGAATTAATGCTTTTGAGTTATAGTGTTGGTGAGGAATACTGAAAGTACCATAGACTGCCAAAGAACGAGCAAATTTTTCCTGGAAGAAGTGCAGCCGGAATGTTCCTTGGAAGCAAGAATGGCCAGACTTTCTCTCATCTACTTTGGTCATGCTGTCAAAAATGAGCATTCCCTGGAGGACGCCATGCTTGGTAAAGTGAAGGGTCAGCAAGAAAATGGGAAGACCCTTAACAAGATGGATTGCCACGGTTGCTCCAACGATGGGCTCAAGTATAGCAAGGATTGTGAGGATGGTGCACAACTGGGCAACATTTCATTCTGATGTACACAGGATTGCTGTGAGTTAGAGCCGACTTGACGGCACCTAACAACAAACAACACTACTGTGTAATTGGTTGAAATGCTGCTACCACTGTGAAGGAATGGAACAAAGCATTAACACATACAAAAGCTTTAGTCTTCTATTATAAGTCCAAAAATATTTCAACACACACACACACACACACACACACCACCTTAATTTACAAAGTACTCTTGTATACATCACAACCACCCCACCCTCCACAACATTGAGAATCTTCCTAAGATATTTGTAAACTGGGCAGCTTCTCAAAGTGTTTCAAGTAAAGTGGGGAAACTGGACTCTAAATTAAATTGCAAACTTTTTTTCTGTAGATTATCTGCATGTAAATAAATAATATGCAGATTTCAAATGGTACTACTTACATATTCATTAAATACTTCTCAGGATTGTTAGTTATTAGTTTAGGTTATTAATTCAGTAAAATTTCATAAGAAAAATAGAATAAGACACATGCTTTTTGAAATAGTTTATAATTTATAAAGTTAACAAATTTACCAGACTTCCCCCACTAAATTGTTGTTGTTGTTGTTTGCCGTCGAGTCGGCCCCGACTCATAGCGACCCCTCCTTGGGTTTCCGAGGCAGTATCACTACGGAAGTAGGATTGCCCAACCTTCCTTCTGAGGCCACTAAATAGCAAACCCTTAATTTAGGTTACATTTTCTTCTGAAAACTCTCTCATGCCCTCTGCTGTCCATTTATTGAACATAAATTAAACAAAATAAAATATTCATGGACATTTACTTCTAGACGGCAAGAAATCTCCACTCATTTGATTATTTAGTCAGCTTTGGGAAACGATTTATGCTAAGAAGGTGCTATTTTTTTTTCTTATTATAAATGTAATATATATTCACTATAAATAACATTTTAAAAATCAAGAAATCATTCATAATCCCACTACTTTAATAGATGATAACGGTTGTCCTTTAGTATATTCCCCTTTGGAACTGTTTCTATACAACATAATTTATATTAAAATAATTATTACTACAGAATGAGGGTCACACTATATACAAAATTTCATATTCTACCCTTTTCATGTAAGAAACCGAAACCCAAACTCACTGCCGTGGAGTCGGATCCGACTCATAGCAATCTCTCCTTGGGTTTCTGAGGCAGTATTACTACGGCAGTTACCACTAATTAGATCGCCCAACCTAAGGAATATTCCCCCTATCACTGAATAGTCTTCAAACATACAGTTTTTATAATGATTGCACAATATTCAAGATATATACTAATTTATTTAAAATACATATTTTTGAGTTCTATAGAACAGTTCTACTCTATAACACATAGGGTCGCCATGAATTGGAATTGACTCCACAGCAATGGGTTTTAGGATTTTGTTGTTGTTACATGCCATCAAGTTGGTTCCAACTCAGAGACCCAATGTATGACAGAAGGAACTCCTGCCTGCTCCTGTGCTATCCTCACAATTGTTGCTATGCTGGAGCCCATTGTTGCAGCCACTGTGTCAGTCCATTTCACTGAGGGTTCATTTTAGCTGATCCTCTACTTTACTAAGTGTAATGTCCTTCTCCAGGGGTGGGTCCCTCCTGATAACATGTCTAACGTATGTGAGATAAGATCTTGCCATCCTTGCTTCTAAGGAGCATTCTGGCTGTACTTCTTTTAAGACAGATTTATTTGCTCTTCCGGCAGTCTATGATATACCCCATATTCTTCGCCAACACCATAATTGAAATGCATCAATTCTTTTTTGGTCTTCCTTATTCATTGTCCAGCTTTCACATGCATCTGAGGTGGTTGAAAATGCTATGGCTGGTGGTGCAGTGTTTAAGCACTTAGTCAGCTGCTCCATCAGAAGAAAGATGCTCCCTAAAGATTTACAGTCTTAGAAGCCCTACAGGGTAGTTCTGCTTTGTTCTATAGAGTAGCTATGAGTCAGGATTGACTCACTGGCACTGGGTTAGGTTTGGTTTTTTACTCAGGTGCATCTTAGTCTTCAAAGTGGTATCTCTGCTTTTTAATACTTTAAAGAGGTGTTTTGTGGCAGATTTGTCCAATGTAATACATCATTTGATTTCTTGACAGCTGCTTCCATAGGCATTGATTGTGGATCCATTTTACTTGGATTCATGGTTTTTTTTATTGTCGGACATTTCAGGTTATTCAATCATTCACCATTATAAATAACTCTGTAAAACAAAATTCTTTGAACACTTTTTTTTGTACATTCCTAATTTTATACTTGTGTTAAATCTCAAAAATAACAATAACTGGGCTACATATACATACATGAGATGGATTGCCACAGTGGCTCCAATAATTGGCTCAGGTATAGCAAGGATTGTGAGGATGGTGCATGACCAGGCAGTGTTTCTTTCTGTTCTGCATAGGGTCACTGTGAGTTGGAACTGACTCAATGGCACCTAACACCTTTATTGGTAAATTGTCCTCCAGAAAGTTTGACTAAACTATACTTCAACCAGTGCTATGTTCATCACTACAGGCATAGCTTTTTAAAAACTGAAGAAGTAAAATGTAACATATTTTTGTATTTGAGAAAAGTTAAATATGACTCTCTATTCATGCAGTGAATCATTTATTTTCTTCAAAGGTGTCAGGAAGATAGAAACGTCTTTTGGTAGGGTGGAAAAAGGGTC
>NW_006921594.1:18250893-18251432 GCF_000298275.1 Orycteropus afer afer | reverse complement strand
CTGTACCTTGACCAGGAGGTTTGAACAGAACAAGAGGACACTGCATGGTTTAAAATCAAGAAGAGAGTGTGTCAGGTTGTGTCCTTTCACCATACTCATTCAATCTATATGCTGAGCAAATAATCCAAGAAGCTGGACTATATGAAGAAGAATGTGGCATCAAGATTAAGGAAGAATCATTAACAACCTGCGATATGCTGAGACAACTTTGTTTGTTGAAAGTGAGAATGACTTGGAGCACTTACTGATGAAGATTGAAGACTAAAGTCTGCAGTATGGCTTATACCTCAATATAAAGAAAACAAAAATCCTCACAACTGGGCCTATAAGCAGCATCATGATAAATGGAGAAAAGTCTGAAGTTGTCAAAGACTTCACACTGATTGGTTCCACAACTGAAGCAGTAATCAGGACATCAGACGATGCATAACACTTGGCAAGTCAGCTGGAAAAGACCTCTTTCAAGTGCTGAGGATATCCCCTTGAGGACTATGGTGCACCTGACACAAGCCATGATATTTTCAGTAGCCTCATATGCA
>NW_006921594.1:18249528-18250793 GCF_000298275.1 Orycteropus afer afer | reverse complement strand
GCTGGAAGCCACAGGAGTGGGTTCAATTCCAGACCTGAAGGACAGTTAAGGGCTGTAGTCTCAGGGGTTCCACCAGGCTCTATCAGAGTAGGAAACCTGGTCCCTATTTTTCTTTTTTTAATGATTTTGAGCTTTGTTCCACATTGTCCTCCCACTCTATCCAGGATCTCTTACATAGATCCCCCTCTGAGTGGTTGACAGTGATAGCTGGGCACCATCTAGTTCTTCTGATCTCATAGTTGTATAGGCTAAGGATCGCATGGTGTACCACTTCCTTAGACTAATTGTTTCCATGCATCTTTGGTTTTCTTCATTCTTTGCTCCGCATGAGGAGAGACCCATCATTGCATCTAGATGGCTGCTTGCAAGCTTTTAACATCCCAGTCGCTACTTGCCAAAGTAGGATGTGAAACAATGTTTTTGTGTAGTATGTTATGCCAATTGAGCTTGATGTCCCCTATGACTATGGTCCCAAGCCCACAGGTCCAACTACTCACTCCCTCTGGGTAGCTGGCTGTGGCCAAAAAATGATTAAAACCTTGTCCCTTGTTAGCTCTACTATACAACTGGAAATGCTTACAGAACATACAAATACAGTAAATATAAATAACTGTAAAACAAAATTCTTTCAACACTTCTTTTTGCACATTCCTAATTTTACACTTGTGTTAAATCCCAAAAATAATAGTAACTGGGTTACACATACATATATGAGATAGTAATTTTATTAACCATTACATACATGAGATTGTATTTTTATTAACCATTATTGACATATGCACAAGGAGAGGTTTAGCAGATGATTCATTGGAATTTTTTTCTTAGGAATAGCAGAGAAACACTGTGTGATACATTACTGTGCAATTTTATGAATAGCCCAGGAACAGTGTCTGATACAGTGCAGGAGGATGAGCCACTTAGGTTGGGAGGCTCTCAAAATAGGATTGGGAAAGTGCTTTATCATCAGATGAGAATCAACCTTTCTGATATAGATAAAGTAAAGTTCTCGGGACCTCCATTTGCTGACATGGCATGACTCAAATAGAGGAGAAACAGCTGCAAACATCCATTCATAACTGGAACATGGAATGTACAAAGTATGAATCTAGGAAAATTGGAAGTTTTCAAAAATGAAATGGAATGCATAAAGATTGATATCCTAGGCATTAGTGAGCTGAAGTGGACTGGTTTTGGCCATTTTGAATCAGACAACCATATAATCTACTATGCTGGGAATGACAATTTGAAGAGAAATGGCATGGCAT
>NW_006921594.1:18232532-18244861 GCF_000298275.1 Orycteropus afer afer | reverse complement strand
TAGTTTTTCCTTGAGGAACTTTATAGTTTTAGGTTTCACATTTAAGTCTTGTTTAATTTTTCTGCAAATGGATATCCAGTTTTGCCAGCACCATTTATTAAAATGTCTTTTTCCCATTTAATGGATTTCAGCCCTTTGTCAAAGATCAGCTGACCGTAGGTCGATGGATCTATTTCTGGGTTCTCAATTCTATTTCATTGGTCTATGTGCCTGTCATTATACCAACATCAGGCAGCGTTGACTTCTGTGGCTGTATAGTATGTTTTAAGATCCGGAAGTGTGAGACCTCCTACTTTGTTCTTCCTTTTCAATAATGCTTTGCTTATCTGAGTTCTCTTTCCAGAAAGGGAATTTTTAAATCAATTTTATTTAGCTTTCTTAGCTTTATTTGAAAAAAGGGAAACAATGATTATGCCACATAGACAATTATGGTTCAGGTGCCAATTCTATTAACTTGGTTTGACTCAGAAAAGGAAAAATTATCACAGCAACAGAATTATCTATAAGGAACCCATATTTAATCTAAAAGTGTTGTTGTTGTTGTTTGTCGTTGAGTTGGACCTGACTCACAGCAACCCCTTCTTGGGTTTCCAAGGTGGTATCACTATGGAAGTAGATTGACCAACCTTCGTTCCAAGGAGTGGCTGGTGGGTTTGAATCGCCAGACTTCTGGTTAGCAGTCAAGTGCCTTAGGCACTATGCTACCAATATTTGGCACTTATTTGGAAACCATGAGTGCATTCCCAAATTGTTTACACCACTACCTAACAGTTTTGTTTTCAAAGTTGTGTCAAAAGATTTTCAGAAAAAAACATATTTTGAAGATCAATCTGAAAAATTATAACTAGATGAAACACAAAGCCAAGGACAAAATTAGTATTCAGTGGGCACCTGCAAAATCTGAAAGCTATCTCCTTCACTAAAGGAGGAAGAATAAGGATGGAGGAAGGACTAGGAGGACAACTTACGAAACAATGACTTGTATAAAAATGTTATGTCTATCAAACCACCTTGCATCTGGGCCCAAGAAGATGTCAGCCCAGACTATCTGCCTCACTATCATTATCACTCCCAATCATTCTGATCACTGCACCTGTGCAAGGGCTTCAATTATTGAAGACAATCAGTTCCAGCACTTGCATTTTAATAAATGTCATTGTTTGCAGTGTGTCTTTGCTAAAGAATTTGGGGAGTAATTTGTAGGAGGAAGTAAGAGCACAGAAAGGAAGAGATCAGGAAGAAAAAGAGGAAATAAATCTTTCTCTTTATTGCCTGAAGGATAATAAAGGAGCTCTGGTGGTGTAGTGGGTAAGGTATGTGGCTGCTAACCAAAAGGTTGTTGTAACAACAACCACCGCCACCAAAAGGTCAGCAGTTCAAACCCACCAGCACTTCCAGGGGAGAAAGATAAGGCAAACTACTTCTGTAAAGATGTATAGCCTTGGAAACCCAATGGGGGTCACTATGAGTTCTAATCTACTGGATGGCAGAGGGTTTGGTTTTGGTGGTATAGTGGTTAAGGCATTTGGCTGCTAACCAAAAGGTCAGTGGTTGGAACTCACCAGCCTGGCTCTGTGGAAATAAGATGAGGCAATCTGCTTCTGTAAAAGTTTACTTCCTTGGAAACCCTCTGGGGGTCGCTATGAGTCAGAATCAATTCAATGGCAGTGAATGTGTATAGAATAATTAAAAGGAGTCTAGTGGCCCAGTGGTTAAAGCATTAGGCTGCTAACCAAAAGGTCAGCAGTTCTAACCCATTAGCCACCATGTGAGAAAGATGAGGCAGTTGAGGACTATGAGTTGGATTAGACTGGATGGCAGTGTTGTTTCTTTAATAGAATAATGAAAGGTAAAAGAGATCTTATAGAGACATTTAGTAAATTCCTTCATTCTAAAGGGAGGTCTCGTGGTGTAGTGCCTAAGGCATTTGACTGCTAATCAGAAGGCTGGCGGTTCAAACCCATCAAACACTCCTCGGAAGGAAGACTGGGCAATCTACCTCCGTAGCAGGTCGCCAGGAGTTCAATCGAATGGACTGGCTAGCAGTGAGGGAGTGAGTCCATTCTAAAGCTGAAGAAACACAGCCAGATCACACAAAGAGATCAGTGGCAGAGTCAGGAAAAATATCTGCTCTTCCCACAGCACCATGCTGACTCTTTTTGGATCTTATTTTAGCCCTAAAATCAAGGTCATTAGTAATCAAAGATTAACGTTGCTGCCAAAACAAATCCTGATCTCTGAAATTTTTCTTTGTAATTGAGAGTCTGTGTGATTTCTAAGGGAGCTTTGGTGGGGTAATGCCTAAGGCATCTGATCGCTAACCAGAAGGCTGGGGATTCAAACCCACTACTTCCGTAGAGATACTGTCTTGGAAACCCAAGGAGGGGATCGCTATGAGTCGGGATCAACTAGACTGCAGTGAGGTTTTTTAGCAATTTTTAAAATAAAAATATAGTATTTTACATTGCAATATTGTAGACTGTGCAACGCGGTTACATCCTTTAATATATCCGACACTTACAAAAGCCTTTTGAGGTAAGGATGGAAAGGTATTTTTCGTCCTATTTTAAGAATGAACAATTAATACTCAGAGACGTTTAATGATCGGCCCAAGGTTACCTAAAGTCAGGAAGGAGCCAATCAAGATTCTAATGCTATTCTTAAATTTGCTACTAGAGGGGGATTTCCCCCCTAAAGCACCAATCTGCTTCTTTAGCCCGTTGCCAAGGAAGGCTCTATCTCTAGAGATACCGCCCTAGTTCAGGGAAGCCTGAGTCTAACCACCCACAGAGGGTACTCCTAGTTTGACGCTAGTTCTCACCTTTAAAAGAACAGTTTCTTATCCTTTCCCTTGGTTCTGCTCCTTATTTAGGCTCTTATTTTTATCTTTGGTTTTCGTAGGTCTCACTCCAAAGCTCCACCCCCTGCAAAGAAGTCGCGTCCTGGGTCTCCAAGGAGACTACACACGCAGGAGACTGGCCCACCTTCCCCCTTTTGCGCTTTCTATTGGTCAGATGAATTCCTATTTAGAATCTTCCGCTCCGCCAATGGCCAATGGACTTGAGGCAAAGAGTACGCGCCTTCCGAGCCCAGTCTTGTACCTGCTCTTAATTCATGGGCTATCCTGCGAATTGCCTTCTGGGATTCGTAGTTTCTAAACTGTCCAGAGCCTTTCGATGTGTGACCGATTTAGAACTACCTATCCCGTGGACCTTTGCGAAGGGAGCGGTGGTGAAGGAAGAGCCCTAGTCATGGTAGATTACTTACAGCTTTGAAATGCCAACTTGCAGCTATGACTTGAGCAGCAGAGATTTAAATCACTCAACAGAGTTGGCAGGCTTGCTCTTGCTTCAGCAAACCCGCTCACAAATCTCCCCTTTGACTTGAGGCGGCTTAGGGTCAAGTGGCTGCTGCAAGTGACCCTCCCTGTGGGTGAGGTTATCTGAGGGGGCGGAAGAGGCACATGCCATGTTCGTCCCAGTCTCGAGTTGGGGGCGCGGCAGCCTAAGGCTCTGCCAGCTGCGAGTGTGGGTCGGTGAGGCTGTCGTGCGCGGGACGTGTCGGATTTACCAGACCCGGCCATATGGTTCGGGCGGGTGCGATCGCTGGCCCGGGTGGAAGTCCGAGGTTACTCCGCCTGCCCTCGAGCGCCGAACGCTGAAGGCGTGGACGCTGCTCGTAAGCCCATTCGGCCGGCTGAGGGCGCGGCTTCCGTGCGACCTGACCGTGAGACCCCTCGACCCTCTCACGTACCCGGATGCTGACCGCGTGCTGGTGGTGGTGAGCGGCGTGGAGGGCAGGGCGCAGGGGCTGGACGGTCTGCAGGTGAGGTACGATGAGGCGCGGAAGGAGGTGACCATCGTATCTGAGACCATCGACCCCCAAGTCTCCGTGGAGGTGGATGCGCCCCTGAAGTTCGGCAAGTCGAAAAGGCTTTGGGTGTCCGGGCACTTGCAGCAAACTTCCTGAAATTACGCTGCCGTGCTCTTTCAATTCACTTTGAACTGATGTACTAATCCAGTTTGCAGTTGTCCCCTCTGGTAGCTTCCACCTTTTTTTCTGTTGTACTATTCGTTTCCGAGTAGTTAGAAATTAGTTTCCCAGTTATAGACATTTGATTAATCGAATGCAGACATGATTTGGATGAATCCAAGTGAAATAGCGTTTGGATCCCTTTATGTTCATTGGCACTTTGCTCCTATTTCTGTCTTTACACTTGGTCAGTAGCAAACCGGTTTAATATTCAGGTTGAGATTTCCAGCCACTCCTCGGAAGGAAGGTTGGGCAATCCTACTTCCGTAGTGATACTGCCTCGGAAACCCAAGGAGGGGTCGCTATGAGTCGGGGCCGACTCGATGGTACATAACAACAACAACAACATATCTACCTTGCATCAAGTGTTTTGGTTTCAGATAGGCACCCAGGTTCTTACTGTCTCCATTCTTCTTGGCGTAAGTAAATTTTCTGTGTACTAGGCTGTGAAGAAGAACATATAATAAGACTGCCTGGGAAACTTCAGGTGATAATGCCTGCAGGATATATTTGTTCCGTGTTATGTCCCAAAGTGCAGGCCACAGTGTACGCAACACTTTTCTAGGAAGATCTCCCAGGTTCCTATTCTTGGGACTGAAGGATGATATTGATGATAATCAGAATAATAGCAGCTAACATTTCTAGGATAATCTTTTTTTAATGCTTATAATTGTACTAGGAGCTCCGGTGACATAGTGCCTAAGGCATTTGACTGCTAACCAGAAGGCTGGCAGTTCAAACCCACCAGCCACTCCTGGGAAGAAACACTGGGCAATCTATTTGTGTAGTGACACCGCCTGGGAAATCCAAGGAGGGGTCGCTATGAGTTGGATCCCACTCCACAGCAGTGAGTTTGGTTTGGTTAGATAATTGCACTATTAAGTAGATACTGTTATTGTGACCATTTCAGAGGCAAGCTTCATAAACTAAATACTTATTGTGGGTGAACAAATGGGGGGGGAAGCATTAATGAAAGTTACATTCTAGTGGGAGTAGATCCCAAGAAATGTGTGTACTCTGTCCCACCTGAATTGGTGAATGGAACTGGAATTTGAACTGACTCTAGTCTGCTTAATCTCTGTTTTATTGCTTCTGAAGTTCTTTTAAGTAGTCTCCATGAGTAAGAGATGCTGCCCTGGAAGGTGTGACAGTCTGGGGTGGAAAGGAGAGTTGCTGATATATTACTGTGTTACACAATAGACTGAGTATTGAAATAAAGCCAAGCACAGTTATGTGGGAGCACAGATGAAATGGATACTACCTACACTGGTGGTCACAAACATTATGATTTGTTACGATTCTTCCTTTTAGAGCTAGGACTCTATTTCTGATTTACAATTTCCACTTGTCTATTCCACAGGATCTCAGGTCAGCACAACTCAATTTTCTTGACACCCCTTTCTTGAATCGGTGAGAGTAGCATTACTGCAACTCAGTGCTTAGCCTTAAATTCTCCTTTCCCACCTGCCTACCCTGTGTGTCTTTAAAATTGAATTTCTTCTTCCCATATCTAGCAACAATTTCCTTAGATCAAGACTTATGTTGTAACACTGCTTAACAAGGTAACAAATTTTGCAGTTATATTTGCACCCGTGTAATAGTGGGATGATGTCATATTTTTATAGTTTTAGTTTTGCCAAATTTAAATCTCAATCAAAGTATTACTGTTAATTCATATCTTGACAGACTACTAAAACTCAAACTCAACTGCCGTTGAGTTGATTCGAATCATAGTGACCCCTCCTTGGATTTCCAAGGCGGTATCTCTATATAGGGAAGCAGAGTGCCCAATCTTCCTTCAGAGGATAGACCACAGACACCATGTATGTAAATATGGAAATGGATTTTATGACATATTTTTCTTGTTAGGTGCTTTTGAGTCAGCTCTGACCTGTAAAGACCGTATGTACAACAGAACGAAACACTGCCTGGTCCTGTGCCATCCTCACAGTCTTTGCCATGCTTGAGACCATTGTCGCAACCACTGTGTCATTCCATCTCACTAAGAGACTTCCCCTTTTTTGCCGACCCTCTACTTTAACAAGCATGATGTCCTTCTCCAGGGACTGGTCCCTTCTGACAGCATGACCAAAACATGAGAGGTGAAGTCTGGCCATTCTCACTTTTAAGGAGCGTTCTGCCTGTATTTCTTGCAAGAGAGATTTGTTTGTTCTTCCGGCAGTGCGTGGTATATTTAGTATTCTTTGCCAACCTCCCAATTCAAATCCGTAAGTTCTTCTTTGGTCTTCCTTATTTATTGTCCAGCTTTCACATGCATATGAAGCTATTGAAAATACCATGGCTGGGTGAACACATTTTAAGTCTTTAAAGTGACATCTTTGCTCTTTAACACCTTAAAGAGGTCTTTTGCAGCAGATTTGCCCAATACAATACATCATTTGATTTCTTGACTGTTGCTTCAGTGTGTATTGATTGTAGATGCAAGTAAAATGAAATCTTGACAATCTAAATCTTTCCTCCATTTATCATGGCATTGTTTATTGGTCCAGTTGTGAGATTTTCTGTTTTCTTTATGTTGAGGTGTAATCCACACTGAAGTCTTTGATCTTCATCAGTAAGTGCTTTAGTCTTCTTCACTTTCAGCAAGCAAGTTTGTGTCATCTACATATGCACATTGTTAAAGAATTTTCCTCTGGTACTGATGCTGAGTTCTTCATGTAGTCCAGCTTCTTTGATTATGTTCTGGTTACCTAGTACCGCTCTGACAGGAATATACCACATATGGGATGTCTTGAACAAACAGGAGTTTATTCTCTTACAGTTTGGAGGCTTTAAATCCAAGTTCAAAGTGCCAGGCTCTAGGGGCTGGGTGAAAGTCCCTCAACCTTGTGCTTCAGCTCTGCCTCTTGCTCCCAGCCCACTGAAGCTAGAGGCTTTTCTTCACTCAGACAGTTCCTGGCTGCTGAGACTGACAAGCCTAAGGCTGACAAGTAAAAAGGCACAGTCCTGATGTTACCAAACCACACGGCAGGCCATTAATTCAAGTCCATTGAAAGTTCCAAGGTCAGCAGAGTGTGGCAGGCTGTGGAACAACTACACGGCTACATGCAGGCTTCAAGCGTGCTATAAACTAGAGACCATTTCCAAAGCTGTTTCTTTATATATGGGAAGTAGACCATATACCCAAAGCAGCTACTCAGCTGCTTCAATAGAGTCCATCATGGAGTTAATCACCAATCTCACCATGGGGAATAACTATATTCAGCTGCCCAGCCAAGTTGACACATAAACTTAACCACCACAGATTATTTATTTGCTCAGCATACAGATTGAATATGTGCAATGAAAAGGATACACCACTGACCCAGACCTTTTCTGATTTTAAACCGTGTAGTATCCACTTGTTCTATTTGAGTAATGCTTCTTGGTTCCTCATGAGCACAATGAAGTGTTCTGGAATTCCCATTCTTCTCGTTGTTATCCATAATTTGTTAAGATCCACATAAGTAAATCCCTTTGCACAGTCAATAAAACACAAGTAAACATCTTTCTGGTATTCTTTGCTTTGAGCCAAAGTCCATCTAGCATCAGCAATGAAATCTCACATTCCATGTACTTTTCTGAATTTCTGGTATCTCCCTGTCAATGTACTGCTGCAACTGTTTTTGAATTATCTTTAGCAAAATTTTACTTACTTGTGATATTAATGATATGGCTCAAATTTCCACATTCTCTTGGGTCACCTTTCTTGGGAATGGTCACAAATATGAATCTCTTTCAGTCATTTGGCCAGATGGCTGTCTTCCAAATTTTTTGGCATAAATAAGTGAGTGCCTCTAGCACTGCATTTGTTTGTTGAAACATCTCTATTATTATTATTATTATTAATCCTTCAATTCCTAGAGCCTTATTTTTTGCCATGTGTTCAGTGCAGCTTGGACTTTTTTCTTTAATACTATCAGATCTTGATCATCTGCTTCCACTTGAAATGGTTGAATGTCGACCAGTTCTTTTTGATACAGTGACTCTGTGTATTCTTTCCATCTTCTTTTTATGCTTCCTGCATCTTTCAATTTTTTGCCCATAGACTCCTTCAGTATTACAACTCAAGGCTTGAATTTTTTCTTCAGTTCTTTCAGCTTGAGAAATGCCAAACATGTTCTTCCCTTGGTACATTTCATTATAATACTTTACTTTGTCTTCCTGAGCTGCCCTTTGGAATCTTCTGTTCAGCTATTTTACTTCATCATTTCTTCCATTCACTAAAGCTACTCTCCATTGAAGAGCAAGTTTCAGAATCTCTTCTGACATCCATTTTGGTCTTCTCTTCCTTTCCTGTCTTTTTAATGACTTTTTGCTTTCTTTATATCTGATGTTCTTTATTTTGTTTTATTTCTATTGTGATTTGGGTGAAAGTTAGCAGAGCAAATTAATTTTCCACAGCAATTCATACACATTTTGTTTCATGGCATTGACTGCAATTCCCCACAATGTAATAGCTCTCTTCGCACTTCCTTCCTGTAGTTACCTTTTCCCTGTGTTCCTCTTATGTATGATGTTCTTGATGCCATCCCACAGCTTGTCTGGTGTTTGGTCATTGATGTTCAGTGCATCATATCTGTTCTTCACATGGTCTCTAAATTCAGGTGGGACATAGTCTAGGCCATATTTTGGTTCTCGTGGACTTGCTTTAATTTTCTTCAGCTTCAATTTATGCTTACGTATGTATGGGCGGTTGATGGTCTGTTCTGCAGTCGGCCCCTGGCCTTGTTCTGTCTGATGATATTGAGCTTTGCTATCATCTCTTCATATTTGATTCCGATGTACTCCACCTGGTGAGGCCCATGTGTATAGCTGCCATTTATGTTGTTGAAAAAAAGGTATTTGCAATGAATAAGTCATTATCAGTCTTGCAAAATTCTGTCATACGATCTCCAGGATCATTTCTATCACCAAGGTCATATTTTCCAGTTACTGATGCTTCTTGTTTGTTCCAGCTTTCACATTCCAGCCACTAATAGTTATCCATATATCTGGATTGCATGTTTGGTCAATTTCAGACTGCAGAAGTTGGCAAACATCTTCAGTTTCTTCCTCTTTGGCTTTAGTGGTTTGTGTATCACTTTGAATAATAGTAGTATTAACTGATCTTCCTTGTAGGTGTATGGGTATTATCCTATCACTGACAGCATTGTGGAGTTAGACCCCAGTATTTTGTTTTTGAGCAACACTGCTTATTTCTCTGGTCTGTTTTCAGGAAAATCATCAATATCTATGTGAATTAGGTATTAAACATCCTTTTTTTTTTTTTTTTTTTAACACAGTTATGTAAGGATATACCTTTAATTAACAGTCAAGGATGGCAGGATGGCACCTGTGACTCCTTCCTTATTTTCCAAACGTGCTTTAGATACCAGTGTTATTACCCAGAATCTAAAGGTTTTTAATAATATTTAGTATTAGTTTTCAAGGTTCTTTCCATTTTTTATTACTTCATATACCTTTGTGATGCGGTTGTATATGGAAATACCATTTTTTATGTATGAAAGGCTAGAAGTAAAATTTGAAATCCTGAGTCATGGTCATGTATACTGTTCCATGCTACTCCTCCAGTATGCACTGATTTATTATAATGACTTGTTAACTTGCTGTGTTCTTACTGGAATTAGTGTGTGTGTGTGTGCGTGTGTGTGTGTTTTCTCAGTGCAGGAGAGGCTTCCATGATTTTTCACAGGGGTACTTACAAGAACTGGATTATCTTGTCTCCTTTACTTCACATGTGTATTATTATCTCCTTTGCATACCAAAAATATCACAAGATATCCTTTGTAATGGACAGGCTAAGAAATGAATAAGGTAAATTGTAAATAAAAGATATTAAGATCTCTCTCTTTTTATATACACCTTGATGATATGAACCAGTAAAAATAACTGCTTTATTTTTAAAAACTGTCACAAGTGGCTTTTAAATATGATTCTGTTGCCATGATAGAAACCCCTTTTGAGAGTGACTGTCACAGTTGTGTTTTCTCCAGGATATTCTAATATTGTGGACATAACTTCTGGGAAAAGAGGAGCCGAGTTTCCAGAGGTTACTGAAATGCTTTGGAGCTCATTGACAACAATACTAAGTTGTTTTTCTTTCTTCACTTTTAGATTTGAATGTCAAGTCATCAGGGTCTGGTCATGTCCAAGTCCAGAAAATTGAGTGTGATAATTGCGAAATTGAAACAGAGCAGGGAACCAGCATCTTACAGTCTGTTAAGGTATAAATTTATTTTTCTCATTATATTTCAATATTTGTTTTATTTAATGTTACTCTTGTTAAGAAATGATTTACAGTATTAGAGCTGTAAGAGAATTTTAGATATTGCAACATTTCTGTAAAGGGCAAGATAGTAAATATTTTAGACTTTGTAGCAGGTAAGGGCTTAGTTGCATCTACCCAACTCTGCCATTGTAACGAGAAAGTAGCTGTGTATGATTATAAATGAATGGATGTGGCTGTCTTCCAATAAAATTTTATTTACAGAAATAGATGGTAGTCAAAATCAAATGAAATATCTCTTCATACTCACTAGGATGATGTTATTAGAAAAACATTAGGTAAGAAGTGTCGATGAGGATGTGGAGAAATTGAAACCCTTGTGTGTTGCTTCTGTGAATGTAAAATGCTGCAGCTACCATGGAAAACAGTTTGGGAGTTCCTCAAAAGGTTAAACATAGAATTACCAGGTTGTTGTTGTTGTTGGGTGTCATCGAGTCAACTCCGACTCATAGCAATCCTATGTACAACAGAACAAGACACTACCCAGTCCTGCACTAGCTTCACAATCCTTGCTATACCTGAGCCCATCATTGCAGCCACTGTGTCAGTCCATCTCATGGAGGGCCATTCCCTTTTTTGCTGACCTTCCACTTTACCAAGAATGATATCCTTTTCCAGGGAATGGTCACTTCTGACAACATAACCAAAATAGGTGAGACGAAGTCTGACTGTTTTCACTTCCTCCGAGCATTCCAGCTGTACTTCTCCTAGGACAGATTTCTTAGTTCTTTTGGGAGTCCATGGTACTTTCAGTATTCCTGGTCAACACCACAACTCAAAAGCATCAACTCTTCTTCCATCTTCTTTATTCATTGTCCAGCTTTCACATGCATATGAGGTGATTGAAAACACCATCCTTCGGTTAGGCATGCTTTAGTTTTCAAAGAGACATCTTTGCCTTCAGCACTTGAAAGAGGTCTTCTGCAGCAGATTTGCCCAGTGCAATTACCATATGACCCAGCAATTTTACTCCTTTGAATATAAACAAAAGATTTGAAAGCAGGGACTCAGACAGATACATATGTACCATTGTTCACTGCAGCATTGTATACAATAGCCAAAAAGTGCAAACAACCCAAGCATCCATCAACAGATAAAGTGATAAACAAACTGTGGTATATTGACACATGAAATATAATTCATCCCTAAAGAGAAATGAAGTTGTGATACATGAATAAACCTTGTTCTGATCCATGGTAAACCTGTAACATGGATAAATCTTGAAACCATTACACTGCAATAAGTCAGACACAAAAGGACAAATACTGTATGATCCTACTTATATGAAATATATGTTGTTGTTCTGTGCCGTCAAGTCAGACCCGACTCATAGCAACCCCTCCTTGGGTTTCCAAGGTGGTATCACTATGGAAATAAATTGCCAAACCTTCCTTCTGAGGAGTGCCTGGTGGGTTTGAACTGCCAGCCTTCTGGTTAGCAGTCAAGTGCCTTAGGCACTATGCTACCAGAGCTCCTATGAAATATACAGAATATGCAAATATGCAAACATGTATTAGTGGTTACCAGGGGCTGGAGAGTTGGGCTGAAGAGGTACTGAGTTTCTATTTGGGGTGATATAAAACTTTTAGAAATGGATAATGATGATGGTAGCACAACATGGTTAATGTAATCACTGTATTGTATACTAAAATGTGGTTAAGATGGCAAATTTTACCACAATTAAAAAAATGAAAGAAAGAAAGAAAAATGATGGGATGGCATAGGACCAGGCAGCATTTCATTTTGTTGTACATAGGGTAGCTGTGAGTTGGGACTGACTCTACGGGTTGGGTTTGACCCATAGTTTGCTAACCTTTATTCTAGAGGATAAGACTGGGACCAAGAACAAAGAGAAATGCTCAAACGAAACAAACAGTTTATCTGTGATAGAATGTAGTTCTCTCTCTTTTTTTTTTTTTTAATTAGGATTTGGGTGAAGATTTACAGAGTAAATTCACTTTTCATACAGCAGTTCACATATACTTTGTCTTATGTCATTGACCAAAAT
>NW_006921594.1:18226918-18231167 GCF_000298275.1 Orycteropus afer afer | reverse complement strand
ATCTTGTTTCATTTTTCTGCAAATGGATCTCCAGTTTTGCCAGCACCATTTATTAAACAAACATTCTCTTCCCCACTTAATGGATTTGGGGAGAATGTAGTTCTCTTGACTCTAATCCATTGCTTTTACTACCTCTTTCACATCCAAAAATCAGAGTCTCTGATAATGCAAAGCAGAGAATACATGGATTATATAACCTTGAGTCAAAAGGTATGTGTATTGCTCCAATTTTTGTCAAATAACTTTAGGTTTTCTGTAGTTTATTTCATTTTAAAAGCAGTGTTGCCATGCAGTCCCTTAATTGCTAACATTTATTTGAGTGGTTTTATTTATCTTTAGTACCTGATACTCAACATGCTATTTTTACTTTTTTGCTGACAACTACTTCATTACTTCTTTATGGGGCAGTATTTTCCTTTTTCCTCCCAAATTGTCATTTTATCACCCAAGTCAATCAACATATTCTGAAAAAGATACCCAAGAAACAGATTATGCAATATAACATAAAAAATTAAAATTAAAGATTTATTATTCATTTATTTAACACAGTATATTTTGACTCAACTTTGGTTATTGTATCATATTGTTGCAGCTACTGTGTCAGTCCAGCTCATTGAGAGTCTTCCTCTTTTTCACTAACCCTCTACTTTACCAAGCATCATGTCCTTCTTTAGGGACTAACCAGGCAACCATTGCTGTGGAGTTGGACCTGACCCATAGCGACCCCTCCTTGGGTTTCCGAGGCAGTATCACTATGGAAGTAGATTGCCCAACCTTCCTTCCGAGGAGTGACTGGTGGGTTTGAACCCCCAGCCTTCTGGTTAGCAGTCAGGTGCCTTAGGCACTATGCTACCAGAGCTCTCCTTTAGGGACTAGACTCTCTTAATGTCCAAAGTACGTGAGAAGAAGTCTCGCCATCCACAGTTCTAAGAGTATTTTGACTGTATTTCTTTCAAAACAAATTCATTTCTTCTTCTGGCAGTCCATGGAATACCCAGTGTTTTTCACCAACACCATAATTCTAAAGCACAAATTCTTCTTCAGTCTTTCTTATTTATTGTGCAGATTTTGCATATATATGAGGCAGTTGAAAATACCATGGCTTGGATCAGTTGCTCTTTAGTGATCAAAGTGATGTCTTTGCTCTTTAACACTTTAAAGCACATTTGCCCAGTGCAATACGTTGTTTGATTTCTTGACTGCTGCTTCCATTGGTCTTGATTGTGGATTCAAGTAAATTAAGTCCTTGACAACTTCAATATTTTAAGCATTTATCATGATGTTGCTTTTTGTTCTAGTTGTGAAGATTTTGTTTTCTTTATATTAAGGTGTACAGATCTTTATCAATAAGTGCATCAAGTCACCTTTGCTTTCAGCAAGCAAGGTTGTATCATCTGCATATTGCAGGTTGTTAATGACTCTTCCTCTGATCTTGATACTGGGTTCTTCCAGTTTCTCAAAGTATATGCTCAGCATGTAGATTGAATAAGTATGGTGAAAGAATACGACCCTGATGCACAACTTTTCTGATTTTACACCATGCATTATCCCCTCATTCTGTTCAAACCTCTTGGTCTATGTACAGGTCCCACATGAGCACAGTTAAATGTTCTGGAATTCCTGTTTATTGCAATATTATCCATAATTTTGTTATGACCCATTCAGTCAAATGCCTTTGCATAATCAGTTAAACACAGGTAAATGTATTTCTGGTGTTCTCTGCTTTCAGTCAAGATCTCTGACATCAGCAATGATATCCCTAGTTCCATGTCCTCTTCTGAATCTGGGTTGAATTTCTGGCAGTTCCTTGTTGACATATTCTCTCTGTCTTCCGCGTCTTGGAGGTTCTCAGCACAGGAACCATGTGTCCAAAGGACACGCTCTGCTCCTGACTCTTCTTTTTTGATGATAGTGACGTATCTACCCCGCTTCCTGCCTCGGAGATGGCTCATTTTAATTCTACTGTGATAGCAAAACTGACCAATGCCCTTGGTGAGCAACAGTCACATTTTATTTGCATAGGCCAACCCAGTCATTTTGTGGGAAGCACAAAGACTGTGGCTACATGGGCCGTATTAAGTAATTGACCCTTTTATACTTGGAAGATAATTTACCCCTGCCAATCATTTTACCAGTCCAAAACAATCGCTAACAATTAGGCTTTCAGTAGGGTAAAGAGTTCTCAGGGTGAGGTTTGTTAGAGCTCCGTTGCACTCAACGACCACACCACACACCAGGGTACCCGACAGGAGATTTTATTTAAAGAGGCGAAAGGGCGCCTGCACCGAGGCAGGACAGAAGAAGAAGAAGAGGAAGAAGAAGAAGAGGAGGAAGAGAAGAGAAGAAGAGAGGGAGCAGGGGAGAGGGTGGTCTTATATAGACCTGGGGTTAGGAGGTTGTACATCAGAGCTGGGGGAAGGGGTCTTAACCTATCAGAAGCTATGTTGCCTTTTAAAATTCACGCCTTGCAGGAAGCTCAGTTTGGACTTCCTTTAACTGACTTATGACCTTGGGTGGGGCAGCAGGGAATGAAGAAGAACCTGGAAGAGCCATGCAAGATGGCGTGGCATATCTCTAACAAGGTTACTCAGGCACCAGCCATTCAAGTCTGCTGAAGGTATTCATCTGTTCTAGTCAGGTTCTCTGAAAGTCATCTTGTCTTTGTTTTCATCTTTTCTGTTCTCCAGTAAAATTTAACTAAGAGATTATTTCCTTGCTCTGAGCTTCTCTCAAGGTATCAGCATAGCAAAACTTTTAAGGAACTTTTATTCAGCCACTTTCCTCTGGTCCCTTATTTCAGTCTTTCACAGTTACAGCTTCTGCAATTATGTTTTTTTTTGCAATCACGATTAACCCTGTTAATAATCAACACTCACAACATGTAATCTTAAAAGCATCTTTCCCTACTCTCTCTTCCCCAGACCCATCCAAAAAAAAAGGAAACTATTTAGTAGAGATCTTCCCTTGTCCCTCTCATTTTGAGTATAAGTGTACCCATTGTTAGAGCTCCGTCGGCACTCAACGACCACGCCACACACCAGGGTACCCAACAGGAGATTTTATTAAGGAGGCGAGAGGGCGCCTGCACTGAGGAAGGACGGAAGAAGAGGAGGAGGAAGAAGAAGAGGAAGAAGAGGAGAAGAGGAAGAAGAGAAGAAGAAAGAAAGAGGAAGAAGGAAAGAAGAGAAGAAGAAAGAGGAAGAGAGAGGAAGAAGAGGGGAGAGGGTGGTCTTATATAGACCTGGGGTTAGGAGGTTGTACATCAGAGCTGGGGAAAGAGGTCTTAACCTATCAGAGGCTATGTTGCCTTTTAAAATTCACGCCTTGCAGGAAGCTCAGTTTCGACTTCCTTTAACTGATTTATGACCTTGGGTGGGGCAGCAGGGAATGAAGAAGAACCCAGAAGAGCCACACTAGATGGCGTGGCATATCTCTAACACCCATGAAAGCTCATAAGCCCGCCACTGCATGCCTTTATCTCCCCTGTTTTAGATAGCTGATGTTTAAATTGCCCATCCTTATCAAACCAGGACTCTGAGGAGACAATCATGTTCCTTGGTCTGAAGTACCTTCCATTCTGGTTGGAACTTTGAGCATTTGCATCGAAAGCATAGTTCAGTCCAGAGAAAGCCATCAAATTGCAGCAATCTGTACTAGCTCATGGTGTCAAACATCTCTGTCTTCATTTGGTCAGGGCCTTGGGCTAGGTCAGTGGGTACTAGCTGTAGGCTCAGGAGTCTACATACTTCAGACCTGCTTGCCGCTTCCCTCCCTGAACTTCAGACCAGCTAGCCCCTTTTTCTCTGTCATCTCTAGCTTTTGTGGGCTAGGTCACTGGGTGCCAATGGAACATACCCAAACTCAGCTCTTCTCCTCATTGCTGCACCTTCCCCACTTTCACTCATCAGGTGGACCCAGGTGATTACCTCAAGCAAGTATACCAGGCTGTCTATTCACTGGCTCCCTCCCCTTAGCTCTGATGGCACAGTGTCTAAGGCATTTGACTGCTAACCAGAAGGTTGGCAGTTCAAACCCACCAGCCACTCCAAAGAAGGAAGACCAGGCAATCTACTTCCTTGAAGATTTACCGCCTTGGAAGCCCACTGCTATGAGTCAGAATTGTCTCAATGCAGGGGACTTGTTTTTTTTTTTTTCTTTAACTTAGGGTCCTAGAAGGAGGTTCTTATGGGCACTGACTTTCCTGCCTCAGTGCATCCAAGGGCAAACTGCTTGTCCCAGTTCAAACAGC
>NW_006921594.1:18190334-18194012 GCF_000298275.1 Orycteropus afer afer | reverse complement strand
TTTCCACCAATTTCAGGTACACTCAAAGACCCTGCCTCCGCAGCCCCACAGCGCCAAAGAGCGCCTCCAAGGCACAATTCCCAGGACCGCACTCAGCTGTGTTTTCCTCGCTCTCCGTGCCCTGTCTGCCCACGGTGCTGACGCAATCCCACCAGACTGCTATTGGCCGGCTCTGGAGTTTGTGATACTGCCCACCTGCAGTGCCAAAGATGTGTGCAATTTCAGCTGTGTTGGAGTCGGGGAAGTAACTGCTGGTGACCTGTGGTCCCGATATCCGTGGTAAAGAAAAGCACGATGTCTCCCAGTTTGACCCAAGCCCACTCTGTGACCTGCTGGGAGGAGAGGGAGCTAGGCTTCGTGGCACAACGGTAAGTTCTCCGCCTGAATCTTAGTGGTGGTGCCCGTGCCCGCCTGCACCCAGATGACCCATATTACTGACAAAATCAGCTCCTGGAGGCAGATATCTGCCACTGCCTGGTGGTCGCTGATATGCTGCTATAAGGTGTCTTCCTTCTTGGCTTGAGGATCTCAGGTGGCCGCCCTCGCCTGGCAGACAGTGACTGCCCCAGGGAAGTTTCCAGTGCCTCTCTTGGGTGCCCGTCCATCCTCTGCCAGTAGCTCTTTCCTAGTCTCCCTGTGCCTTTCCTCTAATTCTGCTCTTCTGTGTTTGGTGCACTCTGATTCAGTGAGCTGTCCAGAGCACCAAAGTTCCTAATTCAAACTGTTGTACCTGGTTTTCCAAATCCTTAGATGCCAGAGGGAAAAAGCGTGCTCCTCACTGGCGAGACTGCATTTTGAATCCTCCTCTGGAGGCTATTTCTGCACATATATTTATATGGGCTACAAACAGATCCTTGAATACAGTAGAGCATACAGGAGACAAAGTTATAAAAACTGCTTAGCCGTAACCAAAAACCCAGGGGGAATGAGGTCCTGAGAATTCAAGACCATAGTCTGGGGACACATCAAGGTCCATTGACACACCATAGGCCAGGCCACAAAGACAATGTTGGCATCCTGCTTTGATGAGTAACAACTGGGGTCTTAAAAGCTTGTGAGTGGCCATCTAAGGTGCAGCTATTCGTTTCTCCCCTTCTATAGCAAGAAGAGTGAAGAAAATAAAAGACACATGGAAGCAATTAGTCCAAAGTACTAATGGACCATGTGAACCTTAGCTTCTATGACCCTGAGACAAGAATAACTAGATGGTGCTTGGCTACCGCTACCAACTGCTCTGAAAGGGATCACATTAGAAGGTCCTAGATGTTGTTGTTGTTGTTATTTGCTGTTGAGTCGGCCCCGACTCATAGCAACCCCTCCTTGGCAGTATCACTAAGGAAGTAGGATTGCCCAACCTTCCTTCCAAGGAGTATCTGGTGGGTTTGAACCTCTAGCCTTCTGGTTAGCAGTCAAGTGCCTTAGGCACTATGCTACCAGAGCTCCTAGAAGGTCCTAGATAGTTTTGTTCATTTTTCTCCCCCTCTATCTAGGACCCCTCTATCTAGAAGGTCCTAGATAGAGGGGGAGAAAAACGCAGAACAAAACTCAAAATCATAGACCAGGCTTACTGGTCAGCTAGAGACTGGTGGAACTCCTGAGACTATGGTCCTTGGTCACTCTTTGGACCTGGAACTGAACTAACTTCTGTAGGTCAATTTTTAGTCAAATAATAGACAAGTCTACAAGGTGAACAATAACTCTAGGAAGGTGGAACGCTCCTTAGAACAATCAAGCATTTGAGATGAAAAGGGCACCATTTGCCCAAGAATAAAGTTCAGAAGGCAGTAAAGGTTAGGAGAGGAGGAGGAATGGAAGCAAGAAACACAGGGAAGAAGTTGAAGGAATAATGTTTATTGAGGGGATTGCAATCAATGACATGAAACAAAATGTGTGTGAATTTTGAATGGAAAACTGATTTGTTATGTAAACTTTCACCCAGATCACAATAAAAAGTTAAAAAAAAAAAAAAAAAGGGAAGATGGGTTTTGAGTGGTTGCTCGTAATGATAGGAAAGCTAAGGATTAAGTAAATTAATTAGACATTTGTGTGGATTCTAATTATAGTAACTCAGTGATACTAATTTTGGTTAAAATGCTTTATCTACATTTGTATGTCACGAGGTCCTCTCAGCCCCCTGCCATTTTCAGTATTTATTATTATTATTAAATATCCTCTTGTGACATGTTTCTCCAGGCAAGTAATACTACTTGGTTAACTTTTAAATTATTGAAAGAAGGAAAAGAGCATACTGGTGAAGTAATTTGGCAAAAGGAATGCTGGTATTCAGTGTTACTCATTATGTTTTTTAAATTTCCACATAGATTATTCAAATACAAGTGTGTTTTCTGGAATATATACAGATAGAATTAATTAAGAGTCATTTATCCTGGCAAGAAGGACAGTATATAAACATCTGCTAAATGTCTTTTGGGCCATTTTCCAGGAAGTGTAAACTTGAGCTTTTTTCATGTGTATTCCACTCATTTCCCTTCTATTGTAAAACTGAATGCCAGTATCTCTACACTTTGGCAAAACCCCCAGATTTTAAAAGTGAGCATAAATTATTAGGCGGTATTAGAAAGCACTTTAGTGCTATGCATGCTGTATGGCAAATTGGCAAGTCTACTCTTTTAAAAAAAAAAGAAGTCTTACAAAATGAGTACTTGTGTACATGAAATAATTCTCTATTGTCAATTTAATAGTTAAATTTCATCAACTATTCTTTCAAGGTTAATGTATTTTTTGATCCCAAAATATCTAGAGTACAAATGGAGCTGTATCCAGATAAATTGAATAGTTTTTGCTATTTATTTGCAGATTTTCTGCTTAGTTGTGCATTTAATAGTTTTGATGATTTTAACTCTTTGTATTTTAATAATAACTGTTTGTAAGCATACAAGCATTTCTTACTGTTAAAAGTATTGCATTTAATATATTGAGTAGCTTTTAGTGGAAAAACAATTCCTTATCATGCCAGATATTGATTAAAGCCAACCAGAGAAACAACTGAAATCTCTGGAGAGCTTTATGTCATGTGTATGCTAAATTTACTAGTGTTTAATTTCTTTGCTTTCTGCTTTTCTTTTTCCTTTTCTTTTCTTTTTTAAGTTGTGATTTGGGTGAAAGTTCACAGACAAATCGTTTTCTATTCAGCAGTCCATACACATTCTATTTTGTGACATTCACTGCAATCCCCATAAAGCAATAGCATTCTTCTACTTCCCCACACCTACTCCTTCCCTTTGTCTTTCCTTCCCATCCTCTTCCATCATCCTTGCTCTATCCCTGGGCAAATGCTGCCCTCATGATCTCCTAGGGTTGATTGTTCTAATGAGTGCATACCCGCCTAGTATTATTTTTCATTTTCTAGGCCTGTCTGTTATCTGGCTGAAAGTTGAGCCATAGGTTGAGTTCAGTTCCTGGCTTGACAAGTACCTAAACCAAAAAACCAAACTCACTGCCATCAAGTCAGTTCCTACTCATAGCAACCCCCACTGGATTTTTGAGGCTGTAAATTTTTATGAAAGTAGATTGCCCCATTTTCCTTTGATGGAGTGCCTAGTGGATTTAAACCACTGACCTTTTAGTTAACCAAATCCCTTATCCACTGTGCCACCAGAGCTCGTTTTTGAAGGGTGTCTATGGGCCATAAGTTCAGGGGTTTTGCCATTCTTCACC
>NW_006921594.1:18188479-18189829 GCF_000298275.1 Orycteropus afer afer | reverse complement strand
GCACTCCTGCCCCCTGAGCTGTCTTCCTGTACGTAAACAGCCCTTCTTTCTCCCATGATTGATCTCTCCAAGGAGTGTATCTACTTCAGGTAAATGTTCAATTCATATGCCTATCTTTGCTCACAGGATTTTAAGACTTTTAAGTCTTTGTGGACTATGTTATGCCAACTGGCCTTAGTGTCCCCGGAGACTATGTTCCTGAGCCTCCATGCCCAACAGCTCATTCCCTTAAGGTATTTGGTTATGACTAAGAAGTTTTTATAATTTTGCCTCTTGTATGCTCTGCTACATTCATGGATATATTTGCAGCACATGTAAATAGGTAGAGATAGCTTTTGTCAAACATTTGTATATTTGTAGGTATAGTTCCATTTGCCTTCCACCCCTGTTCATCTTGAGTGTCTATCTATGTATCCATTTGAGTATGACAGTTATTATAGGATTGCGTATGTGAAGTATTCACGTTTGTTGCCTTTAACTCTTGTGCCTCTCCCTGTGTCTTCTACTGTTTTCATCATTTTGTGCTGACCTTCCTCTTATTGTATATTGCCATTCCCTTCATCCATTTTAATACATATCTACCCTATAGTTCAGAAGGAAGACTGGGCAGTCTACTTCCGTAGAGATACAGTCTGTCTCTGTCAGTTTGTCATTCTTTTGAGGCTTGTATGTTGCTGTGAGGCTTGAGGCTGTGCCACTGGTTTTTCAGACACCAGCAGAGTGCACATGGTGCACAGGTTTCAACGCAGCTTACAGACTAAGACAGACTAGGAAGAAGGAGGAGGCCATCCACTTCTCAAAAATGGGCCAGGGAAAGCCTTATCAATAGCAGAGAAACACTGTCTGATACATTACTGGGCAACTTTATGAATAGCTTGGAAACATTGTCCAACACAGTGCAGGAAGACTATTGCCTTGGGTTGGAAGACACTCAAAATAGGACTGGAAAAGAGCTGCCTCATTAGAGTACAACCAGCCTTAATGATATGGATAAAGTAAGTCTTTCAGGACCTCCATGTGCTGACATGGCACGACTCAAATTGTGGAGAAACAGCTGCAAACACCCATTAATAATCGGAACATGGAATTTACAAAGTATGAATCTAGGAAAATTGGAAGTTGTCAAAAAGGAAATGGAATGCATAAAGATTGATATCCTAGGCATTAGTGAGCTGAAATGGACTGGTTTTAGGCATTTTGAATCAGACAACCATATAATCTACTATGTCGGGAATGATGAATTAAAGCAGAATGGCATGGCATTCATCATCACAAAAGATGTTTCAAGATCTGTCCTGAAGTACAGTGCTGTCAGTGATAGGATAATATCCATATGCCTACAAGGAAGAC
>NW_006921594.1:18158615-18187734 GCF_000298275.1 Orycteropus afer afer | reverse complement strand
AGAGACTCTGAAACTTGCCCTTGAGCAAAGAGTAGCTAAAGCAAATGGAAGAAATGACAAGATAAAAGAGCTGGACAGAAGATTTCAAAGAGCAGGTCAAGCAGACAAAGCCAGTTACTATAATGAAATGTGCAAGACCTGGAATTGGAAAACCAAAAGGGAAGAACACACTTGGCATTTCAAGCTGAAAGAACTGAGGAAAAAAATTAAGCCTCAAGTTGCAATATTGAAAGATTCTATGGGCAAAATATTGAATGATACAGGAAGCATCAAAAGAAGATGGAAGGGATACACAGAGTCACTGTACCAAAAAGACTGGTCAATGTTCATCCATTTCAGGAGGTGGCATATGTTCAAGAGCCGTGGTATTGAGGAAAGAGGTCAAAGCTGCACTGAGGGAATTGGCAAAGAACAAGACTCCAGGAATTGACAGAATACCCATTGAGATGTTTCAATATATGGATGCCCTGCTAGAGGGACTCACTCGGTTATGCCAAGAGATTTGGAAGATAGCTACCTGGCCAGCTGACTGGAAGAGATCCATATTTGTATCCATTCCAAAGAAAGGTGATCCCGCAGAATGTGGAAATTATTGTACAATATCATTAATAGCACATGCAAATAAAATCTTACTGAAGATAATTCAAAAACAGTTGCAGCAGTATATTGACAGAGAAATTCCAGAGGTACAGGCTGGATTCAGAAGAGGATGTGGAACAAGGGATATCATTGCTCAAAGTAAGGATATCTTGGGTCAAAGTAAGGAATACCAGAAGGATGTTTACTTATGTTTTATTGACTATGCAAAAGCATTTGATTTTGTGGATCATAACAAATTGTGGATAACATTGAGAAGAATGAGAATTCCAGAACACTTAATTGTACTCATGAGGAACCTGTACATAGACCAGGAGGCTGTCTTTCAAACAGAGAAGGGGAACACTACATGGTTTAAAATCAAGAAGGGAGTGTGTCAGGGTTATATCCTTTCACCATACTTATTCAATCTGTATGCTGAGCAGATAATCCAAGAAGCTGGACTATATGAGGAAGAATGTGGCATCAGGATTGGAAGAAGAATTATTAACAACCTGTGATATGCTGATGATACAACTTTGCTTGCTGAAAGTGAGGATGACTTGAAGTACTTACTGATGAAGATTGAAGAATACAGTCTGCATTATGGATTACATCTCAATATAAAGAAAACAAAAATCCTCACAACTGGACCTATAAGCAGTATTACGATTAATGGAGCAAAAATTGAAATAGTCAAAGACTTCACATTGCTTGGTTTTACAGTTGATGCCAATGGAAGCAGTCAGGCCATCAGACGATGTATAGCATTGGGCAAATCAGCTGCAAAGGACCTCTTTCAGGTGCTGAAGAGCAAAGATGTCTCATTGAGGACTAAGGTGCACCTGACACAAGCCATGGTATTTTCAGTCACCTCATATGCATGTGAGAGCTGGACAGTGAATAAGGAAGACCAAAGAAGAGTTGATGCTTTTGAGCTGTGGTGTTGGCGAAGAATGCTGAAAGTATGGTGGACTGCTAAAAGAACTAACAGTTCTGTCCTGGAGGAAGTACAGCCAGAATGCTCTTTGGAGGAGAGAATGGCCAGACTTCGTCTCACATACTATGGTCATGTCGTCAGAAGGGACCATTTCCTGGAGAAGGTTGTCATGCTTGGTAAGGTGTAAGGTCGATGAAAGAGGGGAAGACCCTCCACGAGGTGGATTGACATGGTGGCGGCAGCAATGGGCTCAAGTGTAGCAAGAATTGTGGAGCTGGCTCAGGACTGGGCATTGTTTCATTCTATTGTGTATAGGGTCGTGATGAGTCGGAGATGACTTGGTGGCAGTTAACAGCAACAATAACAACAGCTCCAGAAACACAAGGAGGGGTTGTTATGAGTCAGGACCGACTAAATGGCAGTGAGTTTGGTTTTTTGGTTGGTTTACCCTCTAGGTAGTGATTTACTTCCCCTTCCCCTCTCACTCCTGGTAAGCTTCAAAGAACGATTCTTTCTGTGTGTAAACCTTTTCTTAACTTTTTGCAGTAGTGATCTCATACACTGTTTGTCCTTTTATGATTGACTAATTTCACTTAGCATAGTGTCCTCACGGTATGAGGTGTTTTGCAGATTCATCATTATTCTTTAATGTTAGTATTTCATTGTGTACCATGGTTTGTTTATCCCTTCATTCATTGCTGGGTACTTGGCTTCTTTCTGTCTTTTTGCTATTGTGAATAATGCTGAAATGAACCTGGGTGGACATATATCTGTGTCATAGCTCTTATTTCTCCAGGATATATACCTATAGTGGGATTGCTGGATCTTATGGTATTTCTATAAGTTAGATAAGGATTGAATTTGGTACAGTTTGCCATTAATTGCTTACATGATAGTAAAACAGATTAACTTTTCTGAGGCAGTTCTCAAAATACTCTAACTAAACAGTTGCCAGCCATCAACTCAATTCTGACTCATAATGACTCCATGTGTGTCAGAGTCCATAGGGTTTTCATTCATTGATTTTGTAGAAGTAGATCACCAGGCCTTTCTTCTGGGTATATTTGAACCTCCAACCTTTTGTTAGCAACTGAGCATATTAATTGCACCACCAGGGACTCTTGAAGTACTCTGTATCTCTTGATTACTTAAAATAGCTGAAGTAGAAAGAAGTTGCTAGGGATAAAAAAATTTCACTCCACCTTTGTAAAGACTTTTATTTACTGATATTTAATATGAACTTTTATTTACTGATATTTAATATGAAGTCAAATACTTTCCCTGGGTAATTTGAATGTGGCTTAGGCTGAGGTTCTCTTTGGGACTATTGTGTCGGGTTTGTTGTTGTTGTTGTTGTTGTTGTTGTTGTTATGTGCCATCGAGTCAGTCCTGACTCATAACGACCCCTCCTTGGGTTTTCGAGGTGGTATCACTATGGAAGTAGATTGCCCAACCTTCCTTCTGAGGAGTGGCTTGTGGGTTTGAACTGCCAGCCTTCTGGTTAGCAGTCAAGTGCCTTAGCCACTATGCTACCAAAGCTCCCCTTTAGGGACTAGACCCTCCTAATGTCCAAAGTACGTGAGAAGGCTCACCATCCACACTTCTAAGAGTATTCTGGTTAGTTTACCTAAATGCAGACTCTGGGACAGAAATTAGAAAACAGGAAGATTATTAGGGAGATCTCTTGGCATCACGTGGTGTAAAGGAAGGACGTTCCATTGGGCCATAAGAGAAGTTGGCCTGTGATACAGTCTCTTTCACCCCATAGCAGAGCCCTGAATCTAGTATAGTACCTCCGAGTTGTTCCAAGTTGAGGTGAGGTGGGTTAGACCTTTATATTCCCAATCTTTAGATGCAAGGAAGGGGTGTGACCTTGGTCCATATCTTTTCAGCCTGGTAATTCCCAAAGAAGGTTGACAGCTGAGGGCTACCTGCCAGCAGTACTCCCAACAGATAGGAGAATAAGCTCTTTAGTCCTGAATGGGGATCTGGATGATGCGTCATAGTAGCATCCACGACAGTAATATGTACTTATTCATTTAACACATTTTTTCAGCACCTACAACGTATTGGATTTCTAGGCGGCAAGGCTGCAAATTTGGATAAGAGATGATACCTATTTTTAAAGAATTCACAGTTTAGTGGAAGGATTAACGGCTCTTTCTTATTTTCTCAGTCCCTGCCATCTCCCTAGGAGCTCTGGTAGCATAGTGCCTAAGGCACTTGACTGCTAACCAGAAGGCTGGCAGTTCAAACCCACTAGCCTCTCCTTGGAAGGAAGGTTGGGCAATCTACTTCTGTAGTGATACTGCCTCGGAAACCCAAGGAGGGGTCGCTATGAGTCGGGGCCGACTCAACGGCAAACAACAACAACCATCTCTCTTGGGGATCCCAGTGGCTATCTCCCACCTTATCTCCCTTATCACCCTGCCCAATGCAATCTTTAATTTATTATTATTATTATTATTTTATTTCTACACAGCTCCTTTTTTATATTAATGCAGCAATGAGAAGGAATGAGGGAAGGGAGTATTTGAACCAGTAGCCACTACAGAAAAGCTTCCCATGTTGCTAGACCCTGCTTTCCCCATCTGGTTCCTGGCCCTCACTCTGCTTTGGTCTTTCACTGGCACTTATATGTATACAAGAAAGGAAACCCCTCTTCATTCCTTAGTTACATCATAGTACTTACCTACTTTAAAAATTATCCTTCTTCAGACAAGCCCACATTTCTTGCCTCACTCTCCCAAGCCACACCTATTCCTATCATTGTCTTATGAACATACTATTAGAGCTTGGAGTTTCAGAGGGAGAGGTGGCCAAGTTCTAGTCTCATTTCCTGATAGGTGAGGTATGGCTGGTGAAAGGAAGTTCCTGTGTTCTAGCTGGTAGAATTTTAGGAGGGGGAGGTGTCGCCTAAGGATCATCCCAAGCAGAAACTCTGAATCCATATTCCAGTGGTAGCTTCTGCCTCCCCCCGCCAAGTATAATTTTAAAAAGACAGATGTTGTAAAAAGCATTTTTTATATAATGAATGAAATAACTGTCTTTTTGGTAGCTTTGACTAACTAAGTATGTGAGTTTGAGGCCCTTAAGTCAGTAGGTGGGGGTGAGTGGTTGTTAAAAAGTAAACATATATTGAGTGCCTAAGTGGGCCAGCCCCTTTCACTTAATGGACAATTAGCTGTTTACAAGTGAAGAAAAAAAGAAAGGTCTAATTGTTTACCCTCAAGTTAATCAGTGGAAGAGCAAGGATTTGTTCCAGGCTTCTTGACTTTCTAGGAGATGATTTTTAAACAGTTTTAAAATTTGTGTATGCAGGCATGTGCACTTCTTGATTATAACTGCAAATTCCACCACTGCTTTGAGGGCTTCCTGACTCCCTCTAGAAATGTGCCCTCCAGGAAGATGCGCTGGTACAGCTAGGCTTTATATTGTAGTTTCAGGACCATTACTTATGTCCTTAGGACATCTGACACAAAATGTGGCATCCCATACAGTGTTTGGGCTTGGCTTAGCTCCATGGATTCATTCAGGGACTCAAGTCCTTCCATAAAAGTGGTGCTGTCATCTTCAGTGCATAAATTCTAAGCCTTCTGTGAAAGGAAGACAGAACATGGAGGATCATGCAGGAAACTTCAGAAACCGGGCCTGGAAGTGCCTACATTACTATTACCCACATTATTTTAATTAGAGTATTTCCAAATGTTCTCAGTCATTTCCCACCTAGAGATGCACAACAAATGCCTTGCGTGATGTATTGTAGGCAGTCCAGATGTTGTGGTGAAATAAAATATTACAGTAATTCACAACTGCTGCAAAGGTGGAAGGTAGAGAAATAATGCTTCGCTCACGTGAAATGGCAGGGAGCTAATTTAACGCAATTTCTGCTCCTCTAGTTAATAACTATACCTCTATTTTCACTCACAACTTATCAGAAAAGAAGCCCACTAGAAGAGGAGACAATTCTAGAGTTAATTTTAATCTGTGCTAATTTATTTATTTGCAAAAGGTATTTATAAGCATTGTTGTTGTTATTAGGTGCCATCGAATCAGCTCTGACTCATAGTGACCTTATGTGAAAAGGAAGGATATACTGCTCAGTCCTGTGCCATACTCATGATCCTTGCGGTGCCTGAGCCCATCTTTGTAGCCATTGTGTCAGTCCATCTCATTAAGGGTCTTCCCCTTTTTCGCTGACTCTTTACTTTACCAAACCTAATATCCTTCTCCAGGGAATGGTCCCTACTGACAACATGACCAAAGTAGGTGAGACAAAGTCTGGCCATTCTCGCTTCTAAGGAGTATTCCGCCTGCACTTCTTCCAGGACACATCTGTTCGTTCTTCCTGCCAAAACAAAAACCAAACTCACTGCTGTTGAGTCAGATCCAACTCAGTGTAGTGCCTAAGGCACTTGACTGCTAACCAGAAGGCTGGTGGTTCAAACCCACAAGCCACTCCTCAGAAGGAAGGTTGGGCAATCTACTTCCATAGCGATACCGCCTCAGAAACTCAAGGAGGGGTCATTATGAGTCAGGTCCGACTCAATGACACATAACAACAGCAACAACATTTTCAAATGACTTCACCTAATTGCAAGAGGCTGAGATGTGTAGTTTATCAGTGTTCCAAGGAAGGAGAGAAGCACACAAATCCCAGGGGGCACTGGCAATGTCTGTCATATCTTATATTTATAATTTCTCTTTCTCAAATTTTATGGGTTCCTCCTCTTTCTACCACTTTGACCTTGGTATTGTCCAGGATTCCATCCTTGTCCCATGATTCTTATGTCCCATGACATCTTATGTGCATTCTAGTCTTAAGTACCCTTGTATTCTTATGATTCAAATACATAGCTCGTGCCCTAGTTTCCAACTTACACATTTATCTGCTTACTAGACACAGCCATTTGAATTTTCATAGGAATTTCAAAGTTAACATTTCTAACTTTTTTTTCTTATATCCCAGATCTCATCCCTCATCCATAATCTATTCATCCTCCTTTATTTTCATTTTCAGTTTTTTATATTATCATGTACCTGACTCCCCAAGCCAGAAATCTAGAAGGCCATATTTTCTTTAAAGAAATAGTAAAATTTTACTGCATTCATTGAAGACTAGTATAAGACAATAGAGTTCTTTTGCTTTACTCTATAGGTATCTGGACTCACTAGCTGAAAGACTGAGTGTAAAACTGTATGGCACAGACTGTACTAATGGTTAAAATTATGAATATCAAGGGTCTGCCTCATCTTATTCTGGAAATGTTCAGGAGGTAGAAGCAGTAAGAGAATTAGGAGTATGGAAGCATCCATTGTCTGACACTAAATTCCTCTCTCTCATGTCCCACATCTAATCAATCACCAAGTTTTTCCCGGTTTTATCACTTAAATTTTTCTTTGATCTGTCACATCTTTTTCCTTATCATTTCCACTGTTCTGTTTCAGACCTTCATCATCTCTAGTCTGGGCTGTACAATGACTTGGCCTCCTGTTTGACCTCCTTCAATCCATCTTCCTCGCTGTGCTTACAGTAGTTGATTAGAAATGTGGGTTAATTGTATCATTCTCATACTGAAACTCTTTTCTATTGCCTCACTGACCTGCTTAATTTGCCAATTCCCTCTTGACTCTATACATTGTCTTACAAAATTACATACTGTTTTTCCTATACACATTTTTACCTGTTTTATATCTATGAGTCTTTGATCAGAGCCTTTCATCATGCTGTTTATATTCTGCCTAAAATGCTTTTCTTAGCTTTCTTTTTTTTTTGCTTGAGTTTTAGTAATCTTTATACTCAGCTAAAACATCCTCTCCTCATATCTAACCCTCCATTGACCCATATGTTCTTGCTTAGTTACACACTCCTCAAGAGCAAAGATCACGTTTTATTCACTATATTCTTTGCATTAGTACTATGGCTTGCAGATAACAAATGTATCCATCCCCTTTGCCCCTTACCAAAAATACAAAAAAGGACTGAACCTTTAAAAATATTTTATTGCTGTTTGGATTATGAGGGAATATGTGCTGTTTTAACCACAATCACATTCTTTTTGTGACTTTAAATCTTTAAATCGACTGTTTTTTTTTTTTTTTTTCCATCAACCATGCTAGAATGAAGGGTTGCAAACTAAGAAAAACTATATATTTTCTCAAACACTGGGTTTGTGGAAAAGTTGCATAACTTGAGAGTAGTGTCAGCACACATAATCATTACAGAGCATACGGCATCTGCTGTATTAAAAAGAAACTTTGACTAAAATCAACTCTCAAATATTTACTGCTTTAACATTTGCAATGATTGGAGATGAAATAGGTGAAACAAAAATATAGAACACTGTGCTGTAGTATTGCCCATTTGATTGATTGGTATACTTTTGAATATTCTACTTAATTCCACAAAGTATTTGAAGCCAAGAGATCCATTTTATCGTATATTCTAATGACTGGGGAATATTTTTCTTTAGGTTAGGATTTTCTAAATATTTTTTTTGTTGTTGTTGTTATGTCCCGTCGAGTCAGACCTGACTCAAGCGATCCTGCCTTGGGTTTCCGAGGCGGTATCACTACGGAAATAGATTGCCCAGCCTTCCTTCTGAGGAGTGGCTGGTGGGTTTGAACCGCCAGCCTTCTGATTAGCAGTCAAGTGCCTGAGGCACTATGCTACCAGAGCTTTTAAATATTTGGTAGGAGTTGAAAATATATCTTCTGTTTACTGCTTTTAAAAAATCCTATATCATTGACAAAAATATTTACAAATATTTTTATTAGTTATAGATATTCTTTATTTCTGAAGGTTTTTTTTTCTGTTGCTCTATCATGCTTTTACTATACAGTAGCACTCTTAACACTCAAGAGGGATGTGGCCTAAGACTCTTTATAGTTAATAATATGAACTAGTTCTTATTTTTAATGGATCTAAAATTTCTATTTTCTGATTCTAAGAACTATCACTTTCTTGATGCCTCTTCCCTTTCATCATGGGAACTAATGATCAGCTTTTTGAGAAAGGCCATGTTTTCATAAAAAAAAAATACTGCATTCATTAAAGACTACTTAGTATAAGACAGTAAAACTCTTGTCTTGCTGTGTGAATGATTGGACACCTAGCTAAATGATTATAAAACTGTATATCACTGATCTTCACTAATAGTTAAAATTATGAATATCAAAGGTCTGCTTCATCTTATTTTTGAAGTATTAAGGAGGTGAAAGTGGTAAAGAGAATTATGAGGATGGAGTACCTGCTATCTCGCCTTAGGTTAATCCTCCTAAAGCATGGCTTTCTTGTATTAATACCCATCTTGAAATTCCTCAGTGACTCTTTCTTTAAAAGGATAAAAAAAAAAAAAAAAAAATCAGACTCACTGCTATCAAGTCGGATCTGACTCATAGCAACCCTTCCTTGGGTTTCTGAAGGAGTATCTCTACAGAAGTAGATTGCCCTCTCTTCCTTCCAAGGAGTGGCTGTTGGGTTTGAACAGCCGGCCTTCTGCTTAGCAGTCAGATGCCTTAGGCACTACGCAGAGCTCCCTTAAAAGGATAGGATGAGGTCAATAGCTCAAATTTCATGGTTCTTTCACAGATAACTCTTAACCTACTTTTTTAGTTGTTCTTTCAAAATATAATAGTGTTTACTATGTACTGAGCATTGTCCTAAGCTCTCCAAATAAGATGCTAAATAAGAAAAACATGATTCCTGTCCTCATGGACTTGTCTAATTTCTCCAGCCTAACTGATCTCTGTGATATACGTGTGTAGTTTTGCCTTCTTACCTCTGCTCATGTAATTATTTTTTCCAGAAAATCCTTCCCTCTCAGCATATACAACTGTTCTGTGTTTTAAATCTCAGGTGTAACTACTCTCCATGACCATGTCAAGTGATGATGGTCTCCTTCCTCTCAATGACTGTGGCACTTAATCATGCTGTTCATTTGTGATGTTATTTTATAATTATTAATATATACTAATTATTAACTTTTCATATGTGTATCTCCTCAGATACACATATGAAAAGTTAAAAATTAGTATATATTATAAACCTTATACACCCTTACAAGGTTTTGAATTACCAGTCTTTCTTCTGGCACCTCAATAATTCATGTCCCATCCACATACAAAATACACTTACTCCTTCTAAGTTTCCCAGAAGTCTTATCCTGTTATGCATCAGCTCAAACTCAAGAATCTTTCCATTTCAATCAGTTCCAAGTGTAGATGAAGCTATTCAGAAGTAGTTCCTTAAGTATAGCTCTTTATGTACAGTTTCTCAGAATCTGAAAACCTGTGATACTAAAGAGACAAGTTATCTATACCCTTCTCCATCTACACCCAACAAACAATGGTTGGATAGCCATAGGGTGACCACTGTAGACATTCCTGTTCAAAAGGGGAAAATGGAAAAGACAAAAGGGCCGCTAGTTCATAGTGATTTTGATATTGAAGTGGGCAAATGTGGTAGGTCTTTTGATTAAATTTCTGGGCCTGGGAATTCTTCATGGGTCTGGGCTTTGCTCTGTGAGCTCTTGGTCCTATTCTCTGAGTCAGCTGTCCTTTTTCATGAAATGTAGCCTATGTTTGCTTATTCTGCATCCTGCCGGTAGAATTTTGGCTTCTTTTCACTTTGTACTCTCCTTGTTCCTTTCAGTCCAGATGGCAGTGTTTTTGCTGATATAATTCTCTCAAAAACTTTGTTGGCCTCCTGTGAATCTCGGTGCAGTTCATTTCACGAGATAAAAACCACAGTGGTACAACCACTGTGGAAAGCAGTATGGCGGTTCCTTCAAAAGTTGGAAATAGAAATACCGTTTGACCCAGCCATTCCATTACTAGGTATATATCCTAAAGAAGTGAGAGCTGTAACAACAACAGACATATGCACACCCATGTTCATCGCAGCACTATTTATAATAGCAAAAAGCTGGAAACAACCTGGGTGTCCATAAACTGAGGAGTGGATAACCAAACTGGTACATACACACAATGGAATACTATGCAACCCTAAAGAGTAATGTAGAATCTGCAAAATACCACATAACATGGATGAACTTGGAGGACATTATGCTGAGTGAAATAAGTCAGTCACAGAAGGACAAATAGTCCGTTATTGTAAAAGTCAAGGCACAGTTTATATATGGAAGGAAATTTTCTTTGTTGGTTACCAGGGGTGGGAGGGGAGGGTAGGGAACACTGTTTTAAGAAATTAAATAAAGATAAAGGAAAAAAAAACCTGAATGTAATAAAAAGCATTCTTTCCTGATATTCCCTAAGGCACAGGTGATAAATGCATTGATATGTATTAGAAAACATCTTGAAAATTGACTCTGGCCTGCAGACATGTGCAGTGGGACAGAGAGGAACAAAGTTGCTGGGAACTAACACTCTCCTCTCTGCCTAAGCCCTGATCAGCTGATGACAGGAAGCCAGTGTGACTCATCCAGTACACAGGTGCACTCAATTAAGAACCTACTGTCCCTTTAAACCAAGACGAAGGAAATTTCAGCCAATTGTCAACCATCTCACGCCCAAGTTTCTGAAATTTTTATGAATATGTATAACCCTCTCTTCTGAAACCTACAAAAGCTGTAATTTTATGGAGATTCAGGGAGTCAGATCTGGGTATGGACTCCTGCCTCCTTGCGTTGCCACTTTGCAATAAATAATTTTCTCTCCTCTAAAAGGAAAAAAAAAAAAAAAAAGCCATACATAAATCTCTTCAAAGTATAGCTTTTGCAGAGATACTGAAGTACAATCCCTTAAGCTTTCCAGAGGCCCTAGTGTTTTGAGAGGATCTGTGAGGCATACTCTTAATTGTTTTTTTTTTTAAATAACTCTTTATGTAACTGATTAAGACTGTGAGATACCACCATTGATCTTTTTGGAGTCTTAACAAAAAGTTTTATAGTCACCCCTTCATATTTAGGCCGTGTTCTCTGGGCAGTGCCCTGGGCACAAACTTTGTTCAGAAGCTGTTTCTTAATTTTAGCATCTTTTGCCATCTAGAGAGGCTAAAAGTTTTTAAACCCATGAAATACTGGTTCCTTTTTGTTTCACAGCCTTTCCCTTTGTTTTCCTTTATCTCCTTTTACTGTTAGAAGCAAGAGAAAAATCAGGCAGCACCTCAACACTTTGACTTTGCTTGGAAGTCTTTTTTAGCCAAATCACTCAGTTCATTAGGTATATTTCCTACTTTCCTTGCTACTGAAGAAGGCAATATTGCTGCTAAGTTGCTGTCACTACCTTACAAGGACCTCTCATCCTTCAGTTTCCAAAAACGTTTTCCTTACTTCCTTTTGAGTGCTCATGAGCAGCATTCTTGAGGATTTCTATAACAGTCTATTCAAGGCAATTTAGGCTTTCTCTAAGTGCTACTCAAAATCCTTCCAGCTTTTGCCAACTGTCAAGTTCCAAAGCCACTTCCATATATTTTTAATATATTTATTACGTTAACACCAGTGTTTGTGCTGCTACTAAGTGTCAGTAGTAGTGTCTGTGCTACTACTAATCTCCTGCTTTGTAACAAACAATAAACCAAGCCCATGGCCATCAGGGCAGTTGTGACACAGAGTAGATCTGCCCCATAAGGTTGCTGTGTAACACATAACCCCAAATCTTGATAACCGAAACAACCTAATTTGTCTCACAGTTTGGGTGGGTCAGGAATTTAGGTGTAGCTTAACTGGGCCCTCTCTTTCAAGGTTTCTCACAACTTGTCAGCCAGGGCTGTGGACTCATTTGAAGGTTTGTCTGCAGAAGAATCTACTTCCCAGCTCACTCACATATTGTTGGCAGCATTCAGTTCTCCCTGGCTGCTGGTCAGAGGCCTCTCAGTTCCTTGCCTAGGAGGCCTCTCCATAGCACAGTTGACAGCATGACAGCTGGCTTCCATCACAGGAAAAGAAAGCCAGCAAGACTGGCGCCAGAATCATTTTATAATCTAATGTCAGAAGTGCCATCCCATCACTTTTGCCCCATTTTCTTCATTAAAAGCAAGTCATTAGGTCCAGCCTACACATACAGGTTATAAATAGCAGGAAGTGGGCATAGTTGGAAGTCATCTTAGAAACTGTATAATCTTTGGCCACTATTTTCATATTTTGGTAAATCCATGCATTTACTAGGTTTGAAAGTTGGAAGAGTATACAGAACAGACCATTAGTATTTACATAACACATTTAACAAGATCATCATGGCCTTCTAACTTACTGACACTTGAAGGAAATTTTATGAGCTTAATTTCTGCATGCCAGCCAAGTTTTTCTTTCTACATAAATGTGTCCCTTGTTCATATATTCTTATGATTTATGATGGAATGTCAGATTTCTAGACAGACTTTTGCAGTTGAAGCACATCTGACTGATAAATGAATCAAGCGCTTTTTTTGGCTTTTTCCCAGGTACTGATACATGTCAGTGTCTATGAGATGCAATGAAATGAAATAAATTAGTTCATGTACGTTAGATTAATTCTGAAATCAGAGTTATTCCTTTACTTTTCAGTGTATTTTTGGAATTATGGCAAAGAGGTAGTATTATTGCTTCCAATTTTGGTGGAGTGAGTATTGTGTATCTTATGGTTACAAAAGTAATCATACATACAAACACACACATGCAGGAACATTTTGCTATCTTTTGATGTTAGAGGAAGGAGGCTAGGAAGAATGGTTGCAATATCCATACTTGTCCTGGAAACTATATATGTATTGAAAGATGGAAACCTTTGGAGCTTTCTTCTTTGTTAGTCATACTTGAACATATTCATTATCCCTGCTATCCAAAACCTTTTTAAGTCTCAGCACAGAAACCACTTTAATCTAATAGACAGACATGACATGTTGGCCTGAAAAATAACAGTTAATTATTTTTTCCATAGAATATTATAGTGTTACTTGGTTCAAAACTTGGCTTTGTGTGATCTGATAAATGCATTGATGTTTAGGTTGAAAATTCACAGTGAGTACATTTGAATTTTTTTTTTTTTTCATTTCTGGTCTTTAGAAGTAATTGTTATTTTCTTCTTCTTTTCCAGAAAGTATTCTGGTTTATTTTTCAGTTATCCTACAAAAGGTTATAGTTTGGGAAAGGAGGAATGGGGTCTGAATCAATGCCTAAAGCTAGTTTTTTCAGCTAGTTATTGCAACTAAATCTCTGACTAGATTTGTGATATTAAGCAAAATTGTCAATATTTAATTATTAAATAATATTTTTAGATACCCAACCATGTTATAGGAGACGATATAACATAGTTTGTTTTTAGATTATTTCTAACATATATAATTTCTTTTTTGTTTTATAGGCAATATCACATTACAAAGCAAGACAGGTAACATCACAATAGGTACGTTGCTAAGGTGCTAGTTGTGAAATGTTGCCTGCTTTTGAAAATAGCTATTTGTGATCCTTTATTAAAGTACATAAAGTCTACAGTTTAGCTGACAAGCTGATAGGAGCTGATGTGCAAGTCAATTATAGGGAAACCCAATGTATAAATATGTAAAATTATCCTTGGAAATTTTTTGATTCACTATCCCATAAATATTACAGGTTTAGTGTCAGTCAGAATGGAGTTAGAATTCTTATTTCACCACTTTGTATACCTGGGGAAATTACCTAACTTCTATGTGTCTCAGTTTACACACCTGGAAAAAATGGAAATGATTGTGAGTACCTACCTGATAGTATTGTTATAAGGATTAAATATGTATAAGCACTTTAGCACAGTGTCTGACATATACGAAAAACTCCATAAATAGTAGCAGTGTATTGACAGGGGACTGCCAGAAATTCAAGCCAGATTCAAAAGAGGATGTGGAATGAGGGATATCGTTGCTGATGTCATATGGATCTTGGCTGAAAGCAAGGAAACCAGGAATATTTTTACCTGTGTTTTATTGGCTATGCAAGGGCATTTGACTGTGTGGATCATAACAAATTATGGGTAAGATTGTAAAGAATGAGAAATCCAGAACACTTAATTGTGCTCATGAAGAACCTGTACATAGACCAAAAGGCAGGCATCAAACGGAACAAGGGGATACTGAATTGTTTAAAATCAGGAAGGGTGTGCATCAGGTTGTATCCTTTCATCATATTTATTCAGTCTGTATGCTGAGCAAATAATCTGAGAAGCTAGACTATATGAAGAAGAATGTGGCATCAGGATTGGAGGAAGATTTATTAACAACCTTCAATATGCAGATGACACAGCTTTGCTTGCTGAAAGTGAGGAAGACTTGAAGCACTTTCTGATGAAGATTAAAGACTACAGCCTTCAGTATGGATTAAATCTCAACATAGAGAAAACAAAACTCACAACTGGGCCAATAAGCAACATCATGATAAATGGAGGAAAGATTTAAGTTGTTAAGGATTTCATTTTACTTGGATCCATAATCAACACCCATGGAAGCAGCAATCAAGAAATCAAACAATATGGGCAAATCTGCTGCAAAAGACCACTTTAAGATGTTAAAGAGCAAAGATGTCACTTAGAAAACTAAGGTATGCCAGCTCTAAACCATGGTATTTTCAGTAACCTCATGTATATGTGAAAGCTGGATAATGGATAAAGAAGACTACAGAAGAGTTGGTGCATTTGAATTATGGTGTTGATGAAGAATATTGAATGTATATGGACTGCTCAAAAACAAACAAATCTGTCTTGGAGGACGTGTAGCTGGAATGTTCCTTAGAAATAAGAATGGCCAGACTCCATCTCTCATACTTTGGTCATATCAGAAGGTACCTGTCCCTGGAGAAGGTTATTATGCTTGGTAAAGTAGAGGGTCAGCAAAAAAGGGGAAGACCCTCAACGAGGTGGATTGACAGAGTGGCTGTGATGATGGGCTCAGGCATGGCAACAATTGTGAGGATGGCGCAGGACTGGGCAGTATTTCATTCTTTTGTACATAAGGTCACTCATTGTGAGTCAGAACCAACTCACTGGTGCCTAACAACAACAGCAGTTTTTATTATTATTGTTTTGATCTTAGGCTAGAACTAATAGTGGCTAATAGTGCTTTAGAACTAATCACCACATTCTATGCTATGACTGTGGGGAAAAAAGTTCATTTTTCCAACTGGGAATACCTGGAGCATATATATCTTCATCTGCTCTACCCCGGGTAGTACCCATTTGCCTACCAGAAGGAAAAAGCACACACTCAGTTTTGACAGCGGTGGTGATTTTGATGGCCTTATGAATGGGATGTTGGGGATGGGGAACTGGAATCTTTGTGGGGAGCTGTTGTATATTGCTCATGTGTATGCCCAGGGCCTACTGATTTCGTCCTTTTTGAGATTTTGCATTTTGCCCTTTATGTTTCTTGAAACGGTGAATATGTTCATCTGTCCTTTTCACTATCACTCTTGGGTTTTCTAGCCTAAAGTACACATCATTTTTTAAGTTTTCTACAGATTGTACCTTGTATGTTCAATGGGGGATAAAGAGAAAGCAAATGCTTTCCAAGAAATAATGGTAAATCATTTCAACTAAGACATGACCAAAGAATGTATCTGTATTCCAGTGAAAAATCAAGATTTACTATTGATTTTTCAGGGCATTTAGTCAGAAAACCCATTTGAGGATAGTAAGGGAAGTTTCTACAGTGAGGGAGAAGGTAAGAGGCAAGAAGCTGAGCCAGTTGGAGAAGTCCTAGGTATGGGTAGAATTTGTAGCAGTAAGGAAAGGGGAGAATATTCCAATTTGGGAGGCACAGAAAGTGTCAATACCAAGTAGCAGACCTTTTAAGCAGATGTGTATTTTGATGAAGTATCATTATTTCAGTCATAAAGACATTCTCCTGTATTTTTTCTGGCAGTTCTAAAATTTTTATCCATCTCTAACTAACTTTTGTGTATAGTGTATGTTAGAAGTCAAGGCTCATTTCCCCCCCCATATGAATGTCCAATTGTTGCAGTACCATTTGTTGAAAACACTTTGACAGTTTTGTCTAAAATCAAATGAATATATAATTGTGGATCTATTTCTGATCTCTTCTGTTTCACTGATCTTAAAATATTTTGCTACAGCAGGTTTAGCAAACTTTCTACAAAGGATCAGACTATAATTATATTTTGGCTTTGTAGGCTTCACAGTTTTCTCTGTCTGGACTGTGTAATTGCCATTGTGACACAAAAACATCCATAAATAATATGTAAACAAATGGTTGTATCTGTGTTCCAGTAAAACAGTATTAACAAAAACAGGAGGCAGGCTGTAGTCGGCAGGTCTCTGCTTCAGTTCCTAACTACCATTTCTGATATGATGCTAGAGAAATTTTGAATTTTGTGCCTTAATCCCAAAGGTGATAAGTAGGTAGTGTTTATTTGGAATTTCTTATGACTGGTTTACATTTTCCTTAAAGCAAAGGATTTGCTGGAGAAAAGTGAAGTGAGCTCTACAAATCATGACAATCCGCTGAGTAATTTGGATTTTGAAGAATTGGTATCAGCAGAAGCAAAAGAGTTGCGAAAAAACAAAACTGGTTTGTAGGAACCTGAGGGAGGAATTAATTAGAATAGCCTTAGCTACAAAATACTGGAATGGGTCTCACAAAAGGTTATATAATTTTATCAAATTAGCATTTAATGGACTAGAAATGATTTAGTTATTGTCCTGCCTTAAAGCAGAAGAATAAACTGTGTACTCTGTGTGATTCCCTTCTAAAAGAATATGTAGATTATGATGATCCTTTACTCCTAGTTTAGGTAATGTAATTGATCAGCTTCTTGAGTAATCTCATCAGTGATTTGGATTGTGTGTATACATTCTAGTCTACTTCTCAAACAAATTCTTCCTGATTTCTGTAATACAGAGCTCTTCCTCAAAAGCCAAAGTATTTCAAAACACTGATTTTCCTTGGACTCACATTTTAAAATGTTTTCTTTGTTCTGGGACACTGGCCCATCTTTCACTTAAAATGAGTCAGCAGGAGAAAGCAGAGCTTGATAGTAGATAGTGGTGTGATGGGAGTGCTAATTGGGTTGCTACTTAGCTTTAACTTTTTCTACTCCCATTGCTTTTGGAGAAGGCACTGTTGGAGTGTACTGGTAATTATATCAAAGAAAAGAGAATACCTTCTTGTTATTTTTCTTTGTGTGTCTCTCATGAGCCCACCCTTTCTTTGCTCTCTCAATATATAATGCCCAGCAGGACATGAATTTAGAAAACTTTACTTGAAGTGACTTTAAAGTTTTGACTTCTCAAATCCTTATGTTGTATATGTAAAATGTCTTGTTCTTGCAATTAATGCAGCTTTGGAAGTATATGAATCAGGTTGCAGAAATCAAGAAATACCTATTTTTTATGTGTACATGTATATCTGAATATTGAAATTCGAGGTAGAATTATAAAAATTTGGAAGAACTTCTTGAAAATATTTCATCAGTTTTAAGAGAATACTTCTTTTATCTGATGGAAAAAGCAAAGTTTGGAATTTTAGAAGTTTAGTTACTATTCTCTGCTATTAGCAAAGTGTATATTCCAAAAAGCTATTTCTTTGGTGGCATGTAGTCTTAGCTTGTAGTTGACATCAGTTTTTCCCTTTTGTATATGTAATTTTCCATGAAAACTCAGTGGTCTCTGTCAGACTGTAAAGATCTTTGCCCAGAATTATGATGAAGAAAACTCTCTGTGGGAGTCTACTTATTCCAGCTTCTGTCTAGACTTATTCTGTTCACTTCTTAATCACTCTCTCATGTATATTTCCCTTAGACTTTCTCAGGTGTCTATAGAATTTCTCCATTATGTGATTCTCAAAAAAAAAGAAAAAAGAAATTATTTGGATGACATCTTAATTCTACTCAATATTTGTTAGCTCTAATCATTTATGAAGAAGAATGTGGCATGAAGATTGGAGGAAGAATCATTAACAACCTTTGCTACGCTGATGACAGCTCTGCTTGCTGAAAGTGAGGATGACTTGAGGCACTTACTGATGAAGATTGAAGAATACAGTCTGTGGTATGGATTACATCTCGATATAAAGAAAACAAAAATCCTCACAACTGAATCTATAAGCAGCATCACGATAAATGGAGAAAAGATTGAAGTTGTCAGAGACTTCACATTGCTTGGTTCTACAGTCAACGCCAATGGAAGAAGCAGTCAGGACATAGCACTAGGCAAGGCAACTACAAAAGACCTCTTTCAAGTGCTGAGGAGCAAAGATGTCTCCTTGAGGACTAAGGTGCGCCTGACACAAGCCATGATATTTTCAGTCGCCTCATATGCATGTGAGAGCTGGACAATGAATAAGGAAGACTGGAGAGGAATTGATGCTTTTGTGTTGTGGTGCTGGCAAAGAATGCTGAAAGTACCATGGTCTGCTAAAAGAGCTAACAAATCTGTCTTGGAGGAAGTGCAGCTGGAATGCTTCTTGGAAGCGAGAATGGCCAGACTACGTGTCACCTACTTTGGTCATGTTTTCAGAAGGGACCATTCCCTGGAGAAGGATGTCATGCTTGGTAAGGTGGAGGGCCGACGAAAGAGGGGAAGGCCCTCAATGAGATGGATTGACACAGTGGCTGCAGCGATGGGCTCAAGTATAGCAGAGATCACAGAGCTGGCATGAGATTGGGGGGTGTTTTGTTCTGCTGTGCATAGGGTCCTTATGAGTCGCAGACGACTTGATGGCACCTAACAACAACAACAACAACAACTAATCATAGCTTTTAAATTCACGTCTGTTTTCTAGTTTGAAAACTTAATTACTTAATTTTTTGAATAGCTTTCAAAGGATGGGCCATTATCATAGCTCAGGACTGATAACATGAGTATGATAACTGATAACATAGGTACTTAGTGGATTTTTTTTTTTTTTTGCTGTTGTTTATTTCCTATTTGGGGGAGAAAATATTGTTTATGAGCCAGATAAAAGTCTTGTTGTTTTTTTTTCTCCTAGAAAAAGCAAGAAATTAAACTAATATTTAAGCCTTTTACTTTGTTCAACCTGCAACAATACACACATCACATGGTCTACATATTTTACCATATCATTGTTTATTTGGCTTCTTTTGAGATACAGTAAGAAGACTTAAAACACAGTTTCTTTTGGTAGCTATGGAGTGTAATTTTGACTTTCTTTTAGCTCTTCTATCTCATTTATCTCCAATAGCTTAATTTTCCAACATTAATGTTTACTTTTGACACTGAAACTAAATAATGGAGTCTAATAAAGGACATTTTTCATTATAGATTGAAGACAGATTATTATAAATTATCTTTGATTCAGATTTTGACCAATTTATTGCAGAGTTGTTCTTTGTAGTCATATAAAATTTCTTTTAAAGAAAAAGGTTGGCTCCTTTGTAGATATGTACATATTTTCTCTCTGCATTTTGTAGAAAGTATGATGTACTTTTTGGCATGATGTTTACTATACTCCCTGATTTGTTTCCACTTTGAAGTAATAGAAATTGCTGATAAAATATGCTTTTATTAGATCTCTCTCTCTAAAAAGAATATACTTTAGCCTTTTCAGGACAGTCAGATAGACTATTAAATTAAAGGTTCAATTAGTCCTAAAGAGAGGGAAGGAGAAGCTACTTAGCACTGACTCTTCCATATTATTGCCTTACCTATATATCTCTGACTCTGTCAGCTTTTCCCTGAACTTCAAATGTTAGGGGATTGAAAACTGGGCTTACTTGGCAATGTAGAGAAATTTGAGTCTTAAATCAGGGCTACCATAATTACTAATTCTCTACCCCTGACTTAAAAGTATTTCTTCAGTTCTGGAAACTTGAAAAGAAATACTGAGATATAAACAAGCTTCACTAATTTTTCAAATGATTTTTTCATTTTTCCTCTTTTTTCCCATGTCTCACTTCCTCTCAAAAGTGCAATAAATAGTACTTTTCAGTACGAGCAAATTGGCTAAAAGGAGAAATTATAAGAGATTTTGATTTGCTACTGCTAATTTGGATGTGTCTGATAGAATTCTTTAGTAAATATTGACAGCTTTCTAAGTCTATCAATATGACAGTAAACTAAATGTATCAATGAACTTAATGGTCTTGGCATCAAGGATCCATAGCTTACACATTGTCCTTCCCATCTATTAGATTTTAGAGTAGGTATGTTTAGAGATATGCAGGTTAATGTAGACATAGGGATTTCATAATTAGTTGTCTATGTGTAGATTTCTAGATTTCTGTTGTGGTTTTATGTTTTAATGCAAAAGATGGTGTTGTTATAAGGAGAATACAAAACCTTGGAAGACTCGATAACTCCTTATCCAAATGCTGAAGGAGAAATTTTATAATTTCATTTACTTAAAAAAGAATGATCATACTTCAGGTTTTTCTTCCTTCCCAGATTCGTCCTCTGGATGTCTAAAAGCATCAACTCATCAGGGTGCCATAGATGTTTATGTCAGCCAACTGGGAGAAGTGGACTTAAAGTCCCATAAAGGTTAGCCATCTGAAATGTTTTCTTTTGACATATGCTCTAAGAAAGATTTTACGTAACACTGAGGAAACAGATGGTCATGTTATCTTATCTAGACTGATAGTTACTTCAAGAAAATTTCTTTTGATGGAATTTGATTTAAAGACTGGCCTACTAGCACTATAGATCAGTGATCTTCAAAAGTTTTGGGACAGATGGCTATGAAAACTTTCACTTTGTAGTATAAACAAAAATATTGTAATATTTTGGCTGTTATTGTGGAATTTTTCTTAATGTTAATCTTTGAGTTTTTCACTTTAGTTTTTTTTATCTGAAATAGAGTATTCTTTGGAAGAAAAATGCTGCTATATGTTCTTTTGGAAACTTTCCTTTCCTTTCCAGGAGGACCTTCTTCGGCCGTCACTCTAGAGTAATAGTGTCCGAAGTGTGATCCTAAATGAAGATATCACCAGAGAGGTCTTCTAAAATAATTGTTGAGCTAATCTTTTAAAGTGTCAGTACTTATAAGGTGTCTATCTCTGTAATTTAGTTTCTAATACAAAACAGCTTACTCAGAATCTAAACCTTTTCATTAAAAACAGTATTCTTTTTAGTCATCTGAAGGTTGAGTGTGTGTGTTTGTGCACACGTGAGCAAATGGCTTGGGAGGAGTAGCTCAACCATAGTGCTGAAGTGGCCTAGACACAGAAAATTAAGGGTCATAGCTCTATATTAAAAATAAAAAATACAATCTAGAAGTCTGCACATATTGGCCAAAATGGTTCTATGCATAACCAGGAACATACTTCCCTACAGAGACTGGTTGTTCCAGCTATTAGTAATTAATTTGCCATGCCAGCTTAATACTTTTTCATTCAGCTAGGCTCCCTTAACAGATTGTCAAAATTACAAAACACAGAGGTGTGTGAAACTGGTTATTGTTGACACACAGGTGTGTTTGATTTCTCAAGATCACATTTTTTTTCTTTAAAATAGGGTAATATCATGTTCTCACTAAATTTCTAAGTGCTTCAATGTTATTCATAGCATTTTGTAAAATCAGTAGAAGTTCTTTGGTTGCACTTGCTCATTAAAAAGATCCAAAAAGTTTTGGATAAGCAACTCTTACATGAAAGTTATTTCCTTTTTTGTGGAAATAGTCCAAAAAATAAAACAAAACAATCAAAAGCCATTGTTAATCCTCATCCATTTAAAATTTTTTCAAGAATTACTTGGAATTTTGTACTGGTGATCTATGGAAATAGCATACGGTGTTACAAATTTGATATTTAGAATTGGAATTTTGTGCTTTCTTCTGCTGAACTATGTTACTGGCAGAAGCTTAAAGATAAATAGAAACAAAGATTTCTGTTATACTTCAGATCTTCTAATTCTCACTGCACTTGGGAACAGTAACTTTTTAGAGAAAAAGAAAGTTATTCAGGACTGTTGCTTAATAGTTAGTAAAAACATCTGGAATCCATTCCAACTCTGCCACTGTCTTGCTGTCGGATTCAGTCATTCACTTAAGTTTCTTAAATTTTCTCCATTTTGCCATGTGATAAAAAGAATGTTAAAATGCTTGTTTTTTGCTTTCTTTATGAAAGTTAATGTGGTGACTTTAATTAATTCAGAAAGGGTGCTTTGGCTTGGGAGTCAGAGTACTGGCTTTTCCAGTTAACTTTTTGTTCTTAGGAAAATGACCAGTTTTAACACAGTATGCCTTCAATCAGTGGTGCTGCCAGTATTAGCTCACTTTTGAATTTTTAAAGTAGACAGTAAATTTATGAAGTGAAAAGAGGTTGAAGACTTAACAAGAGCCCTCTTTTCTACAAAGATAGTGTTAGGGTTAAAGATGGGACATTTGGGAAAGTATTCAAGGCATGGAATTGTTCCTTCACAAACAGTGGGGGAATTTTAGTACTGGTAGTTCTTGTTTTTTAAGGATATGGAGGGAGATAGAACTATCTGGATTGCTTAGCATGTTTAAAGCTCTTATAGATTTAAAATTACTTTATTGATTTAAGAAAAGGAAAAAAATGTTTATAAAATTACCAAGTTTGATACATTTAAAGTGAAAAGTACTAGGAAATAGGTTTTGAATCCATGATTTTCAGTTTTTAAGTGTGTTTGGTAGAAAAACATGTATCTTACTCTTCATTCTAAAATTTTCCAGGAGTTTAGTGTTTTCTTTTCCTTCCCTAAACCCTTCATATCTTGTTATGAGGGAATCTCCTATCACTGACTTATATTTGAACCCTGAAAAGCAATTTTTTTTCAAAAATAAAATAAACGAGTTGTGATAATATACTTTCTTTCTTTTTTTGAAGAGTGAGTGTGGGGATTCATCATTCTTACCCCAAACTTCCAGCCCTTTGTTAAGAAAGCTAAACCCCCAGCAAGAGTTCATTACAAAAGGCTTTAGAAGTAATTCTGAATATATTTCTGTGTATACGTCTTTTTATTTGTCAATCAGAATCTACCTCAGTAGTGAGAATGAAGTCTACGTGCACTTTGCTACTGAGATTATGTGAAATTACTTGGGGTAATTTAACTAGATTAGAAGAAAAATCATGACCAGTAATTACATTCTAAAAGAAATCTTTACAACATTTTCTATGGATGTCATACTGATAATCTTTGTCCACAGAGATAAGATAGAGGCCTCTTAGCTATTTTATTTGTTATTTGAGAAACAGAGCCAGAAAAACTTCTGAAACAGGAGTGTGCTGGTGAGTTTGCACTGCAAAACAATAAGTTGTTTTGAAAAATACTTCCCTAGCTAACAGTACTTTTTCTGATTTCTTCCTTTAGAAGCTTGAATTAGCTTAAGATTATAGTGAAAATAAAGTTGAGTCTCTTGCCTCAGGTACTCAAAAGCCTGAAATCCACTCGAAAGATTTATCAGTTGATTGGAATACAAATAATCCTTTTTTGTTGTCATTTTTTCTCCCCACATACAAGGCACAATTGAAAGTGCAAGAACTCTGTGTTCTAGTTGTGGTATGTTGTTGTTGTTATGTGCCCTTGAGTCAGATCCGACTCGTAGGGACCCCTCCTTGGGTTTCTGAGGCAGTATCACTACGGAAGTAGATTGCCCTATCTTCCTATCTTCCTTCCAAGGAGTGGCTGATGGGTTTGAACCTCCAGCCTTCTGGTTAGCAGTCTAGTGCCTTCGGCACTATGCTGCCAGAGCTCCCAGTTGTGGTATAATGAATGGTAAAGTTATAGTGCTGTGGTATGATGAGGCAGCAGTGTGTGAAAATACCATGGAAGTTAAGAGCATGGGCTTTATGGCTGTTTAAGTTCTCTAGTGCTCCAATAACAGAAATACCACAAGTGGATGGCTTTAAAAAACAGGAATTTTTTCTCTCACAGTTTAGGAAGGTTAAAGTCCAAATTCAGATTACTGGTTATAGGGGCTGGGTGAAGGGCCCTTGACCTTGGGCTGCAGTTCTGCCTCTTGTTCCAAGCCCACTGGAGCTGGAGGTATCTCCTAACTCAGGTAGCTGCTGGCTCCTGAGGCTGACAAACCCAAAGTCAGCAAGTAAAATGGCACAGTCCCAAGATCGGTAGGCAATACAGCAGGCCACTGGTTCAAATCCAGGAACTGGAGGTGAAAACTTGGCCAAATGCAGGATCCAGATGTGCCAAAAAGGCTCAAGACCTTTCTCAAAGCTTCACAATATATACTCAAAGCAGGCCATACTCTGAAGGCAACTACTTAGCTGCTCACAGCACGTTCTGCCATGGAGGTGATTATAGTCTCATCATGGGGAATCACTACATCCAGTTACTCAGCTACTCAAAACTATGACCCAGCCAAGTTGACACACAAGCTTAACTACCACTATAGTCATTTTACTGGGTCTAGATTTCAATGCTGGATCTAGTGGGATCTCGAGCAAATTCTCATCTGTCAAATGAGTATAATAATAATGACTCATAAAATCAATCTAGGAATTAAAAGACTGTGTAATCAAAGTGTCTGGCTCTTAGTAAATGCTTAATAAATGGCAAATCCTATCTACAACTACATGTGCAGTGAACTACTGACTTTTCTGGTATTAGATGAGCAGGCCAGGAATTTTGGCAAAAGAAGACATAGTAATAATGTCCTTGGTAGTAAAGAAACTTTGATCATCTGTGAGTAAGGAAAAGGCACTACTGTTAAAAGAAATATCCTGAAGAGTAAAGATGGTATACCAGAAGCAATACTGCCTTTTCAGTAGTTTATAATAGGCTCTGGAACTTTTGATATCTTTGCTTGAATTAACTCTCCCTTAAATTTTTATAGGTTCTGTTATTATCAAGGTGCCACCTTCTCTTCAGACTCATTTACAATTATCAGGGAAAGAGGTTGATGTGAATTCAGAGGTCCATGTTCAGGAAATGGCTGAAGCCCACAAGGATGATAGACTAACAGTTACTGGTAAGGAAGCTGCATTTCTGCTTACAAGAGATGAATAGTCATTGTCTATACATAAATAGAAATGTGGTATATGTAACTGCAATTTTATCTTTTTAATTCTTTCCATTGTCATTTTCTAGTGTTTGCCACTTTTTTGTTTTAATTGCTTATTGGTAGCATGATGCAGACGTTGACATTTTATTTTAAAACCTCTCATTAAATCACTTACAGGCATTCACCAGTCCCATCATTAGATAAAATTTATTTTAAAAGGTTTCTGGTATAGCTGCTTTCTAATTCTTAGACTTAAAATTCAACTGAATACATACATTGTAATGAAAGATTTAAAATTAACTGTGTGTGTATGAGTGAGTATATGATTAAAGTAAATAGGAATTTGGCTTGATATTATGCATGTTGCAAACTTGCTGTTTTAGTACTTTTTTCCTGACTACCTATTTTTCTAAGTATTTATTGTTTTAATAGATAATATAGCTAAATATTAACAAAATAATAATAGTAATGCTGATAGTTTCCCTTTAAGCCCTACCAGAAAGGCATTGAAAAAAACATTGAAATTGTGCACATGGCTGTATGCTAGGAGTTTACCAATGAGGTGCTGAACAGAAAAAAGAAATGTGTGTATGTATGTGTGTGTGGGGGGGTATCTCCATAAGATTGAGTTTCAGTTTTAAATATTCATTTATATGTCTTAAAAATTGGAAAACAGTCTATTAAAAATTACAGAATATAGGCAGACTCTGTGTTATGAACATCCAACAAGCAGACAACTCCTGCTTGCCCTTGAATGGCAGGGCTTTGAGCTAGTTCTCTCATACTGACATAGCAAAACAGGAACAGACCACAATCTTTAGTTTGGGTAATTCATCATGGTAACCAAAATGTAGTAGGAAAACAAAGTCCTTACCCTCTGTCATGAAGAGCCAATAATTACAACAGGTTGAAGAGGGAAAGCAAAAGGTTTATTGAGTATCCATACCCAAGGAGACAGTGAGAATCATTTCTCTACAATGTCTGTCTCCCTGAGCTGGGGAATGGTTAGGGCTTTTAAAGGGAATCAGGCTGAGAGGGGGATAGGTCTTAGGAATGCTAATAATAGTGTTTTCTTTTCATTACAGGATGAGTAGTTGTATTTGTCTTGTAGTTTCTTGGCCTTTCTTCTGGTCAGTGGTAAAGAAACTGTCCTTGGTCTTTCAGGGGCCTTGTGTCTATCTAGAGGGATTTATTCTGCAAGGGGAGAGAGTATGGGAGTGGGCATCTTCAGGCCTCTCCGTCTGCGAGAATGTCTCTGTTTCCTCCTTATCTTGGTTGCCCCAGCGCCTGGTGTCTCCTTCCCCAGGGTAAATAAAGGCTGGCTATAGTGCCTAAGGGGAGCTCTGGTAGCTTAGTGCCTAAGGCACTTGACTGCTAACCAGAAGGCTGGCAGTTCAAACCCACCAGCCACTCCTCCGAAGGAAGGTTGAGCAATCTACTTCTGTAATAATACTGCCTCGGAAACCCGAGGAGGGGTCGCTGAGTCAGATCCGACTCGATGGCAGTGAGTTTGCTTTTTGGTATACTGTTTCCGGGGGAGCTCTGGTGGCATAGTGCCTAAGGCATCTGACTTCTAACCAGAAGGCTGGAGGTTCAAACCCACCAGCTACTCCTCAAAAGGAAGGTTGGGCAAGCCCGGAAGCCCAAGAAGGGGTTGCTATGAGTCAGCAGTGTGTTTTTTTTGTTTGATACTGTTTACTGTTTACTCAGAAGAGAATGATAAGGGGAGGGAAAAACAGTGAGTTAGTCACTAAAATTAAGGTCTACTTTAATCCTGCCTGTTAGCTTGTAAAGGTTTTGCAGGTTTCAGTGAGGGGCTTCTTCAGCCTTCTATTTCAACCATCCTCAAAAACAGGAAAAATTATGAATTGAAGCTCTGTGAAGGGAGACTAGGAAGACTCAGGAACCTGATGCATGAAATTGGGCTATTGGCAGGACTGTGGAGCGTCACACACATTCACAGTGGAGCAGTCAGGCGCCGTCTCTGAGCAGGCACTGCTGTCTTTGCAGCTTTGCTTCAATATTGTGTTTGCCCTGACTGAGGTGATTGAACCCACCCCTACTCATAGCACGTTCTTTATCATGGTCACCTTCACTTGCCACACGTGCAGCTTATAAATTATTGAAAAAACTTCCAGCCTTTTCTTGTTCTAAAATAATGCTAAATAACTACAATAACGACTGACCTACAAATTTTTAAAGATACAGTTAGGACAGATCTTGTTTGTAACCTGAGGACGGGACTGCCTGTATAAACAAAAAGTATAATAGGAATAAAAATGACACCTGTATTTGCCAGGTCTGATTCAATGTCTAATGGGCAAACTCTTAGTTACTTAGTGAAAATTGAATAGAAATTTAAGTTGATCAAATGTGGGAAAAATCAACTTATCAATTTAGATAACTGAGACCTCCTAAAAATTAAATACTTAGGCTCATCAAAAGATTTGACCAAGAGAATAAAAAGAGATTCTGCAAACTGGGAAAAAAATCTTTGGCAACAATATACCTGATGAGGGTCTAATCTCTAAAATACATAGAAAACTTGAACAACTCAACAACAGAAAGACAAACAATCCAATCAAAAAAGTAGGCAAAAGACATTAACAGATGCTTCACCAAAGAGAACATTCAGTCTGCCAACAAATACATGAAAAGATGCTTGTGATCATTAGCCGTTGTTGTTATGTGCCCTTGAGTCAGACCCAACTCATAGCGACCCCTCTTTGGGTTTCCCAGGCAGTATCACTACAGAAGAAGATTGCCCAACCTTCGTTCCAAGGAGTGGCTGGTGGGTTTGAACCACCAGCCTTCTGGTTAGCAGTCAAGTGCCTTAGGCACTGTGCCACCAGAGCTCCTTAGAGAGATGCAAATCAAAACAACAATGAGATAATATCTCAGCAAAAATGGTAATGATCAAAAAAACCCAAAACATCAAATTCTGTCAAGGTTGTGGAGGCTTTGGAACTCTTATACATTGCTGGTGGGATTGTAAATTGATACCACCACTGTGGAAAACAGTATGGTACTTCCTCAAAAGCTAGAAATAGAAATCCCTTATGATCAGCAATTGCACTCCTAGGTATATATCCTAGAGATATAAGAGCAGTGACATGAATAGACACATACACATCTATGTTCAAAGTAGCATTACTCACAATAGCAAAAAGATGGAAACAACCTAAGTGCCTATCAGTGGGTAAACAAATTGTGGTGCATACATTCAATGGAATACTACGCAACTATAAAAAATAATGAGTCTGTGAAGCATTTTATAACATGGATGAATCTGGAGGACATTATGCTGAGTGAAATAAGTCAATCACAAAAGGACAAATATTATATGGTTCCACTATTATAAAAAGTCAATAATATATAAAATTATTTCATGGTGACAAAGGATGGAAGGGAGAAGGAGGAGGAATCATTTTCTAAACAGTTGTTACTTTTGGTGATGGGAAAGGCAATCCCAAATATGGGTGAAGTCAGCACAATTTGACCAAGGTAAATAAAGATACTAAGCAGTATATGAGAAAAAGGGGTAATTTTGGTAAATGCTATAAATATACAATTTTGCAACAGTAGTAAAAACAACCAAAAAATATGTGTTTGGTTATTTATGTATGTTTGTTATGGTATTTATGTGGATACATATATGTGTATAGAAAGGCATTTGCAAGTAAATACATATGCTTATATAGGTGTATCAATCACACTCACTGCCATTGAGTTGATTGTGACTT
>NW_006921594.1:18148660-18150635 GCF_000298275.1 Orycteropus afer afer | reverse complement strand
TGTGTGAGATGAAGTCTTGCCTTCCTCACTTCTAAGGAGCGCTCTGGTTGTACTTCTTCCAAGACAGATGTGTTTGTTCTTCTGGCAGTCCATGATATAGTGAGTATTCTTCACTAACACCATTTTTCAAAGGCATAATTCTTTGGTCTTCCTTATTCGTTCTTCAGCTTTCACATGCATATTAGGCTATTGAAAAGACCATGGCTTAGGTTAGACACACCTTAGTGACATCTTTGCTTTTTAACACTTTAAAGAGCAGATTTGCTCAGTTCTGTCATTAGATTTCATGACTGCTGCTTCCATTGGATTGATTGTGCATCCAACTACAATGAAATCCTTGATGACTTCGATCTTTTCTCTGTTTATTCTGATGTTGTTTATTGGTCCAGTTGTGAGGTTTTTTTGTTTTCTTATTGTGAATGATAATTTACATTTAATTTCTTTATTAAATGTTATAATAAAGGTGTATATGTGGTGCTGTGAGAGCATAGAGGTGGCTCATCAAAATTAGATTAGTGCTGTAATTAAGACTGGCAGTTCAAACCCACAAGACACTCGGAAGGAAAGTTGGGCAATCTACTTCCATAGTGATACTGCCTCAGAAACCCAAGGAGGGGTTGCTATGAGTTGGGTCTGACTCAATGGTACATAACAACAGCAACAAGGAGAAGTCAAATGTGGCCAAAATAGAGAGAATAAGGAGTAGCATGGCATAAAAGGAGGCAGGAGAGTTTGACAGGGCCAAACACATCACACAGGGCCTTGTAAGCCGTGTTACAGATTTGGATATTAGTAAGTGCGGTGCAAAGCCATTGAAAAGTTTTAATCTAGAGTGTAATCAGATTTGTGTATTAGGGAAAAAGAAATAAGGATCACCCTGAATGTTGAATGGGGAAAGATTGGAAATGAGAACAATGGATAAAAGAAAAAGTTAGCATGTTTCTTAGTAGGAACACTACACTAATACTCTTAGAAAATATGAGTTTTTGGAAGGAATAATAGCATTTCATGAAATGGAGAACCACAGCACCTTAACGGAAGATGCACTGGTGTTCTGCTTTGTAGAACAAACAGTCAGTTTTTAGTTGGTAAAGTAAACAAAGGGAGCTGGGTTTCACATCAAAGAGAAATGCAAGGAAAGGGCAGAGAATTTAAAAGGAGTTGCTAAGTCATACATTTTCTTAACAACAATTCTTAACTACACATTCATTTTTTAGCTCCTGATACAATGACTAAGGCAAAATTTCTAAGCATACAATGTAAACATTTTGATATGGGGGTCTTGTGATTGAATATTAATCAGGTCAATTTTAGTTGAAGTCTTTGAAATAGAAAACTGATCCATTGGTTAAGAAGAAGAGAAGGTTGAATCAACTCTAATCTGAAGACTTTGAAATGTAAAACAGTATTTACCTGGCTAAGGAAAAGTGACAGATGACTTAGATCTACTTGGTGATACAAGGAGAATTAAGATGGGGAGTTTAACAAACACTAAACAATTCTTCATATAGGTTAGAAAGTTTGATTTTTGTCTTTGTTATTCAAACAGTAACACCTTGACAAGGAAAAAGGTAGATATGAAAATTTAATTTAAAATGGAGTTTTGATTTAAGTCTGAATGTGCTATTCAGATATGCCAGCACCTTGATTTTTCTAAGGTTCTCCACCACACAGGTTACTGCAGTTATTCTGGAGAAAGTACAGTGGCTGAAGATTCACAGTGATTTATCTTGAACTTAACAAACAAATAGGCCTTCAGCAAATATTGGTTGAAACAATAGAATAAATGAATATAATAGATGAATAGAAGATAAATGCTATGAGAAACATGCATACTTATTATCTCATTGGTATTATGAAACTCCTTGGCCTATTTCATTCTTTTTGTGTGTTATGTCTTAAACTATGACCACTATTTCCTGAATCAGGGAGGACCAAATTGAAGAATGAAGAGTCCATAGCTCAAAAATATGAC
>NW_006921594.1:18146976-18148560 GCF_000298275.1 Orycteropus afer afer | reverse complement strand
TACATATATGTGTATAGAAAGGCATTTGCAAGTAAATACATATGCTTATATAGGTGTATCAATCACACTCACTGCCATTGAGTTGATTGTGACTTCAAGTGACCCCTCCTTGGGTTTCCAAGGCAGTATCTCTACAGAAGTAGATTGCCCAATCTTCCTTCCAAGGAGTGGCTGGTGGGTTTGAACTACCTGGTTAGCAGTCAAATGTCTTAGGTACTATGCCACCAGAGCTGCTAGCCATATGTATATACACATTTGTATTTGCTGCATATATATCCACATACATAACAAACCACACATAGGGCACAGTTACAGAGGCTTCCTAGACATATCTCAGCAACTCACATGGTTGGTTTACTGGGTCAAAAGGCTTAGGACCATAGTATCTGGGGACTACTTAGTCAATTGGTATAACATACTTTACAAAGAATGTCCTACGTCCTAGTTGGGTGAGTAGCCTCTGGGGTCTTAAAAGCTTGAGAGAGGCCATGTGAGATGTAACTATTAGTCTTTATTCATATGGAGGAAGAGAATGAAAGGCTCAAAGAAGAAACTAATCCATGGGATTAATAGCCCACATGAACCAGAGCCTCTCCTAACCTAAGACCAGAAGGACCAGATGGTGTCCAACTACCACTACTGACCATTTTGACCAGGGACACAACAGAAGGTCCGGGATAGAATGGAAGAAGAATGTAGAGCAAAACTCAAATTCCCAAAAATGATCAGACCTTTTGGACCAATGGAGACTAGAGAAACCCCCAAGATTATGGCTCTAACATACCCTTTGAACATGGAATTGAAATATTTCTGCAGGTCACATTTCAGCCAAATAACAGATTGGCTTATAAAATAACCAATATCACCTATGAGTAATGTGTTCCCTTAAACAATGAACTATCTGAGACCAAACAGTTAACATTTACCCAAAAGCAAAGATGAGAAGGCAAGGAGAGGAAGGGAAGCTTGATCAATGGAAACAGAAAAACAGAATAGAAATTATGAGAATACTGACACATTGTAAAAATTGTAACCAGTGTCATGGAACAATTTGTATAAAAATTGTTAAACTAATATGTTGTGTAAACTTTCACCTAAAACACTATAAAATAATATTTAAAAAGAAAAAAAAACAACTTCGAAAAAATTACCAACTTATTGTTATCTAGTGTCTTGAATTTGATAAAGAACCCACAAAGTGACCTTTTTTCAGTCCCAGTAGAAATAAAAATTTACTTAACAGAGTTCTGAATCAAAAAGTGATTATATGTAAAATGTTTAAATTAGAAATTAAAGCTATTTTGTCATATTTTTATTCCTTTACTCATATTCTCATATGCTTTTCTGAAATTTAAATTTTGTTGAAAACTCTGGTCTTGTAACTTTCTGCCATTATTTCTATACATATAACTTCCTAATCATTATCTGAAGACTTGACTTTTATTAAGTTCTTGACTATTTTTATTCCATGAAACCAGCAATACTTCATCCTTAATATATTTAAAAACAAACTCTTTCCATCCTCAACTTTTCTTAGCCTAGCTCCTCCTCCTCCTATCTTCTCTATTTTTCTTTGTTCAGTCA
>NW_006921594.1:18139481-18140606 GCF_000298275.1 Orycteropus afer afer | reverse complement strand
GTCGAGTCGGACCCGACTCATAGCAACCCCTCCTTGGGTTTCCGAGGCAGTATCACTACGGAAGTAGATTGCCCCATCTTCCTTCTGAGGAGTAGATGGTGGGTTTGAACCTCCAGCCTTCTGGTTAGCAGTCAAGTGCCTTAGCCACTATGCTACCAGAGCTCCCACAAAAGGCCATAGGATTTATAAATCAAGTGGATGAAATACTTTATAAGAGACCTAGGAATCAAGACAGATTATGTTTTTTTCCTATGGAAATTTTCTATCTGAAACACAATGTTGGAAATAATGAGCAGCTTTGTATCTGAGTCATTATTACAGTTAGCTGAGCTCAGCTTATCTGGGCCTTCCTCATAGAGTCTATGAGGCATAGAAACAGAAATACCATCATTGCTAAGAGATCTGGATTGTATCTGTAGTGTGACTCCTGGAAATTTTTGCAAGAGACATGCCATTAAAACTATGCAAGCCTCAGGCCCAGTCTTCCCACAGAATTTTGGTGTGTCAGCCCTATAATTTTATTTCTGCTCCCTGGATTTCCTTGCTGTTGCTGTCACTGATAAATAAGTCTTAGATTTATAATTCTTACAGTGATTTACAAATAGTGTGTGCAATTCAGGGGACAAAAGAAAGCTGGGACTCTCTCAAGCTGAAACAGTTACCTATTAAAAAGTTATGCACATTGTGTATTTCTTAGAGTGCCATCTCTAATCCTAATGAGAGCTATGTGTCAAAGAATGAACTAGAGTTCCTGTTAAAGAGTTTATTGAGGGAACAAAGCAATCTGGAATCAGGTAGCATTTTGTGAGGATTCACCAAAGTACTCCAATGAAAGGAATTTTTCACAGATCTTAAATACAGAAAGTCCAGGAATTTACAAGGAAAAAAATTGTGATTGGTTGATATTCACAATATCTTGCTTTAACAGACACAAGACAATGGTGAGATCCCTTAAACATTATTTTGCTAATTGTAAAGTTTGAGTCATTTAACATTTTAATCTGTGGATATTCCAACGGCCAGCCTGAGTGAATGTTCTTCCTGAGAGCATGCTGTGAGAGGAAGGGGGAGAAGGGGAGCCTTCAGGCTTCCTGAGGTATACTGGCTAGCTACCTTTTGAAGGTC
>NW_006921594.1:18136921-18138956 GCF_000298275.1 Orycteropus afer afer | reverse complement strand
TGCCTTCACAATCTCTCTATATATATTTACATATTTTTGTAGAAATTCATTGGTTACTATTTTGAGAGTGTTGTCTTCTGCATAGACTTATCACATCTTCACCTTGCTATGTATGGAGTCTCATCTTCAGTGTGAGCAGGTCTTAGATTGCCCACAAAGGACTAACCCGTCTTCTCTAAGGGCTTTTTCATTAGTTATAGATGACATGTTTACTAGATGACTGCCTATTCTAAATAGGCTTTTAAGACCCCTTCACTGTCATGCATATAGCCAGTGTGATGTAGTAAATTATATGGTATGGCTTTTCTAGGCATTGTCTTTGTAACTCCCACTTTGCTGTGAGCAACTGAGTAGCTGCTTGTTAAAGTCATCCATCTGGAGCAGCATGAAGTAATCTTCTGGGGCGGTTCACTCTCTCTCAGGTGTATAGCATTCTGATGTTGAGATTGGTTGGTTTTTCCACTCTGCCAGGCTCAAAATGAGCCCTCCTAGAGGCAAAAGGTATGTCTCTAACTGTCTGCTGAGAGAGACATGCTGCTGAGAGAGAGAGAGAGATGCATGGTTGAGAGAGAGAGACACACAGCTGAAAGAGAGATGTGTGGCTGAGAGAGATGCCCAGCTGAGAGACAGCAGCAGTGGAACCAAGAGGCATGAGACAGAGTGGCAGGCTTACCTGGCCCACAGAGGCAGAGGCCAGGCCGAGAAGGCAAGGGCCGGAGAGGCGTGTCTAAGGAGACAGCAGAGGGGAGACTGTCTTGATTGAAGAACTATATCCTGAGCACATTCCTGAACTTGAATTGTAGCTTGTTGCTTCCCTAATTAAAGCCCATAATCTGTGAGTTCTGTGTGGCCACTGCAGTGAATTATTGAACCCAGCAGAGAGGTGGTGGGTACTGTGAGAGGGACGGTTGGTATCAAGGTTGGTAAGAGGGCTGGAGGGTGGCAGCATGTCTGGCGTCATAAGAACAGGCCTTAGACTGCTGATGGTGATTCTGTCTTCCTCCTGTGGCATTAGAGGAGGTCAGAAGATGTTGTCTCCCTGTCCCTTTAGCAGCCAGGCACCACTACTGACGTCTTCACCGTATCATACCTTGGCTCTCTTCTTCTGTTACCTTTTTTTTTCAGAAGAAGGGGTGTGTAAGAGCAGGGCCATATTAGTAGGAGTACTTGGCAGAGAGGGGCATTGGCCAAAGTGGAAGCTGAGCTGTTGTCCAAGGAATTTCTGTTTCTTCAAAATACATGATTTTTTTTTTTTTTTTGCATAACAAGTAGTGTTGCATTGTGAGTACAAGCATTTGGAAAACATTTCATAAGTCCTATAATAATAATTATAGGGATTAAGAGAATTAATCGAGTTTGTAAAATTGAATGTAGTCAAGAGCCAATTTTAGTAGACAGGCAACTAAAAATATCAAGAAAAGGGAAATTGGGTATGGGGTTAATGATTGATTGTAAGTCAGATAAATTTCAGATTAAAGTTTTTGGGAATGTAAAGGTCAGCAGTTTAGCCAAGAAAGAATTAATCATTGTGTAAGTGAGAGGCCCCAGCTGGTGCGGTTAGCTATGAGTACATTCTTCCCAAGAGCAAACTACCATAATTTTGTGTGAAGGATCAAATTGTTGTGAAACACATCTCATATATAAAAACATTGGACTAAAGCAAAATACCATTTTACAATTATAATAATGGAAACAATGAGAAATATAAAGATTCAGAAATACAGTACCAATTTTTTCTACCATCCATACCAAAGGGAAAAGCAATTACTTATAATTTCATTTAAAGAGGGAACAGGATCATTGAGGCAAGGTATTACATGTTACATATAATTAACATAGAGTGTAATGTTAGCACTGTTATCAGGATAGAGACACAGCAGTCAGATATTACTATGGCACAGGTACCTCCTGGCACTGCAGTGAAGAATTCAAGGGCCATTATGTTTTGGAGTACTACTTTTTATCATAATAGCTATTTTGGCATTTGTCTGAGGCTGGGTTATCTAGAGAAGGAAAACCAGTAAAGCTTATATAT
>NW_006921594.1:18115036-18116756 GCF_000298275.1 Orycteropus afer afer | reverse complement strand
AATTGGTGCCACTTCCAATATACATAGTCAACTGGTTCAATAGAAGATAATTTTTGTCTTTCTAAATTTTGGCAGTCAAAAGGCTTTTTTTTTTTTTTTTTTTACTCATGAAAGGTGTTTTTTAGAGTTCTAAATCAAAGATTGACTGTATTTTAGTAATTCAGGTTGAATTAAATTGGAATCTGATTAAGTTGAAAAATAAGGGAGTGTCATAGACCTCCCAGTAATAATTTCATGAAGGGTTAATTTATGTCGCCCAAATGGAGTGAACCTCAAATGTAGAAGAACTAAGTGAAGGACTTTAGACCAGAATAAGCTTAAAGACTCAGAAAGCTTGGCTAACTTGGTTCTTATTATACCATTAGTTCCTTCTACTAACCCAGAAGATTGTGAACTTACTGGTAAGGGCAATGAAGTCTCTGATAAACAGGAAAAAATTGACATATTTATTTAATTACTTGTCCAGTAAAATGAGCTCCTCTGTCACTGCAAAGAATTGTTGGTGCTTCCCATGTGGGGATTATGTTTTCAAGAAGTTTCTTAGCTAAAAAGGTCTCAGTGGCACAACATCTAGGAAAGGCTTCTACCCAATATGAAAATCTGCAAACTATTGCCAATGCATATTTGAAGGTAGGAGCTGGATGAAATCTAATTACCACTGAAGCATAGGTTCTGAAGGTAATGGGTATTTTCCAGATGAAACTTTAAAAGGTTTGTCTAGGTTCTAGTGGGAATAAATAGAGCAGTGAAAAGCAATGCCTAGTGGCTTCAAAAAAATTGTCCCCACTAGTATTTCTTTAAAATTTCAATCATTTTAGGTAAGACTAGCTTCTGATGAGGCCCTAAATTTGATTCTGAGACCCTGAAAACAATCTACTTTCTCCCATTTTTCCCATTTCTACAATTTTAGCTAATTGTTGGATTTTTATTAATTTTTCTAAGCTAAATTCATTTTGATTATAATTGTTTATGAACAAATAAGGGTAATGTCCTTTTCCTTCTCCCATTATGTCTAAAATAACTTGAGATATGCATTATCCTTTATCAGCAAGATTATTTCCTCTGATCCTTGCAGTCTTAGGGACTCCTTTGGGTTCATTAGCCTGTATTTTTGTTACATCAATCTTTGAAGGGAGTAGTAAAGTGTTTAATAAGTCTGCCACTAAAGCCCCATTTTTTTTTAATAGAAGTTCCATAAGAGTTTAGAAATCCTGTTTCCATAACACTCCAAAATCGTAAGCCACCCTGAAGGCATATTTAGAGTCCATGTAAACATTCATGGACTTTAGCAAGTTTGCCGTCTCTGGTAGGAGCAATTAATTCAGCTTATTGGGCCGAAGGAGCTTTGGGAAGGTGTTGACTTTCAAGAACCTGAGTAGAAATCATAATGGCATACCCAGGCTGATAATAAAGCTAGCAGGATCATTTCAAATAGGAGCCATCAAAAAATAGAATCAAATCAGAATTAGCCAAAGGAGTTTATTTTAAATCTTTTCAGGAAGTTAAAGAGCTGTTTGGTTAAATATAAGCAGTCATGCATTGTGTAATCCTTATCTTCAGTTTCTGAAAGGAGAGTGTGGTAGTTGAAGATGTGTCAACTTGGCTGGACTCCAGTTGTGAGTGGTGGTTCCCATGATGGATCACATGACTGAGTTCTGAGCGGCCGGTCTGCCCAAGGGGAGTTTCCCCAGGGGTGTGGCCTACCTGCAATGCTATCCCA
>NW_006921594.1:18109971-18114051 GCF_000298275.1 Orycteropus afer afer | reverse complement strand
AGCAACAACAACAACAAAGTGTTTTGAAAAGTTTCATGCACAGAGAAAAATCTAGATGATAGTTAGGAAAGCCTAGTGCAAGTATGTTTCCCAGAGCTTCTTCTAGTTTAATTACAGCTTCCTGATCCTCTGGTGTGATTTGGAAAAAATCTAGTTCAGAAGCTTTCAAATATTTATATAGGGGTTGGAGTAACAGGAAAAATTAGGATTCCAAGTTCTGTAGTAGCTGCAAAGCCCCAGAAACTCATATAATTGTTTCTTGGTTTTAGGGATAGGAAAAGCAAAAATAACTTCTTTCTGCTTAGGATCAATACAAATGCCTTCTACAGAAATCAAATGACTTAAATTATTAACAGACCAACCAAAAGCCACTGTCATCAAGTCAATTCCAACTCATGGTGACCCTTTAGGACATAGTAGAACTGCCCCATAGGGTTCCAAGGCTGTACATGTCTACGGAAGTAGACTGCTTCATCATTCTTTCAGAGCTGCTGGTGAGTCTTAACAACCAACCTTTTGCTTTAACTACCTGAGTGCCTTTAATTTTTAACAAAAGGCTGGGCTACTTAAAGCTTTTCCCTAGAAACCTTATTTCCTCTGACAGCTAAATATTTTAATAATACTACGCTGTCATCAGTGCAGGCTTGGTCAGAGTTTGAGCATATGAGTAAGCCATTGACATAGTGGAATAATTTAAATACATTTTTAAATTGTAAGGACTGTAAATCAGTATGGAGAATTGGAGAGAAATAGCTGGGAGATCCAGTAAAAGCTAAAGGCATTACAGTCTAGGTAAACTGTACATATTCCCAGGTGAAGGCAAACAAATATTGTCTCTCAGGATGGAGAGGGATACTGAAAATGGTGCTACAAATATCAATTACAATAAAATGCATAAATCTGGAGGAAGATATTAGAATGTAGTAAGTGAGGAGTTGGAACTACTAGGAATCTAGGTATAACTATGTGGTTAATAGCTCTTAAATCCTGTACAAATCTCTAGCCCCTGTTGTTAGATTTCTTAACAGGGAGTACAATGGTGTTCCAAGGGATGGTGCAAGAACATTTAATCCATTAGAAAGGAAGGCCTGAATAATAAGAGTATAGTATAAAATCAGGCAAGGTGTGCATCAGTGTTGTATCCTTTCACCATACTTACTCAATCTGTATGCTGAGCAAATAATCTCAGAAGCTGGGCTATATGAAAGAGAATGTGGCATCAAGATTGGAAGAAAACATATTAATAATCTGCAATATGCAGATACACCTCACTTGCTGAGAGCTAAAAGGTGGTCTTGAAGCACTTACTGATGAAGTTCAAAGACTACAGCCTTCAGTAGAGATTACACCTCAACATATAAGGTAAACAAACAAAAAAAATTCCTCAGAACTGGACCAATAAGCAACATCATGATAAATGGAGAAAATACTTCATTGGTCAAGAATTTTGTTTTACTTGGATCCACAACCAGTGCCCATGGTAGCAGTGGTCAGGAAATCAGATATCATCTTGCACTGGGCAAATATTATGGGATCAAGCATAGCATAGATTTTGAAGATGGTGCAGGACTGGGCAGTGTTCCGTTTTGTTGTACATAGGGTCCAACTATGAGTCCAAACTGACTCAATGGCACCTAACAACAACAATCCCCCTTTAGCGTCTCATTTAAGGGGGTATTGAGGAAGTCTTGGTAAATATTTAGAGGTATCTACCTGAAATTTAATGGGTTCTGCTGATAAAACTTACTCTACATCAATAGCCATAAAGCTTCAGGAATTAATGGAAAAAGGTCAAGGAGGAGTGGGTTAGAGGGAATTAAGTTGTACTTTTGCATGACTAATGCTTGCAACCAGCAAACAGCTTCCTCCATTTGAATTAGTTCTGATTGATATCCCTCACTTGAAGTCTTTGGAGGGTCTGGTAGGCTTAATAACATACCTTCTGTTCCCCAAAAATGTAAGTGGCAGTCCCATTTAGACAGAAGGTCTTTTCCCAGTGAATTAACAGGAGTGTCAAGGCTAAGGAGAAAGGATCTAAATATTCAACAGGGCCAAGGAAAATAGGAGTATGTTTTGAATGAATTAAAATCTCCTCTCAGTTTGTAACTGCCACAACTTTTGAAGTTTTAGCATTCCAGGGCAGAGGTCTTTGTAACATCTGGGGTTGATTGCTGAGACTGTAGCAACAGTGTCAATTAAAAATTTGCCAGGTTCTCCATTAAAATGCATGGTAGTTTCTTCTTGCAGGTTAAGTGCCACTATAGGAAAAGTCCCTGTCCCATCCCCATAGCCCCCTCTTTGCATATCTGATTGAAGGATCTCTGGCTTAGGCTCTTTCTTTAACTTACAGCAATGCTTTTCCCAAAACTCACTTTTCTTGCAAATTGCAAGTGTTATGTTTAGTGCCTCCAAAGGGCTTTAATTTATTTGCTGTTTAGGATATTGCAATTGTTCTAATTGTAAAGCCATTTATTTATTTATTTGTCTTAGAGGTTTGTTTAGTCTCCAAGGTCTAAGAAAGTTTGTGAACTAAATTGATCAGCTTGGTGATGGGGGGGATACTTTCCAGTCTAGTCAGTGCCTTTTTACTAGGGCTGAAAGTTCAGCTTTTAGGCCAGATATGAAAACTGCATTAAAAGCTCCTATAGCCCCAGGGGATGATGGATCAATCCCAGAATATTCAGCAAGCCTTTGAAATAATTTCATTTAGTAACCATACACACGTTTGCCTTCATTTTGTATGCAAGAGTGAATTTTTGTCCAATCTATTATTGGAGGAAAAGCCTTTGGAACAGCCTCTAGCAATCTTTCACTGACAGTCTGAGAATCGTCCAACAGTTCAGTGGCTGTTTTCTTTTGATCTGGAGCTAAACTATCTTTGGGATTTCTCCATTCAGCCTGTGCTAACCACAGTCGGGAGTCTCTAGGCCCAGTTATCATGTGGACTAGTTGATACAAATCATAGAGTCCAGGTTGGTAAATCTCAACAGGATGTTAAATCCTCAGCAAACTTGTAAGGATCTTCTTGCAGTTTTGGAAAATATTTAACAATCGTATATAATTCTGAGAGAATCCAAGGAGTAAAAGTAATGTGGGAAGGATCCTCAATATCTGCACTGGGATGGATTTTTAAAAGGAATTTGGGGAATAGGATTTATGTTGTCAATAGGTTCTAAAGGGAAAAAGGAAAGTTCAGACAAAGTATTAGTAGAGGAATCTTTAGTAGCATCAGAGAAGCAAGGAGTCAGAGAAGGATACAAAAGAGAGGCAACCAGCGAAGGAACAGATGGCCCTGGGACAGCTTGGGTAGTTGGAACAGGAATCTAGAATTGCAATTCCTTCTTTTGTTTAGTTAATTTTGAAATATTATCCTGTAGAGAAGCAATTTTAGTCTCATCACATCTTTGAGAAGCTTCAAAATTCAATTTACAAAAGTATCCTTTTGTTTCTGTTAATTTGAGAGCCTTTCTTTTTCAGTTGGCTGCACAGAAAATTCAATTTAGATCATTCAAAAGAACCAGAAAGTGACCACATATTTTCCAGACTCTTTTTACTGAGAAAATGAAAGGAGATAGGTGTAAACAGGTAGCAGAGCCATAGTGTTTGTCCTTTTATCAGGCAGAAGTCCAAAAGGGGATTCCACATTGCCCCTAGATGTGGCATTTCCCATCTTCAAAAAAGATCCAAGTTTACATCCGGACCAAGTGGGATTCATACCAGGTTTGCAAGGGTGGTTCCGCATCAGAAAATCAATCAATGTAATCCACCACATAAACAGAACAAAGGAAAAGGGACCATATGATTCTATCAATTGATGCAGAAAAGGCATTTGATAAAATCCAACATCGATTCCTGATTAAAACTCTCAGCAAAATAGGGATAGAAGGGAAATTCCTCAACATAATAAAGGGTATATATGCAAAGCCAGCAGCCAGCATCGTTATAAATGCAGAAAGGCTCAAAGGCTTTCTTACGAATGGGAACCAGACAGGGATGCCCTCTATCACCACTTCTATTTAACACTGTATTGGAAGTCCTGGCCAGGGCAATAAGGCAAGAAAGAGAAATAAAAGGCATACA
>NW_006921594.1:18107968-18108716 GCF_000298275.1 Orycteropus afer afer | reverse complement strand
CATTGTGGCAAATGGTATGGTGTTTCCTTAAAAAACTGAAAATAGAAGTACCATTTAACCCAGCAATTCCATTACTAGGAATATATCCTAAAGAGATGAGAGGTAGCGCATGAATAGCCATATGTACACCTATGTTCATTGTAGCACAATTCACTGTAGCAAAGAGATGGAAACAACCTAAATGGATGAGTGGATAGTCAAATTATGGTATATCCACACAAGGGAATACTATGCCACATTAAAGAACAAGGAGGGCTATGCGAATCATCTCGCAATATGGATGAACCTAGAGGACATTATGCTGAATGAAATAAGTCAATCGCAGAAGGGCAAGGACTGTATGAGCACATTACTGTAAAAAAAAACAGAAGAGTTTGCTTGGGAGAGGGAACTCACCTAGTAGGTTACTGGGATGGGGAGGGAAATGGAGGGATTAATTTAGGGCTAGTTGGGGCTTACACGCTGACATGGGTACGGGGAGGGATATACGGGAAGAATATATGACCACCACAATAACATTGGGAAATGAGAGCACACCAAACTGTGCTCATAAGAGATGTTAAAACCAACCAATGTGTCCACAATACCACGTTGCCATTAATACCAAACACTAGGCTATACAGAAAAACACATAAACACCTGAGATGATCAGACAGGGTCAGTGAATAGAGGTATACTCTCTACCAAGAATAGACTCAGCTGAGGCTAATCCTGTACAGACACCAGTGATACAAAATACCTGCAGTCC
>NW_006921594.1:18099559-18106028 GCF_000298275.1 Orycteropus afer afer | reverse complement strand
TAATCCATACTGCAGACTGTATTCTTCAACCTTCATCAGTAGGTGCCTTAAGTCATCCTCACTTTCAGCAAGCGAAGTTGTAGATAGGAAGATAGCTTCCAAAAAACCAAACTCCCAGTGACCCCTCCTTGGGTTTCCGAGGTGGTATCATTACGGAAGTAGATTGCCCAACCTTCCTTCCGAGGAGTGGCTGGTGGGTTTGAACTGCCAACCCTCTGGTTAGCAGTCAAGTGCCTTAGGCACTATACTACCAGAGCTCCAAGGAAGATAGCTTAGAGGGCAGGAATCTGTAGGAAAGAAGGACACAAGGAAAAGGTAACTACAGGGAGGAAGTGGGAAGAAAGTGGTCACATTTTGGAGATTGCAGTCAATATCATGAAACAAAAATGTGTATGAATATAGACAATGAATTTGCTCTGTAAACTTTCACCCAAATCACAATTAAAAAACAAACAAACAAACATTCTGTTGGCGATCACCACAGGTTTGCACAGTGGGTTGGAAAAGGTTGCAATGGGACTAAGCCCACTGAATGCCACTTTTAAAATCTCGGGGCACATTTTTCCCTCCATGTGGAAAAGTTTTTACTCTTTTAATATTACTGTCAGAAATAACTATTCATTTAGAACACTGAAGTTTTGGTTTTCTCCAAGCTTATTGCACATGTATTTGTCAGTCATAAGGATATGTTTCAGGAGTACATGGAAGAAATTTAGTAACAGAATGAAGAATACTATAAGGTTTATGATTGCTTGCATAAAAATACTTTGACAGGAAATTAATTTAAGAATTGTGTTCTGAGCATTTCTGCTTTTATGGTGTTTTTGTCTCCCCATTATTTTGTGAAAGTGTCTTGAATCAGACATCAGCTTGGTTTGGTAATGTTTACAAAAAAGAAGCAAGACTATGTTTTGTTTCTGTTTACTAGATTGAGGGTCTGCGAACTTTTCCTGTAAATGGCCAGTTAATAAATATTTCAGGCTTTTCGGGCTATATATGGCCTCTACTGCATATTCTTCTTTGTTTTGTTTTTAACAGCCTTTTTAAAATCTGAAATCCACTCTTAGCTCTCAGGCTGTACATGAACAGGCCCTAGGACAGATTTGGCCTGTGGGCTGTAGTTTGCTTACTTGGGATCTGGAGATCAAAGTCCATGCTACAGTCTGTTTGTGAATTCTGTTTGTGATGTCTGTTTTGTGTGTGTGTGTTTGTGTGTGTTTGCTTCTTTTTCGTATTTGTTTTGGTCATTCAAGAAATACTGAACCACAGTCAAAATTCTTACCCTGAATCCCTGAATGAACTCTCCTTAATAGTAAAGAAAATTGCACATGCTCAAGTTTGATAATTTACTATTTAAGAAGCATTGCAACTGTAGAAATTATGTATGCAATGGCAAATAAGCACTCAAAAAGATGTCTAACATCATTAGCCATTGAGGAAATTAAAATTAAAATCACAATGAACTGCCTCTACATACCTATTTAAACCAAGAAAACCAAACCGACTGCTGTCAAGAGGATTCTGACTATAGTGACCCTCATTGGGTTTCCCAGGCTGTAAATCTTTATGGAAATAGATTGCCTCCTCTTTCTCCTGTGGAGCAGCAGGTGGGTTTGAACCTCCAAATTTCTGGTTAGCAGCCAAATGCCTTACCCACTATGCCACCAGAACTCCTTATCGAGCTATTAGAATGGCTAAAATGAAAAAATACTAAGTGGTAGTGAGAATGTGGAGAAACTGGATTTTTCCTGCATTGCTGGTTGGAATGTAAAATGATACAACCACTCTAGAATTCAATCTGGCAAGTTATTTTAAAAAATAAACATCACAAGGGAGTTTCTTTGCAGTGACAAAAAGCTATGTATCTGAATTAGAATAGTGGTTATACAAGCACACATATGTGATAAAATGTCATAAAATTATAAATATGTAAATATAAAGACATAGAAAAAGTAAGTGCATACTAAAAGTGGTGAAATACGAGTAAGGGCTGTAGTCTAATGAATTGTACTATGCCAACCAGTTTCCTAGTTTTGATAGTACATTGTAGTTATGTAAAATGTCACCATTAGGCAAGCTGGGTGATAGGTCCGTAGGACCTTTCTATACTAATTTTGAAACTTCTTGTGAGTCTGTAATTATTTAAAAATAAAAAGTTTAAAGAAATATATGAAGAAAGAAAGAAACAGGGAAGACTTCTCAGCAAGATGGAGTAAAAGGGACTGTATTTACCTTCCCACCTGAAACAAGAACAACAAAATGACAAAAATATATGGCAGGGGAGAGGGGTCTTTTCAAGACACTTACCATCAGGAATGAAAAACACAGTGATCACTGAGAGATTGGAAACAGACTAGGTTAGCCCCCGTTAGGTTAGAGGTTAGCGCCTGTTATTCATAGAGGTCCAGAATAATGCCTGCTCTAGCTATCAGACTGGAATATCTTACAACTCATGACATTGGATAGAGCACTTAGTAGTGAGAAATAATTAGCACTAAGCTAAGCATTACTCTGGAAGTGCCTAACATCATAAAAGCAAGACAATGAAAAGCTCAAATGATTTCCAATTAACTGCACTTCTGAACAAACTCAAGATTTGTAGGAATACAAAAATATCTTGTACCCCAAAAGGTAAAATTAATAGTATTTTTCCTCTCCAGTCAAAGATGATCAGACTGCAGAGAAGCAAGAAAGCATGACTCATAATGAAGAAAAGTAATCAAAGCCAACCCAGAACTGACACAGATGTTAGAATTAGCAGAGGACAATAAATTAGTGATTATAACTGTTTTGTATTTTAAAAATTAAGTAAAGGCATGTAAATTATTTTTTAAAAAATCCAAATTAAATTTCTAGAAATGAAAACTACAATGTGTGAGATGAAAAATGAAGGGGATGGGATTAAACGCTGCAGAAGAAAATATACAAGGATGAACGACTCTCTCCAAGATTAATTTCTTGGGCAAAACTGATAACTTGTATAGTTGCTCAATCCCTGCAGTACTGTCAATTTTATTATTATTTCAGGACATTGATAGAAAATATAATGGATGAACACCATTAAACCCAGCTCAAAAATATATTCTTGTCAATAAAAAGTTTTGCCAGGGTATGTTAGATTGCACTTTTGTTGAGGGAAGACTGTAAATAGTTAGAATATTAACAAAATTAAAATATTTTATTGTGGAATTATGTGTAATGTTAGAGGTTTTGCTTGTGAGATATAGAGGTTTTGCTTGTGAGATATCTATTTAAAAAAATAAAATTTCAGAATAATTGTTTTCATGTATGACTTATTTCCATAGCCAGCTGTTAAGGTTGTTGAGAACACTGACTTCTCTTTTTATATTTTTGTACCTCTTTTATGTACTTTAGGAGCTCTGGTGGCATAGTGCCTAAGGCACTTGACTGCTAACCAGAAGGCTGATGGTTCAAACCTACCAGCCACTCCTCAGAAGGAAGGTTGGGCAATCTACTTCCATAGTGATATGCCTTGGCAACCCAAAGAGTGGTCGCTATGAGTAGGGCCAACTCAGCACATAACAACAACAACAACAACAACAATGTACTTTAGTACTTAGCGTGGTGCTTCCCATAGTGGGTGACCAGTGTTTGTAATGTAAACGACAGCATTCTTCTCCCTCTCCCCGCTCCCTCTCCCCTCTCCCTCTCGTTCCCTCAACCCTGATGCACTGAAATTTATTCCACTGCTAATAACACAGCATCAGAATTATTCCTGTACCAAATGTAAACAAAGCCTGTTAAGGGGTTGGAGTAGAGAAAAGCTCACCTTAGCCAAAAAGCTTTTTAATCTTATTTTTAAACAATTAAATTCTGTATATTTTTCCTTGGAGCCCTATCTCTGTCCATAGCTAGTGCTGGTGACATTAAGTGCATTTTGAGTTAAATTTAAAAAAAAAAAAAAAAACCTGAAGATTCATGTGTTTGATTTAGGTAGGTATTTAGAGAGCTAATACCAGAGTTGAAAACATGTCTTGAGAAAGAAACCTTTCCTTCCACTTAAAGGAAGCCACACTACACAGGGATAGGGTAGTCATTTTCCCATTCTTGGTCAAAGAAATATAGTCTGCTTTTCTCTGGCAAAGAGAAATAAGTAAGGAGCAAGTTTGTGGAAACCCAAGTTCTAATGTGTATTGCAAGACTTGTAGCAAGGAATTTATAAACTTTAATTGGAAAATAGTCTCCACAGATTCAGGCCAAAGTATACAACACTTTCAGTAAATTACTTTTTGGTAACATAGAGAAAGCTCTTTTCAATCAACCTATATGGAACTTTATAAACTGTCTTGTCGTGTGATAATAAAATAAAATTGCTTGTGTATTCGTTTTGCTAGGAATAGTAGCACTGTGCTTGGCCTCTGCTTCAGAGAAAATGGGCAGATAGGCTCCATAAGCAAGAAAGCATCATTAGGGAGGTGACAAAAATATGTTACAAAGAAGATCTCAGATTATTAAGGAAAGCCTCTTATTGTACTTATTATTGGTAATATATGGTAAAAAATAAGAATGGCATTTCCTATGAGGCTATGGTCTGAATATAGCCAAATAAAAGGACAGAGTAGATTGATGATAGATGTTTTTTCTGACTACAGTATGTTTTTATCTATCAGATATCTATTTTAAACATTACACTCTTCCTCTAGTCCCATTGAATATATGGACATAAGTGGAACTCTTAATTTTGCTCAGTTCACAGAAAGTATTGAAAAATCAAAATCAGTTTTAGAGGTTAATTTTTGCACATGTTGTTGTTAGGTGCCATCAAGTCAATTTCAGCTCATAGTGACCCCATGTGATGGAGTGTTGTGGATTAAATTGTGTTCCCAAAAAATATGTGTTGTAATTTCTAACCTCTATGCCTGTGGTTATAATCTCTTTTGGGAATAGGTTGTCTTTGTTATGTTAAAGAGGCAGAATTCCTGTAAAGCTTGTCTTGAGTCAATCTCTTTTGAGATATAAAAGACATTAAACAAGTAAGTGAGAGAAGTGACATGAGGTAAGATAGAGATGCCAAGACACATGGAGATCTCCAGGGATCCAGAAAGCAGAAGTTGAAGAGACATGGACCTTCTTCCAGGGGTAAAAGAGAGAAAGCCTTCCCCTAGAGCTGGCGCTCTGAACTCGGACTTCCAGCCTCCTAAACTTTGAGAAAATAAATTTGTTTGTTAAAGCCATCCACTTGTGATATTTCCATTGTAGCAACACTGGGGAATTAATACAGAGTAGAGCCACCTAATAGTGTTTTCTTGGCTATAACCTTTCATGTTCAAACCACCAAATGTCAGTTTGCAGCTGAGTTTTTATGCCTTTTGCGCCATCAAGGCTCCGCAACTGGGCATAAGCTTTGTAGCCCTCCCAAGTATACTCTTTAGGAACTGGCCATTTGCTGGCCTTGCTCTTTGGCAGTAAGTAAAACACTGTATGAAGGTAGAATGGGAGACAAGCCTATTACTTTTTCCACATAAAGTCAGTTTTTCTGACTCTTTTCTTTGAGGACTGAGCATCATAATGACTTCAGAGAACTTCTGTGACATTGCTTCTAACCCTAACCCTTTGTCATTGGTAGTTAAACATGGTCTTTTAGTTTCCTAGTGCCGCTGTAACATAAATACCACAAATGGGTCATTTTAAAGAACAGAAATGCATTTTCTTAAAGTTCAGGAAGCTAGGAGTCTGAATTCCAGGCACGAGCTCTAGGGAAGGCTCACAGTCTGCTGGCTCCAGGGGGAGGTCTGGCCGCTTTCAGCTTCTGCAGCCCCAGCATGCCTTGGTTTCATGACCATATTCACATGGCATCTATTTTACCTGGACTGATTGTTCCTGTGTCTAATCAGCTCTTTTTATAACTCAAATGATTAGGTTTATGACCCACCCTACACTGTTGTTGTCTCATTAACATAACAAAGAAACCTAGTCCCAAACAAGATAATATGCACAAGTGGAGGGGTTAGGATTTCAAGACATATTTTGGGGAACATATTCAATCCATAACAAATAGTCTCAGATAGACTTAAAAAAAAAAAAAAAAAAAAACCCATACCCACTGCCATTGAGTCGTTTCCTACTCAGAGAGACCCCCATTGGGTTTCCAAGGCTGTAAATCTTTATGGAAGTAAATTATCTCATCTTCCTCCCATGGAGCAGATGGGGGGTTTAAACCACTGACCTTCTTGTTAACAGCCAAATGCCTTATGCACCGTACCACCAGAGCTTCTCAGTGAGTTCTAATTTACATCCACATCACAGAAAATGCTAATATTTTTCATACATCACTTCTGAATGTCACTGTATAATTCCTGCTGTATATGTTCCACTCCTGTATCTACATTCTCCAATAAATAGCATGAAATAGTGAAAACACCATAGATTTTGGAGTCAGCTCTAGTTTTGAATTCCAGCTCTAACACTCATTAGGGATGTGATTTTGCAAAAACTATTTCACTCCCAT
>NW_006921594.1:18090558-18098804 GCF_000298275.1 Orycteropus afer afer | reverse complement strand
AAGTTGACACATAAGACTAACCATCAAAGTATTAAAATGCAGAGAGTCTAGAATGGCCAGAACCTGAAAAAAAAAAAAAAAAAAAAAGATTGGAGGGCTAATATTATCTGATTTTGAGAATTACTATAAAGCTAGAGTAATCAGACATTGTAGTTGGCATAAAGATAGATCAGTGAAATGGAACAGAGAATTCATAAGTAGACCTTTGTATATATGGACAACTGATTTTCAGAAACAATCTACAGGCCATTTAATGGGAAAAGGATATTCTGTTCAACAAAGGATGCTGGAACAAATAGATAAACATTTACCAAAAAAAATGATCTTTGGATCATACCTCACACCATATACAAACATGAACTCAAAATGGATCATAGACCTAAATGTAAAACCCAAAACAATAGAACTTTTATAAGAAAACATAGGAGAAAGTCTTTATGACCTTGGGTTAGACAAACACATTTTAGGTATGACAGCAAAAGTACAATCTATAAAAGATACTGACAAATTGGATTTCATGAAAATTTGCTCATCACAAGGCAGTTTTCTTGTGAAGAGAATAAAAAACAAATAATTGTGGAAAATACTTGCAAATCAAATATTTCTAATGAAAGATTCATATCCAGAATTCTCAGAATCCAATCTGATTTTTAAAATGGCAAATATTTGAACAGATGCTTACCTAAAAAAGGTAAACAGGTGGTGTGGTAGTTATGTTTGTGTGCCAACTTGGCTGGGCCTGGTTGAGTGGCTGGGCAGCCAATGGTAGTTATTCCCCATGATGAGACTGGCAATCAACTCCATGGTAGGATCTACCACAAGCAGCTGAGGAGCTGCTTTTGGGATGTGGTCTGCTTCCTGTATATAAGGAGAAGCCTTGGGAATGGTCTCTAGCTTATGCACACTTGGACCCTGCATGTAGTTATGTTGTTGTTTAGCAGCCTGCCATACTCTGCCGACTTTTGGACTTAAAATTGACTTGAATTAATGACCTGCCATGTGGTTTGGTAACATCATGACTGTGCCTTTTTACTTGTCAACCTTGGGCTTGGTAGCTGTGTTAGACTGGGTTCTTTAGAGAAACAAAACCAGTAAAGCTTATGTATATGTATATATAGAGAAATTTATCTTAGAAAAATGGCTCACACACTTATAGAAGCTGGCAAGTCCAAAGTTCCTGGATCAAATGTCAAGCTGGAGGCTTTTCCATGTCAAGCTGGAGGCTTTTCCCGACTCTTGCAGCCACAAAGGCTGAGGAGCTCAAGGCTGGCAGGCATTACACTGGCTGTTGACTCCAAGGAATGACGAATCCAAGATTTCCAGCCAAATGGTGGATTGTTCACTCACGGACAGCTGTAGGAAGCACAACAGAATCCCTATCCACAGAAGAATGTCTTTTTTCCCAGGATGTCCATAGATATACTGGAAGCAGGCCACACCCCTAGGGAAACTCCCTTTCAACAGATTGGCTGCTCAAAACATAATCATCTGATCCTATCATGGGAAGTATCACATCACAACAGCTTAAACCACACAGAATTGTGGTCCAGCCAAGTTGACACACAGCTCCAATTATCACAGCAGCCTCAGCAGTCAGTAGCTGAGTGAAGAAAAATCCTCTAGCTTCAGTGGGCCGGGAGCTGGGGGTAGAGCTGAAGCCCAAGGCTGAGGGGTTTTCACCTAGCCCCTAGAGCTTGGCACTTTGAACTTGGACTTAAAGCCTCCAAATTGTAAGAATAAACTCCTGTTTGTTAAGACCATCCCATTTGTGGTATATAATTTCTTGTCAGAGCGGTACTAGGTAACCAGAACATATACATACAAAGATATGTACAGGTATTCCCCGGATTATAAATGAGTTCCGTTCCTAAGTCTGTCTTTAAATTGAATTTGTGTGCAAGTCAGAACACTTAGATATGGTGTGGTTTGTATCCAACATCAGTTAGTCAAACATTTGTCTGTTGTTGTTATATTGAGTCGGTTCTGACTCATACCAACCCTAGTACAACAGAATGAAACACTATTGGTCCTGCGCTATCCTCACAATCATTGTCATGCTTGAGCCCATGGTCACAGTCACTGCATTAATCCATCTCCTGGAGGGTCTTCCCCCTCTATTTTACTAATAAGCATGATATCTTTCTGCAGGGAATGGTTCCTTTTCTGAAAACATGACCAAAGTAGGTGAGACGAAGTCCAGCCATTCTTGCTTCCAAGGAGCATTATGGCTTTACTTCTTCCAGGACAGATTTGTTAGCTCTTCTGGCGGTCCATGGTATTTCCAGTATTCTTCCCCAGCACCACAATTCAAATGCATCAATTCTTCTGTGGTCTTCCTTATTGATTATCCAGTTCAGGCTGTTGAAAAGACTATGCTCAGGTGCACCTTAGTCGTCAAAGTGACATCTTTGCTCTTTAACACTTTAAAGAGGTCTTTTACAACAGATTTCCCCAATGCAGTATTTGATTCGTGACAGTTGCTTCCATGGGTATTGATTGTAAAACAAAGTGCTTGACAATTTCAGTCTTTTCTCGATTTATCATAATGTTGCTTATTGGTCCAGTTGTACAGATTTTTTTTTTTTTTCCTTATTTGAGGTGTAATCCATACTGAAGGCTGTAGTCCTTTATCTTCATCAGTAAGTGCTTCAAGTCTTCACTTTCGGCAAGCAAGGTTGTGTCATCTGCATATTACAGATGACAGGATACAACCCTGACACAGACCTTTCCTGATTTTAAACCATGAGTATCCCCTTATTTTAATAACTGTCTCTTGGTCTGTGTATGGGTTCCATATGAGCACAATGAAGTTTTCTGGAATTCTCATTCTTTGCAATGATATTCATAATTTGTTATGATCCACACAGCTGTATGCCTTTGAATAGTCAATAACACACAGGTAAGTGTATTTCAACTAAGATATATCTGACATCATCAATGATATCCTTGTTCCACATCCTCTTCTGAATCCAGCTTAAATTTCTGGCAGTTCCTAATCAATAAACTGCTGCAACCATTTTTTAATTATCTTCAGCAGAATTTTACTTGCATGTGATATTAGTGATATGATTTGATAATTTTCACATTTTGTTGTATCACCTTTCTTTGGAATGGACACAAATATGGATCTCTTTCAGTTGATTGGCCAGGTAGCTGTCTTGGATGAATAAGTGCCTCCAGCATGGCATCCATTTGTTTAAACATCTCAATGGGTATTCCATCAATTCTTGGAGCCTTGTTTTTCACTGATTCCTTTAGTGCACCTTGGACTTCTTCATTTTATACAATTGGTTCTAGATCATATGCTACCTCCTGAAATGGATGGACATGACCTATTCTTTTTGGTAAAGTGACTCTGTATTCCTTTCATCCTTTCATCTTCTTTTGATATTTCCTGCATCACTCAATATTTTGCCCATAGAATCTTTCAGTATTGCAACTCGGGGCTTGATTTTTTTTCTTCAATTCTTTGAGCCTGAGAAATGCCTAGCATGTTCCTCACTTTTGGTTTTCTAACTCCTGGTCTGTGCACATTTCATTATAATAATTGACTTTGTCTTCTCAAGCTGCTGTTTGAAATCTTCTGGTCAACTGTTTTATCTTGTCATTTCTTCCTTTTGCTTTAGCTACTCACCATTCAAGAACAAGTTTCAGAGTCTCTTGTGACATCCATTTTGGTCTTTCTTCCATTCCTATCTTTTTAATGACCTTTTGCTTTCTTCATGATGTCATCCCACAGTTCATCTGTTTTTTGGTCATTGGTGTTCAATGCATCAAATCTATTATTTAAATGGTCTCTAAATTCAGGTGGGATATAATCAGGGTCATGTTTGGGCTCTCATGGGTTTGTTTTGTCTTCAGCTTCAACTTGAACTTGCATATGAGCAGTTGGTGGTCTTTTCCACAGTCAGCTCCTGGCCTTGTTTTGGCTGAAGATACTGAGCTTCTCCATTGCCTCTTTCCACAGATGTAGTGATTCCTATGTATTCCATCTCACAAAGTCCACGTGTATATCTGCCATTTATGTTCTTGAAAGAAGTCATTTGCAATGAATAAGTTGTTGGGAGACTACAAAGGATTGACAAAAGGAAATTTTGGGGAGTGATACATATGTTCGTTATCTTGATTGAGTTAGTTTCACAGGTTTTTACATATGTCAAAATTTATTACATTATATACTTTATACATTGTTAGGTGCTGTCAAGTCAGCTTTTGACACATAGTAATCCCATATGACAGTAGAACTGCCCTCTATGATTTTCTTGCTTGTCATCTTTACAGAAGCAGATCACCAAATCTTTGTCCTACAGAGCTACTGGGTGGGTTTAAACTGTCAACTTTATGGTTAACAGCCAAATGTGCCACTAGGGCTTCTTACACTCTAAATGCATGCAGTTTGTTTTATGGTAGTTGTATTTCAATAAAGTTCTTTTATTTATTTTCAATCTAATATAACATCTGAATCATCTGGATCTTGGGGCTGGACACTACCTTGAATGGTATTTGTTGGGATGTTTGGCTGAATCTCTGGTGCTTCTCAGGAATCAGTCAGCTCATTGATGCTCTTCCAGGGATGAGTGACACTTGATGGGAAACTGGAAGTTGTCTTTTTATTATTGTTATTATTATTTATTTTACTAGTTGTAGTAATGATGTTTGCACTGATTGCAGCAACAGCTTTGAACAGGGATTCTTCTTGGGTGAAGTCGCTGACATTTTCTTGAAGCTTTCTTATAAGTCGTTCTGAAGCTGAGGTTAACTCACATCCCCATCCTTTCTACAGCCATCCCTCTGGTTGGAAAACAGATGAACAGGCATGACAACTCATGTCCTTAGAGTTGTTTTTCAGAAACCCAGCTGAGACCAACTTGCAGTTGGTTAAAACCAGCTCAGATCAGTTTTGGCCTGCGGATATGAGCATTGGGAGAAATGACATTAACGTATCCTCCTCTGCCTAAGCCCCAATCACTTGATGACAGGAAGTTGGTGTGACTCATCTAGTGCACAAGTGCACTGCATTAAAAATTGACTGTCACTTTAAACCCAGGTGAATGAAACTTTAGCCAATCCCCAGGCAATTCATCCCCAAATTCCCGGAATTTATATGAATGTATATAGTCCTCCTTCCTTGAATTTTTACAAAAACTGTATACCCCAACCCCCCTTCAGGGAGTCATATTTGGGTATGGCCCCTGTCTCCTTACCATGCTCATGGTAGTACATTGTCTTTCTCATCTCAAGTATTTCAGTGTGTGTGAACTCATTTGGCTTGATCACATACCAGGTGCACCAGGCAGGGACTCATTTTACTCCGGCTTCAATTCCACATTCCCTACTGTGATCATTGTTGTTGTTGTTGTTGTTGTTATGTGCCTTCGAGTTGGCACCGACTTAGTCATTAAGCTGCTCAATATTGTTTCTAGTTCTCTTACTGTCAATTCTTGCACCTCACATTTGGATGCTGCCAAGCATTGCGTTGCACTGGAGACAAGCTCATCTGTCAACAATCCTTCCCTTCCAGTTGTGCCAGGTGTGTGAGAAAGTGCCTGGATATCTGAGGATATTCCCTCTTTGATTAGCTTTACCATAGATCTCTGCATAAGATTCTAATTCATACTCATTCCCATCTTCCTTGTTAAGAATTTTAAGGACTTCTCCTTCCTGGCTTTGTTCCTCTGGGCTCTCCCCTGTATTCTCTTTTGGTGAGCCTCCTGTGCTCATGGTGGGGGTGCCCTCTCCTCTTCTTCCACATCTCCAGAATCTGCCATTTGAAATCCTCTTGCCATCTTTGACACCATGTGTCTGGTTGGTTTAACCTGGCAGAGTAGCTTCCCTCTGTCAAAGAGGAAAATCTTACAGTCTTTTAGTAGTTAAAGAAATGAGAGTTTTATTGTGAAATACACAGCTGGAGCTATACACAGCTGGAGCTGGGCAGCACTAAGTGAAAATACAAAGCATTCTGCTGTGTTCAAGAGGAGAGGGGGATTTATATACATAAAGAACAAAGGAAGGGTAGGAGGTTATTTCTTGACTACAGTTAACATCAGCTTCAGCATTGAGGTCCTTTTAAATGTAAAGGTCAGCCTTTTGGCTAGTAGGGAGTGAAGGTACTCCCTAGGTGAATGGCACCAGGCTGTTCAGTTACATGTGATTGGGGTCATAAACACATTCCTCACAGGAACAAACTGTTTACATCCTGACGCATTCTTCCCATGAACAAATGGTTTATATCCTGACCTTTTGCTTCCTGGAAATCTATGTTGACCCTGCCACTCTTATATCCTGGCGTGAGCCTCTCATTTCCATTTACACCTTTCACAGTCGTTCTGAAGACGTGAAAGGAGAGGAACAAGCCCGCAAAACCTCTTTTCAACTGTTTCAGACTATTTTGCTGAGATTTTTATTGTTCTGTTAAAAATTATCAGACTCACCCGATTTTGAATGTAAGGTTTATTCTGAGCATATATGTATATAGGGAGGACATCTTGATTCCAGAAAAAGCGAATGGCTCTTTAAAGCAAGTGGGGCTTATAAAGAGAAGAGAAGGAAGAAATTGGTTAATCCAGCATAATTGAATGAACCCTGCATTCCCCATTGTGAGATCAATTGATAGCAATTTACTTCTGGCCTAGTTGTTAATCATTTGGCCCTCCATCCACTTATAACCATGAGGCTTTTTCAGATTTAAATTAAGAGGTAATGATTTGACAACTCTTATTTTCTAGCAGGATAAGATAAATTTACTTTGCTATAGAGCAGTTTCTAGCAGGCCCCTTTCTGTGTTAATATTTGGTTTTGTAGTTCTAAGATATTTTTCTGTTTCGGAGATATGTTAAAAAGCTATGTAGTGAAATGTTGCTGTTGTCAATTAATAGATAACTTTATGCGATTTTGTGTTTCAGGGATCATGAATGAAGCAAGCAAACATGAAAAATGGATTAAGGCTGATGCCCCAAAAGGCACTGTATGTTTTAGAAGTCAGAGCTGGTTTCAGTCCCTGAAGCTACAGGACTAAGGATGGTTTGATTGTATTTATAAAATTTAAACAATGAAAAACAGCTCTACAAAAATGCAAATACCACTGTTCATATAAATGTTGAAAAAAATGGAAATGAATACTGGTGAATTATGTTGTGACAGCACATAACAACAACAACAGAGAAGAGTGCAGGTGCTTTGGTGGTGTAGTGGTGTGATGAATTGCTTGATGTGGCTCTTCTAGCCATTGTCTTCCATTTTCTGATGTATTGTAAATCCTATGATCCGTGCCTGTTTAGGGTGGTGTGGTAGTTAAGGTCGTGTGTCAACTTGGCTGAGCAGCTGGTAGTTATTCCTTATCATGACTGGCAGTCGGCTTCATGGTGGAATTTGCCATGAACAACTGAGTAGCTGCTTTTAAATTCCTGATTGTTAAAGCCATCCATTTGGGTTATTTCTGTTGGACCAACATAGGTGGAATATATCTTGAGTCCTGCCTTGCTGAAGGGTATAACTTAGATCACTGAAGGATAACCAGATGTGGGTCCCTACCCAGTGCACAATCAGGATAAACTAGTTTACACACCAAGTGATTAAGAAGAGAGAAAATTATTTATTGCAGAGTGGCAATGCAAGAAGACAGGGGCCAGTACCCAAATCTGATTCCTTGAATAAAGGTCAGGATACAGTTTTGTAAATTTCAGGTGAGGGGGCTTATACATATTCATAAAAACTTTAGGCATTTGGGCGTGAATTCACTTCAAATTGGCTGAGGCTTCCTTCACCTCGGTTTAAAGAGAGAGTCAGTTTTTAATGCAGTGTGCTTGTGCACTGGATGAGTCATAATGACTTCCTGTCACCAGCTGATCGGGGCTTGGGCAGAGGGGAGAATGTTAGTTCCCAACAACTTTGTTCCCCGTTTGCCTCACTGTGCATGTCCGAGAGCCAAAGTTGATTTCCAAGTTGTTTCCTGAAAAACACCTTTAAGGAAACACATTAACTTACCTATTCACTTGTTTCTAGGGAGATAACATGGAGAGGATGTGTGAATTGACCTTCAATTCCTTTCAGTTCTTAAGGAACTGAGTTATGTGTTTACTTATTTGCCTCCAACTGAGGTAACAGACAGGATGTGGACTGAGCTTTGTGTCTGCCTATCTGTCTTATCCGGGAGCTCTGGTAGCATAGTGCCTAAGGCACTTGACTGCTAACCAGAAGGCTGGCGGTTCAAACCCACCAGCCACTCCTCGGAAGGAAGGTTGGGCAAT
>NW_006921594.1:18088133-18090103 GCF_000298275.1 Orycteropus afer afer | reverse complement strand
TTTTTTTTTTGAGCCACAACTGGAGTGCAGGGAGAGTGTGTCTGCTGCTGTGTGGCTGCATTCTGCTGAGCAGCCAGGGAAGACTCAGGAGAGGAGCATGGGGAAAGCCATGGGCCATGCGCCTGCCACTCCATTCCACAGAGCAGCCACAGAAGACTCTGTGGGGGGGAAGGGCACAGGAATAGCCACTCCATGGACCTGCACCTGCATTCTGCAGAGCAGCCACAGAAGACCCTTGCCAGGGAAGGGCACAGGGAAGAGCATGGATATGCATGGAGAGAGGGTTTTTTGTCTTTTTTTTCTTTTTTCTCAGCTGCGGCTGTGCACAGGGAGAGCATGCCCAAGGCTGCTTCTGTAGAGCAGTAGGAAGAACATAGGAAAGATTTCAGGAATAGTGCACCTTCCCACAACAGCCACTGTTGCTGCCACTGGAGTCCCACCAGCTGCCATCTCAGTTGGAACAGGATCCCTACCCAGAAACTGAGGCTGGGGCATCCCAGGCACAGCCAAGGGGTTGAGAGCCCGTGAGGGTGCATGTTGCCATGCAGTGCCCACCCACTGTGTGACATGGGCTTGTGGTTGGTGGGCTCCAGGAGGCTTCAAGAGGAGGATGTCTGACTTCCCTGCTGGAGCCCAAGCCCATGGTAGTTACAGAGATAACTGGGGCTGTCCACTGAGCAGCCGCCCTGCCAGATCTCAGCCACACTAACCTCCAGTCTCTCCTCCTTTCCCCACCCCCTTGGGGTGTTGAGGGGCAAAAGTCTGACTTCTATAGCTGCTTCATGCTGTGAGTGGGCATAGAGTTGTCCCTACTAGGGAGGAGTTTAGGACAACGGTTGGTATCCCACAGTGGAATGTAGAAACATCATGTCTGCCATGGATTTGTTGGTGATTGTCTGTATACAGTTCTGTAAAAAGAAAGAAAGAGTTCAAAGTTTGCAAGGGCTAAAAAGAACAGTAAGAAGGATTATTATTAAGAGTCCTGATAGGGGGAGGAGTCAAGCCATCCAGTTTAATTTTTGTAACCATGAGCCCCAGGATTCAGATAGTTCCTGTCAGATCCTGGAGACTCAATCAGGTAATATCTTTGGTGTGTCCCTTACTATCCCTGACTGGTTGGCATAAAAACAGCATTCCTCTTCCAGGAAGAGATATAGTCCTCCTTTTTCAGCTGTTAGAAGCTCTAAACCTCTTCAGTTCTGTAAAGTAACAGATGCTAGAGAGTCTATTTGATCTTGCACCATCATTCTACTCTGGGCGATCTCATTTAGGCTGTCTGCTAGGTCTTTGGTAATGTGTCAGGGAGGTGGTTAGGCCCCCAATGCCTATGCTTACTCCTGTTACACCTAAAGTTACAAGAAGGGGAATCACATTAAGACCACGTTTGGATTTGGTATATGCAGATAGGGGAACTGGTAAAGATTGGTTGTTAGGTGCAATTTCTATTTCAGGGGCTAAATAGACCAGTGTACACAGTTCAGTCCAGTTTGTGAGAAGACAGAGATACATGTTAGTTCCACATAGGAAAAATAGCCCTACCTTTTGTAAGCAGAAAACAGTATCTATGGAGAAGAGATGTTGTAATTTATTGTTTTCATTTTCCCAAGCAAAGAGGGTGCCACTGAGAGTGGCAGTAGTTAGTGGTTGGAGTGGGCCTGTTGGATTATGTTGGGATTTAACTTGTTTCCCATTAATAAAGGTTGAATTTTCAAAAAATATATAGAAGTTCTTTTCCTCAAGCCAAAATTTAGAGGTGTTTGGATAGCCACCTAGAAGAAGTTTTTTATAGTGAGTGATTGGAGACTGTACAGGATGCCAAGGGTGTAGTGAAAGGCATGTTACTTGGTCTGCCTTTGTTCCAGTCCTTGTAGAAACTTTAGGTGGTCCCGAGAAGTGAACAAGTTGAGTGAAGGGGGCTATGTAACTTGATAACTAGTGTGATCTTGGGAAGTTTGGATGGTTACAGTAAG
>NW_006921594.1:18055347-18083061 GCF_000298275.1 Orycteropus afer afer | reverse complement strand
CCACTTGCAAGCTTATTCAAATTGTTGCCAGGATCCAGTTCTTTGTACTTATATAATTGAAGTTTCTGTTTTCTCACTGATTGTTGGCCAGGTATAAAATTCTGGGGGCTACCTGAATCCCTTCTTATGCAGTTCACTCCATCTTCAAGCCAGCAATGGTGTATTTTGAATATCTGACTTCTCCAATCAGCTAGAGAAAACAATGCTTTTTATAAAAGCCTTTTTCTTTTTAAAGGCTAGGTTGGTTAAGTCAGGCCCACCCAGGATAATCTTCCTTTTGCCATACAATCTAACATAATCACAGGAGTGATATCTCATCATATCACAGTTCCCACTCATACTCAAGAGATTATACAAAGTTATACACACAAGATCATGGGGACAGTTCTCTTAGGATTCTGTTCCTATGTGATATGCTTTTTACTTGGTACCTTTTATGACCAGTGTAAACTCAAGCAGTGAATAACAACTTACCATAACTGTGGTGTATGGTGGTGGTGGTGGTGGTGTTATGTGCCATCAAGTCGGACCCGACTCACAGCGACCCCTCCTTGGGTTTCTGAAGCAGTATCACCATGGAGGTAGATTGCCCCATCTTCCTTCCAAGGAATGGCTGGTGGGTTTGAACCGTCAGCCTTCTGGTTAGCAGTCAACTGCCTTAGGCACTACACTACCAGAGCACCTGTGATGTATGGTAGTGATTCTTAATATTTTTATATAATTTAAGATATACCTTGTTGTGTAGAAGAAACATTTCACTCTTTTATAGCCCAATGCGTGAAGATAGATTTTCCTTTTTATAATGGTGTACTCTATGAAGTTATTTTATGCTTACCTTTCTTTCAAACCCTGCTTGTCTGCTCCTGGAACATTTAAACTGTACAACACTAAATAGACCTGTCTATTAGATTATATTTTTCTATGATTAGGATAAATTAGTTCTTAAACACTGATTTATCTTAAACTACTCACCCTACTTAGGTGAGTAGCATAAAGTTTTCCAAATGTTATTATTTATAAGAGTTTCTCTTTTTTTATTATCACATTTCTTTAGAGTTCTGTCTGTTTTTAACTCCTGTTTTATGAATCAAAAAGTTTTATGGTAGATCTTAAAATCCTCTTTTAGTTCACCCCTCATGAAAACAGAATTTGTTCAAGTTTGGAAGGTACTCACACATTAGTATGTTCAATCTGGTTATGCCTTGTGTGTTAAACTATTAAGTAGAGGAAACTATGAAGCAGTAAAGGAATTTTCATAGGTTTTTCCCCCCCTCTTGCAATTATGTAAACATGATCATTACTGAAAATAAAGTTTATGAACTTAGCTGGCAGCCAGAAAGGTCATTCATGAACATGACAGAAGTCAATTGTATTTAACATTATTAATAGAGTCATACATATTTTGATCACATAGTCAAGTCCTAAATAGAAGGAAAAGCTGCCATATTTTATTCTCTTGGACACAGTCCCATATATATCAAATGCCTAAGAACTAAAAAAAAAAAAAAAAAACTCACTGCTGTCGAGTCGGATCCGACTCATAATGACCCCTCCTTGGGTTTCTGAGGCAATATCACTATGGAAGTAGATTGCCCAATCTTCCTTCCGTGGAGTGGCTGGTGGGTTTGAACTGCCACCCTTCTGGTTAGCAGTCAAATGCCTTAGGCACTATGCTGCCAGAGCTCCTCCTAAGAGCTCAAGACCTGAGTAATATTTTGGATACCTTGAGTGTTTTGCCCTGAGAACTTGAAGATTTCTGCACCTCTTGACTTCTTAAGGAGCCCACTGTTTTCCAACATCTATCCCTTTTCTTTCACTACTGTAGCTATCAAATTTGTCTCCCCAGAATGAATGAATATGTCTCTTGTTCCTGTTTAAAAGAAGCTCTTACTAAAAAAGTTTTGGTGCAAGCTCTGACAGTAAAATAACATCCTGGGTTTTTTGAGAACATAATAGGGTATGTTTCTCCTCACGTTTGTCTTCCCCCTGCAGGTGTTCTGAACTTCCTTTCGAAAGCAGCTTTTATAGGTCTCCAGTTGTGTGCTTGGAAGCTCTGGTAGCATAGTGCCTAAGACACTTGACTGCTAACCAGAAGACTGGTGGTTCAACCCACCAGCCACTCCTCAGAAGGAAGGTTGGACAATCTACTTCTGTAGTGATACTGTCTCAGAAACCCAAGGAGGGGTCACTATGAATCGGGTCCAACTTGATGGCAAATAACAACAACAACAGTTGTGTGCTTGAGACACATAGGGGCCAGATTTCTGCAGCCCACTTGCAGCTGTCAGAAGTCTCCAAATCCAGTTAAAAATCACTCTCTTACAATAGTCATCTTAGATCTCTTGGCTTAGATCTTAAAACATCCTACTCTGCCTCTGTTCCTATTATCTACTTCCAGGAACCATTCCACAATTTATTTCAAAAACTATTTCAAAATCATCCTCAGAGGGAAGAGAATTATTAAAAGCGTTTAGCTGACACAAAGTGCCCTGTAATACTTTGTAGAGCCCTTTGAAGTAATGTTATTTCATATCCTTTATGTTAAGTTTTACCCTTATTGCAAACTTGTGGGGTACACAAAGACGAGGGTTAATCACCTTTAAGAGAAGAGTGAGTGAGGAACAACAACAACACTACTGACACCGCTTGCTTATGGCAGTCAGAGCAGAATTGTGCTTTCTCCTGGTCTCTACCAAACATCAGTGTTTGTTATATAATAGCAAATAATGATAGATTGGCATGTGATCATTTGAAATCTGTTAGAATGTGGAAAGAATTGTTGTCTTATATAAGAATAGTAGAAATCAATATATGAAAGCTTATGAAAAACTTACATGTACATATGAGATAAATAACCTACGCCTATTAGCATGAAATTTGGAAATCATCTTTTTGGCATAACACAGTTTAAAAATTCCTCCATAGGTGTAAACTTGATTAAAAAGAGATCTTTCTGAGATGTGGCAGTGACATCCTTTCTATTCATAGACAGTTCTTGTCTATTTGATTTGTCCCTGACTGTTTAAGTCAAATGTTGAGATGAGTCCAGGGGTTAATTGGCATTTAGTTTTCTTTTGTTACCAAAACTCTGGAAATAATAAAGCTGTTTCATTTTAAAATATATATGTCCTTAACCAAACACCTTGAGGGAATGGGTTGCTGGGTATGGAGGCTCAGGACCACTGGGGGACACTAAGTTCAGTTGGCATAACATAGTCCACAAAGACAATATTCTACATCCTACTTGGGGAGTAGCAACTGGGACCTTAAAAGCTTGTGAGTGGCCATGTAAGGTGCAACTATTGGTCTCTCCCTGTCTGGAGCAAAGAAGAGTGAAGAAAATCAAAGACACATGGAAACATGGAGCATATGAATCCCAGCCTCTACCACCCTGAGACCAGAAGAACCAGAGAGTGTCCAGCTGCCACTCTGACCACTCTGAAAGGGATCACAGTAAGAGGTCTTGAACTGAGTGGGGGAAATGTGGAACAAAACAAAATCATATAAAAAAGACCAGGCTTACTGGTCTGATAAAGACTGGTGGAACCCCTGAGACTGTGGCCCTTAGACAGTCTTCAATCTAGGAACTGAACTGAACCCCTGTGACAACTGGCAGCCAAACAACAGACCTATAAAATAAACAGTAATATCAGGAGGGTATGCACTCAGAACAATCAAGCATGAGATCAAGAGCATAGCATTTGCCCAGGGATAGAGCTAGGAAGGTGGGAGGGGATGGGAAGGAAGAACAAGGGAAGGATGGGTGTACGGAGGAAGTGGGAAGAATGCTGTTGCAGTGTGGGGTTTGCAGTAAACGTCACAAAACAGAACATGTATAGATTGTTGGATGAAAAAGCAGTTTGCTCTAAACTTTCACCCACATCACAATTTTAAAAAGAAAATCAGATTATGAAAGTAGCTCATGTTCTTTGAGAAAAATTAGAACTGCGGAAGTACATGAAATCTTGAAATAAATAAATATCCTTTAGGGATCTGTGAGCCTTTATTATAAAGTCACTGCCCTGGCTCAAACTCTCATTTGAATTATATAGTCCTTTTTGCTTTCTTTTCATTCTTAAAAGAGAAGCTCCTAAATTCCTTGTCAAAAAAGTCTCACCTCTCAGGGCTGTTTTCATAGACCCATAACCGTAGATCTAATATCTCATCAAAATTATTTGTTTGATTAAGTTAATTTTTTTTTAATCATGATTATTTAGATAGAAAAGCTAATGATGTATTTAGGCACATATGTAGTCCAGCTAGTAAAAAGTGGAGAATAGTTGCCAAGTTCTAGATTTTTTGTTCTTTCTGCTTGAGGCTGAAGCCTATGCTGTTTCTTCTTCACTACTGCTTATTGAGTCATTAAATGTCAAGTCTAAGTCATCTTTAGATGTTGTTTTTTGTTGTTCTTTAAGAGGCTTGCCTTCACAGTCGTAGCCAAACCAATATGGAGGGTCCTTGGGGTTGTATTCTTGGTACTTAACTAAAGTTGACATTCTGAAAGCTGCTTCCCTGTAAAAACAGTGATTAGCATTAGTTTATCGCAGAAGTTATCCCTAGTGCAGAATTTTCAAACTTGACTGCAGCAGTCAAGTCAGAACATCTTATTCTAAGCTCTAAATTTTATAGGAAATCTCTAATTATCTTAACAATTATCAAGCAGATAATGTAGGAGAAGTTAAGGAGCTATTAGTAATTTACCATTGTGAACTGGTTTAATCAGATTATTTTCTTAACTCTTAGGGGAGATTACCTGGGTGTGGTAAAAGAAGAGTAGAAGAGCTAGAGATAATGCTACAAGAAGCATAGTTTAAAAGTAGAATGGCTACTAGGCAATGGATATGGAACCACAAAGATCATTTGGGAAGAGAGCTTACTTGGTTCAACTCAAATGTTGACTTCAATTAGGCAAAAAATAAAATGAAATTTTCTAACTCTGAAAAGCACTATGTATTAAGAATGCCACAGTCATAATTCTGTTTCTCAGAAAGTGGTTCTCAAAGCTTTTCATATTCAGGTACATACTTACATGGAAATAAGTCTGCAGTATTGCATCTTAAGGATCCGGAGTTGACTGCAGCCTCTCTCGAGGTTCTCAAGGATTTGGTCAGTAAGCAGGATACAACCTGAGATATCCAGCATGTGCAGGTAATGGCATTTTGCAGATAATAGTTCCATTGCAGAGTCAGTAATCTGAATGCATAGCCAAAGTTAAGTACTAGTTAGTTAGATGAACTTCATCCCTCCCAAAGAACAAAACCAGGACCCTTACAGATGCTTCTTCACCCAGCTTGTCACATGGTGCACTTGTAACTCAAGTTAGTGGTTCACCTCTGTTTCCAAATAAAGTCATAAAGAAAATATATGCTCAAGTAGTACTAACAGAATTTGTGAATGTGTTCTTAATTTCATTGTAGAATACTCTGGTATGGATGGGAAACTTCATCAAAACTTTCTTAGTGCTTGTTGCATCAGATATGAACAACTTATGAAATGCTTCTGGGGAGGGATTTGGCTTTGAAGTTAAAATTGATTCTAAGGTGTCAATTTGGAAGCATAGGTTTAATAACAATTTCTATAAAATATGTATCTTGAAGTTACTTTGCAGACGGGCTCAGGTTGCCTTGAATACAGGTCTGGAGCTCTCTGATGGCTTATATGTAAGAAGGTGGGGTGACTTCAGCTTTTTTGGAAAATGGACAAGTAGATAAGACAAGCCTTGCAGGCAGGGGGAGAAAGAGGAGCAGAAGCCACAGAGACTGCATGAACCTCAATCTAAGACATTCTAAGGGTTCCAACATTTTGGGAGTTAGCCCCAAGGTTCTGCAGAAATAATTCTACACTATTTCTTAGATCATTTCACTTAGTAAGGGACTAACTTTTGAACTTAAAACTGAACTAAGGATTGCTACAGAATCACCTAGATTACTGTTCACAAAGGAATTATTTTCCAACCAGATTTACTTTTCTTATTTTAAATGTTTGAATATTTAAAACAAAAAACTACAAAGCTTGCTTGTTTTTGACATAAAGTTGAGAGAAGCAGGCAGAAACAAATCTTGCTTTTGAAAAGTACATTTTTCAGTTCAGAAAAACAGATGTCATTGTCTAAGCATGTCCTGTTTCCAGAACCTGCTCAGGACCAAGATTTAACATACAAACATCACAACTGATTCTCTCAAAAATGCCTCCAGACATTCTTGCCATACTGTTTGGGTCTTTGGGGATCTGATGTTACTGGGAAAAAAAAAAAAAAAATTAAAAAAGGCTCTCAGAAATGGAGAAGAAAGGAAGGACAGTGAGGTGATGGAAATGTCTAGTCTGGGTGTGCTCAGAGTGCTAGATGTTATTTGATAAGACCAGGAAAGAAAGAAGGAAACCCACTGGCATGGAGTCAATTCCAACTCATAGTGACTTCTGTTGGGTTTCCAAGGCTGTAAATCTTTACACAAGTAGATTGTCTCATCTTCTTCCTGCAGAGCACCTGGTGGGTTTGAACTACCAACCTGGTTAGCAGCCAGATGTCTTACCACTGTGTCACCAGAGCTAAGAGGAAAGCTAAAAAAGAGTCCAGCATTTCCTGTAGATTAGAAGCTCAAGATATTCAATGACTGAGGTGATATTGTTGAGGTTTATGGATTGGGGTCTGGGAACTAAGGATAGAATGACTGGTTACATTCTAAAATCACAGACACATGGCCCTGATCTCACCCCCCAGTGGCCAGAGGTTATGCTGTTTCCAAGTCAGCTAGGTTTGATACCTTGAAAAATATTTTAGCTTATATTTTTAAAAAGTTATTTCATATTTTAAAGATAATGTAATCACTTTACCAAAAAATTAGTGAAATTAGCAAAAGAAAAACAAATATTCATAAATTCATCATCATAATATAACCACTGTTAATATTCTGAAATCTTTCTTACTAGGTCTTCATGCACCTCCTCCTCACCCCCAATTAACAGAATTGTAAATATAGTACTTAATTTAATTTTGCTTCATGTTTACACACACACACACACACACACACACACTAATGTATTCCCATACTACTTCACAGTCTCCATACTTACAATCTTGAGTAGTTGCAAAATGTTTCCCTTAATAGGCATATAATAATTTACCATTTCCATATTTCTGGTCATTCTGGTATTTCTTTTACTATTTATATAACCTTGTGATGACCGTGAGTGTCTTCTCCACATGGTGAATCATTTCCCTCAGGATAAGATTCTAGGTAGTGAATTTAATGGATCATATGGCGTAAGTGTTTTAGTAGCTGTTATTTATATATTTTCACATTGCTTCACAAAAGGATTGTATTTATGTACAATACCATCTGTAATATAACCAATTTCACTGAATCTCTGCCACCTACTGGGTATTACCACTAAATATTATATAATTTGGTTGTTGTTGTTGTTGTTATGTGCTGTCGAGTCGGCCCCAACTCATAGCGACCCCTCCTTGGGTTTCCGAGGCAGTATCACTGCAGAAGTAGGATTGCCCAACCTTCCTTCCGAGGAGTGGCTGGTGGGTTTGAACCGCTGGCCTTCTGGTTAGCAGTCAAGTGCTTTAACCACTATGCTATCAGAGCTCCCAAGGATATGATTTGTTGTTGTTGTTACGGAAGTAGATTGCCTCATCTTCCTTCCGAGGAGTGGCTGGTGGGTTTGAACTGCCAGCCTTCTGGTTAGCAGTCAAGTGCCTTATGCACTACGCTACCAGAGCTCCCTAATGATACCTCACATGTTTTAACTTTCATTTCTTTATTATGTTGAATCTTTTTCCATGTTGTTTACTAGTATTTACTCTGGTTTGAATGTCAGCTCTGCCACTATCTAGTTCTGTGGCCATGGGGACAAGTTGCTTAACTTCTCTGAACTTCAAGTTACCCAAGAGTGTCATAAGGATTAAATGAGATGATATACATGAGCAGTGACTAGCATTTAGTAAATGCTCAACAATTAGTAGTTATTATGTTTATTCATCCTCTCTGCTATATAAGGGATCTGAATTTAAATATATTTGATAAGACCACAGTACCACATTGTACCCACTACCATCGAGTCGGATCCGACTCATAGCGGACTCCTTGGGTTCCTGAGGCAGTATCACTACAGAAGTAGATTGCCCAACCTTCCTTCTGATATATATATATATACATATATATATAGACTCTTTATTAGAGAAAAAGAGAGCTTGACCATTGTCCTTGATGTTTGCTTAGCTGTACTTTTCTTTGATGTCTTTTTAAATAATATTATTGTGGTAAAATATGCATAACAAAATACATTTAAATATTGTAACCATTTTTAACTGTACAATTCAGTGGCATTAACTACATTCACTGTGCTGTATAACTGTCACCATTACCCATTTCCAAAAATCTTTCATCACATTAACTAGAAACTCAGTGCTTCTTAAGCACCTTAGCCCCTGGTAACCACTAATAAACTTCTGTTTCCATGCTTTTGCCTATTCTAAATATTTCATGTAACTGGAATCATACAATATTTGTCCTTTTGTGTCAGACTTATTTCATTCAAAATAATGTTTTCAGTGCTTATCCATATCAGAGCACGTATCGGAACTTTATTCTTCTTTATGGCTGAATAATGTTCCATTATATAGGTATGCTCTCCATTCATGGACACTTAAGTTGTTTCTACCTTTGGCCATTATAAATAATGCTGCAATGAACATATTTGTTTGAGTGCCTCCTTTCAGTTCTTTTGGGTATATGCATAGGAATGGAATTGCTGGGTCATATTATAATTCTATGCTTAACTTTTTGATGCACTGCCATATTACTTTCCACAAAGGCTGCACCATTTTACATTCTCACCAGCAATGCATGAGGATTTCAGTTACTTCACATCCACACCAACACTTTCTTCTTCTTTTTCTTTTTAATTGTGGCTTGGGTGGCAATTTGCCGAGCAAATTAGTATTCTGTTAAACAATTTATACACATTTTGTTTCGTGACATTAGTTGCAGTCCCTTCAGTGTAACAGTACTCTTCCCTTTTCCTCCCTGAGTTCCCCACTTCCATTTGTCCTTCTTTCCTGTTGCTTCCTGACTTCTGAGCTTTGTTTTTGGACAAATGCTGTCATTTTGATCTTGTATGGTTGATTGTTCTGAAAAATATGTTCCTCATGGGTATTATTGTTCACTTTATAGACTTGTCTGTTTTTTTTTTTGTTGTTGTTGTTATTGTTTGGCTAAGGAGCTCTGGAGGAGCTCTGGTGGCATAGTGCCTAAGGCATTTGACTGCTAACCAGGAGGCTCGTGGTTCAAACCCAGCAGCTACTCCTCGGAAGGAAGGTTAGGCAATCTACTTCCATACTGATACTGCCTTGGAAACCCAAGGAAGGGTCGCTATGAGTCAGATGCAACTCCATGGTAATGTTTGCATTGTTTATGGAGCTCTGGTGGTAGTGGTTAAAGCTTTAGGCTACTAAGCAAAAGGTCAGCAGTTCAAACTCACCAGCCACTTCATGAGAGAAAGATGAGGCAGTCTGCTTCTATAAAAATTTATAGCTTTGGAAACCCTATAGGGCAATTCTACTCTGCCCTAAAGGGTTGCAGTGAGTCATAGTTGACTCAATGACAGTGGATTTGGTTTGGATTTATTGTTTGGCTGAAAGGTTAACCACAGGGTGGGTTCACTTTCAAGTTTGAAGAGTGTGTAAGTGACATAGTCTTGGGGGTTCCATCACTCTCTATCAGACCAGTAAGTTCGGTCATTTTTATGATTTTGTATTTTGTCCCACATTTTTCTCCCACTCTGTCCAGAACCTTCTGTTGTGATTCCAATCAGAGTGGTTGGTAGTGGTAGCCAGGCACTATCTAGGTCTTCTTGTCTCAGGCTAGTGGAGGCTGTGGTTTGTGAGATCCACTAGTTCTTTGGAATAATTACTTCCTTAAGTCTTTGATTTTCTTTACTCTTCTTTTATCTGCACAGGGATAGACCAATAGTTGCATCTTAGTTGGCTCCTTGCAAGCTTTAAAGACCCCAGTCACTACTCACCAAAGCAGGATATAGAACAATTTCTTTGTGGACTGTGTTATGCCAGTTGACCCAGATGTCTGCCAGTCTATGATCCTAAGCCCCTAAGCTCAGTGACTTGTCCCTCATGGTGTTTGGTTATGGTTAAGAAGTTTTCCTAACTTTGCCCCTTGTATGCTCTACTACTATATACATGGATATATTTGCAGCACATAAATAAATATATAGAAATTTCCTCTATCAAACCTATATATAATCATGAATGTAATCCCATTTGCCTTTCCACACCTGTTCAGCTTGCATGTCTACCTATGTATCCATTCATTGATCACTGTTTGTTATTACTGTTATTGCAGGATTGTGTTATAATAGTACCTTTGTTGTTTTTAACTCTTGTGCACCTTCCATTGTCTTCCTTTTCCTTGGTTATAGTGTGCTGAACTCTCCCTTATTGTATAATGCCTTTTACTTCACCCAAGTTAATACGTATCTACTCTCTAGTGATTTTCCCTCCCTTGCCCTCTCATTATTCCCTGGTACCATCAAAAAATGTTTCTGTGTGTAAACCTTTTTATAATATTGGTCTCATACAGCATTTGTCCTTTTGTGATTGACTTATTTCACTCAGCATAATGTTTATCCCTGTCATAACATGTATCAGAACTTCATTTTTCTTTATAGCTAAATAATAGTCCATTGTATAGGTGTATCACAGTTTGTTTATCCATCTATCTGTTGATGGATGCTTGAGTTGTTTTCACCTTTGCAGTGAACATATCTGTTTGGGTCCCTACTTTGAATTCTTTTGCATATTGCAGTGCAGTGAATTACTTAATATAGCCCTTCTAGTCATTGTCTTTGTAAATCCCACCAAATGACTGGGTACCAAAAAAAATCCAAACTCACTGCCGTGAAGTTGGATCCGACTCATAGCGACCCCTCCTTTGGTTTCTGAGGTGTTATCTCTATGGTAGTAGGTTGCCCAATCTTCCTTCCAAGGAGTGGCTGGTGGGTTTGAACTGCCAGATTTCTGGTTAGCAGTCAAATGCCTTAGGCACTATGCCACCAGAGTTCCTATAAATGATTGGGTAGGACTATGCAAATAAGAGGTGCTTGTGCTCCATGAAGGGGACTGGATAGCTTGCTAATAATAATGTAAATAAGGGGTGTAGCACCATTATGAAGTGGGATCATACAAATAATGTGTATGAAAACCTAATATGGAGATTGGTCATTTTAATGATCCATCCCAGAGGCAGAAAGGGGCAACTTGACTACCACCAAGAAGAGACGGGGAGGGGAGCACTTCCTTTGGACCCAGGTTTGCTATGCTAGAACCTCTTAGATCACAGAAAACTCTGTAAAACCAGAGACAGAAAGAAGTAGAGGCAGCAAAACCACAAGACAGCATGGTGGACTTCTGGACCAATGGAGTGAGCAAACTGAGCACCTTCAGGTAGGAGGCTTGCTGGAGCAGTGGGATGCCTCTGGACACTTGGTGGAGCTAGGTTTGTTGACCCATGCAGCTAGAGCTGAGTGCCTGTGGACTGAGGCTTACTGGAGGCATGGGGTGCTTTGTAACACTTGTCTGAGCAGGCAGAGCCATGGGCTGTGGGGCCAAGAGGATGTGAGGCCAAAAGGCCAAGGGGCCATGGTGCTGAAAGCGCAAGGGCCAGAGAAAGGTATGCCAGTGGGCACTGCTGAAAAAAGGCTGTCCTGATCGAAGAACTGTATCTTGAGTCATTTCTGATCCTGAATTGTAACCTGTTACTTCCCTAATAAACCCCATAATTGTGAGTATAGTCTGTGAGTTCTGTGTGGCCATTGCAGTGAATTATCAACTCCAGAAGAGAAGTAGATTGCCATGGCAGGGATGGTTGGTGTCAGAATTGGTAAAAGGGTTGGAGAGTAGAGGCCTGTCTGACCTCTGCCTTCTCTCCCCTCAAGAAGTTAGAGGAGGTTGGAAGCCTTTCTTGCCATGCCATTTTTCATAGGCACATACCTAGGAGTGAATTGCTGGGCCATATTATAATTCTGTGTTTAACTTTTTGACAAACTGCCAAATTATTCTCCACAGAGGTTGTACCATTTTACATTTCCACCAGCAATGCATGACAATTCCAGTGTCTTCATAGCCTCACCAACACTGCTATTTTCCATTCTTTCTGATATTAGCCATGCTACTAGGTGTGAAGGAGCATTTGCATTTCCTTAATGTCTAAAGGAGGAGGCCTCGTGGCACAGTGGTTAAGCACTTGGCCGCTAACCTAAAGGTTGTTGTTGTTATGTGCCGTCGAGTCGGCCCCGACTCATAGCGACCCCTCCTTGGGTTTCCGAGGCAGTATCACTACGGAAGTAGGATTGCCCAACCTTCCTTCTGAGAAGTGGCTGGTGGGTTTGAACCGCCAGCCTTCTGGTTAGCAGTCAAGTGCTTTAGCCACTATGTGGTTCAAATTCACCAGGTGCTCTGTGGAAGAAAGATGTGGCAGTCTTCTTCCATAAAGATTTATAGCTGTGGAAACCCTATGGGGTAATACTACCCTATCCTAGAAGGCCACTATGAGTCAGAATTGACTCAATAGCTGCAGGTTTGAGTTTACTGGTTTTTAATGTCTAATAATATTGAGCGTCTTTTCTTGTGAATATTGGCCATTTATATATCTTCTTCATTTATATGTATTCCAGATCTTTGCCTGTTTTTTAATTGGGTAGCTCGTCTTTCTGTTGTTGAGTTTCATTGCCTGTTTTGATTGTATGAGAAGTCAAGTAATTCATAGCACCTTTAGTGATGATCCCAATCCCAAGAAAAAGAAAAATGCCTCAAACATGGGTAGTGTGTTAGCTGGGCTCTCTGGAGAAGGAAAACCAGTGAAGCTTATATATGTGTATATACAGAGACAGATTTATCTCAAGGGAATGGTGCATGTGGTTGTAGAGACTGGCAAATCCTAAGTCCGTGGATCAGTTGTCAGTCTGGAGGCTTCTCTTCACTCATGTAGCTGCAGGAGTTGATGAAACCAAGATCACAGGTCAAATGGCAAGCTTCTTGGCTCACAGGCTGTGGAGGCTGACAAATCTAAAATCAGCAAGTAAGATGGCAGACTGTAGGCTCAAGTCCAAAGAACTAGAAATCAGATGATGAAGAACCAGATGCAGGATCCAGACTGGGCAAAAGTCCAGAGAGCTTTGCCAAGATATCCATTTATATTGGAAGCAGACCTCAACCTTGAGGAAATTCTCTTTCACCTGATTGGCTGCTCATAGCAAATCACATCATTGAGGTGATTACATTATGTTGGACTTCATCATAAGTGCTAAACCACTGAAAATCATGATCCAGCCAAGTTTATACAAAACTTTATCACAGGCAGCAAGAAAAGAGTCTGAGTAGCTCACAAAATGACTTTTTGAGTCAGTAACAATTGGTTTCATTGTATGTTAACAATGAAAATCTAATGCAGTGCAAAGGGGCAGGGAGGAACTGTCTTCTGACCTCCTCTCACCCCACAAGAGGAAGACAAAATCATCATCATTAGCCAAGGCCTATTCCTGTGAAGCCTATTCTTGCTGTCTCCCTCCAGCCCTTTTACCAACTGTTCCTCCTGCAGCACCCACCACCTCTCTGTTGGGTTTGATAATTTGCTGCAGTGGCCACACAGAACTCACAGATTATGGGGTTTATTAGGGAAACAACAGGCTACAATTCAAGTTCAGAAATGCACTCAGTCTCTCACAGCCAGCCATCTCACTCAGCAGCCAGCAGTCTCAGTAACACATTGCTCTCTCAGCAGTGTGTGTCTCTTGCATCTCTCTCTCAGTGGTGTGTGTTTCTACCACATCTCTCAGAGTGCATTTCTCCCAGCAGCCGATCTTTCTCAGCTATCAGTCAGAGAGACTCCTTCTGCCTCTAGGGGGGCTCCTTTTGAGCCTGGCAGAGTCGTCCTAACCAATGAATCCCAACATCAGAGTTCTACACACCTGAGAGAAAGCAAACTTCCCAGAAAATTACTTTGTGCTGCTCCCAACAGAAATACCCCAGGTGGATAGCTTTAACAATCAGGAGCTACTCAGTTGCTCACAGCAAATTCCACTATGGAGTTTACAAAGACTTTTGGCTAGAAAAGCCACACTATGTGATTTACTATACTGCATGCAGTAAGAAATGACTTGCTTGAGGTCTGTCCCCACCTGGAGAAAAGCAGAGTGAGGAAAACCAAGATGCAAGAATCAGTCACTTCAAGGGACTAATGGACTACATGATTTCCAGCCTCCATGACCCTGAGACCAGAATAACTAGATGTGCCCAGCTACCACTGCTGACTGCTCTGAAAGGGATTATGATAGGACATCCCAGACAGAGTGGGAGAAAAATGTGAAACAAAATTCAAAATCATAAAAAAGACCACACTTACTGGTCTGATAGAGACCAGTGGAACCTATGAAACTATGGCCCTTAGACACCCTTCAAGTGGAACTGAACTCACCTCCATAGTTCAACTTTCAGCCAAACAATAGGTCTTATAAGGTCTATCAACAAACTCACTGCCATCGAGTCGGATCTGACTCATAGCAACCCCTCCTTGGGTTTCCGAGGTGGTACTCTACGGAAGTAGATGGCCCAACCTTCCTTCTGAGGAACGACTGGTGGATTTGAACTGCCAGCTTTTTGGTTAGAAGTCAAATGCCTTAGGCACTACACCACCAGAGCTCCTACAAGGTCTATAAGATGAACAGTAATACCAGGGAGCTGCACACTTTTTAGAACAATCAATCATTATAAGATCAAAATAGCAGCTAAGAAGGCAGGAAGAGAAAACAAAGATGATGGAAAATGATAAACACAGGGAGGAAGTGGGAAGAGTACTGTTACATGATGGGGACTGCAGTGATTGTCACTAAACAAAATGTGTATAAATTGCTGAATGAAAAACTAATTTGCTTTGTAAACTTTACCCCCAAACCCAAACCTGAACCCACTGCCATTGAGTCAATTCCAGCTCATAGTGACCCTAATAAAAAAACTCACTGCTGTTGTGATAGGATGGAGTACAACTACCTCATAAGGTTTCCAAGACTGTTAAGTCTTTACAGAAGAAGACTGCTGTGTTAGGCTGGGTTCTCTAGAGAAGCAAAGCCAGTAAAGCTTATATACATAGAGAAAAAAAAATTATCTTAGGAAAATGGCTCACACAGTTATAGAAGCTGACAAGACCCAAATTCCTGGATCAGTCGTCAAATTGGAGCCTTTTCCCGACTCACGCAGCTGCAGGGCTGATGAGCTCAAGGTTGGCAGGCAGTATACCTACCGGCTGTTGACTTTGGTGGATGACAAATCCAAGATCACCAGGCAGAATGGTGGATTGTTTACTCACAGAGAGTTGTAGGCAACACAACAGATCGAGATCCACAAAAGGTTCTCTGTTTTTCCCATAATGTCCATATATATAGGAAGCAGTTCATATACCTAGGGAAACTTCCTTTCAGTGGATTGGCTGCTCAAATCATATACATCCAATCTCGTCATGGGATTAAGCACATCACAACTGCTTAAACCACTCAGAATTGTGGTCCAACCAAGTTGACACACAACCTCAGCTATCACAACTGCCTCATCTTTCTTCCACAGAGTACTTGGTGGATTCAAACCACTGACCTTTTGGTTAGCAATCAAATGCCTTAACCACTGTGCCACCAGAGCTATTACTTTCATCCAAATCACAATTAAAATATTATTTGAAAAAATGACTTGAGATGCACAAACAGCAGAAGATAAACTAGATGATTGGGACCATCTAAAAGTTAAATTCTACATGCTGCATCAAAAGACTTCTCCAAAAGAGTAAAAAGAGAACCTATAGAATGGGGAAAAAAATTCATCTATGACATATTGGACAAAGGACTTACCTCTAAAGTTTATAGGGTACCCCAGCATTTCAACATCAAAAAGACAATTCAATTTTAAAATGGGCAGAAGGTATGAACAGATATTTCACCAAAGAAGATATTCAGGCAGCCAACAAACACATGAAGAAATGTTCGTGATCATTTAGCCATTCCAAACCAAACCAAACTCACTGCTGTCAAGTCAGATCTGATTCATAGTGACCCCCATTGGGTTTCTGAGGCAGTATCATTACGGAAGTACATTGCCCAATCAGGGTCATTGGGTTTCTGAGTCGGTATCACTACAGAAGTAGATTGACCAGTCTTCCCTCTGAGGAGTGGCTGGTGGGTTTGAACCACTGGCCTTATGGTTACCAGTCAAATGCCTTAGGCACTACACCACCAGAGCTCCCCATTAGCCATTAGTTAGATGCAAATAAAAACAACCATGAGATACCATCTTACCCTAGCGTTAATAGCAAAGTTCAAGAAGACAGAAAATAACAAATGCTGGTGAGGATTTGGAGAGATTGGGTCTCTCATACATTGCTGGTGGGACTGTAAAATGATACAAGCACTGTGAATATCGGTATGGTGATTATCTTTAAATAGTTGGAAATAGAAATACCATTTGATACAGCAATCCCATTCCTAGATATATATCCTAAAGAAGTGAGAGGCAGGACATGAATAGATACATGCACACCTATGTTCATCGCAGCACTATTCACAATAACAAAGAGATGGAGACACCTAAAGTGCCCATCAGCCAAGGAATGGATAAACAAACTGTGGTACATACATACAATGGAATACTATGCAACTTAAAGAATAATGTACAATCTGCAAAACACCACATAACATGGATGAACTTGGAGGATATTATGCTGAGTGAAATATGTCAATCACAGAAAGACAAATTTTTTATTAGTCTGTTGTTGTTGTTGTTATGTGCCATTGAGTTGGAGCCGACTCATAGCGATCCCTCCTTGGGTTTCCGAAGCAGTATCACTACGGAAGTAGATTGCCCCTTCTTCCTTCCGAGGAGTGGCTGGTGGGTTTGAACCACCAGCCTTCTGGTTAGCAGTCAAGTGCTTAGGCACTATGCTACCAGAGCTCCTTTACTATTGTAAAAATCAAGGAAAGGTTTATACATAGAAGGAAACTTTGTTAATATATATATATATATATATATATATATATATACACCAAAGATTATTAGTGGTTACCAGGGGTAGGAGAGAGGGGGAAAAGGGAAGCTTTTGTTTGCAGCGCATTGAGCTTATGCTAATGGTGGTGGAGTATTTCGGAAAAGAATAACAATAACGGTGGCACAACATGAAAAATGTCATCATGTGGAAGTTGTTATGTCAGCAAATGTCTTGTATATGATTTCACCAAAATAAAAGTTAAAGAAAAAAAAAAGATTATAACCTTGGAAACCCCATGAGACAGTTCTACTTTGTTATATAGGATTGCTATGAGTCAGAATTGACTTGATGGCCATTTTTTAATATATTATTAGTGAGGGGAAAAAATGCATTATTTTATGTAATGATTGTAATGGATCACAGCAATGTAAAATATTTACTCTCAGAGTAATTAATAATAAACTAATGGATTTTGCAGTTAAAATAAATAAGTAAAAATGACTTGCCCTGAAAGACCAAAAAGGGCAGTGTCTGTTTTTGCTCTGGCTTATAGATAAATCACTGAACTTTCGTGAGGAAGAATATTTTAAATATAATGAAAATATTTGGGATACACATGCAAGAGAGTGGGAGGTTCTGGGGGAATCATATCCTTGGATATTACGCTGTATTTGGCCATTTTAAGAGCTCTGTTGCTTTATGTTTATTTATTTGTGAGCATATGTGCATGGTGGTTTCAATGCTTTGCAGCTCCTCTCCACAAAAAGTGGGGTCTGTTTCCCTCCCCCTTAAGTCTAGGCTAGCATTGTGACTTCCTTTGAGTAAGAGTCCTTGCAGCTTCCACATATTTCCCTACTTGGGATGTTTTTGCCCTTGAAAGAAGCTCAGCTAGCATACTAGTAGATAAAATCAAATTAAGTAGGTGATGCTGACCAGGAAGACATCTGGTTTCCCTAATTCTAAACATGTATGTTATTTTTAAAAAGTTTTGCTGTAAACTCTCTGGCTCCATTTTGTCATGGTTTACCACATCTTTTCCTTCATTGTCACCCCCTCTTTATTGTGGCACAATTAGCTGTAGAAGAATTAGGAGGTTTTAACATCATTCTTTTAAACCATTCAATACAAAAATGGAACAGTTGAGAAGGTAAATTTGTAGACTAGCTATAGTGCAAGGGCTTTTGAGAGGTGAGGGGATGTTTTAGTAAATAAAAGCCCATCAGTGTGTGCAATAAAGAACAAAGTTGTTGATGACCTTGTAATTTATGATGTTTAATTAATTATTATTTTTAGTTTTTTTTTCTCTGCATATTTCATTTCCTCCAAGTTTTTCCTATTAATTTGTTTTAGTCTTTATCTTCAACTCTAGAGGCTTTCCTCATATTTGGTAATTCTTGATTGATAAATACTGACTGAAAGGTGTGAATCGTGATGTAGGGCTTCTCTACTACAGGCTTACAGGAAGGTGGATTATTTGTTGGGAAACCTCCAATCTTTAGGTCTTGCAAAAGGGGCAGGAAGGCGGCAACTTCTGATCACCTCTAACCACAAGAGGAGGACAGAATCACCATCAGCAGCCCAAAGCCTGTTCTTACGAGTCCAGACATGCCCCCACCCCCCAGCCCTCTTACTAACCTTGACACCACCTGTTCCTCCCACACCACCCACCAGCTCTCTGCTGGGTTCGACAGTTCATTGCAGTGGCCATGCAGAACTCACAGACACCACTCACAGACTATGGGATTAATCAGGGAAGCAACAGGCTACAACTCAAATTCAGGAATGCAGTCAGTCTCTCTCAGCCAGCCATCTCTCAGCTGGCCGTCTTTCACCTGACAGTATCTCTCAGTCTTTCTTCATAGCATGGCTCTCTCTCAGCAATGTGTGTCTCTCACATCTCTTTCTCAGCAGTGTGTCTCTTTCATGTCTCTCACATCTTTCTCAACCAGCAGTCAGAGAGACTCCTTCTGTCTCTAGAAGGGCTCCTTTTGAGGCTGGCAGAGTGGCCAAACTAACCAATCCCAACATCAGAATTCTTTACACCTGAGATAGAGTGAACTTCCCAAGATTGCTTCAGGCCACTTGCAACAGAAATACCCCAGGTGAATAACTTTAACAATCAGGAGCTAGTTAGTTGCTCATGGCAAATTCCACCACAGTTTACAGACTACAATCTTCCAAGACAGAATTGTTCTTTCTTCTAGCAGTCCATGTATATTCAATATTCTTTGCCAACACCATAATGAAACTTCTTTGGTTTTCCTTATTTAATGTCCAGCTTTCACAAGCATATAAGCAATTGAGGAACTGGGTCAGGCTCACCTTTCATCAAAGTGACATCTTTGCTTTATAAAAGAGATATTTTAAAACTTTTGATCAAAAATAAAATGCCTGAATTACCCAGGTTTATGCTGCTTTCAGCAAAATTGGATGACACTTTTCACAGATGCCTGTCCTTGAGAACTTTCTCTGGTTCAGCAACCATAAATAACTAGTGGAATGTTTTGTCTGTGGTCAAGCCAGGAGGTGGAAAGAATAGATCCTGAGGAATGAAGTTTTGACAAAGATACATAAGCGTAAAATGGCCTTAAGAAATACTTCTTTCAGGATAAGGATATAGAAACAAAGACCCAAGAAAAAACCTTGGACAATCAACTCGTTATCTGCGTTTCCCAGGTAACCAAGAAAGTTTCACTCGAGCAACGAGTTTCTAGATAAGAGCCTTAGCATTAATTCTTATGACCAGCTCTGGCCCCACGGAGTGTTTTACATCAACCTAGACATTTTTATAACCTGTTCTGAAAAGTGTACATTGTAAGAAATCTTTGTAGCCCACCTAAGCATATCTAAGCATTTGTATCCATTGGAGCCTTTCCCCACTTTTTAACCCTCCCTTTTATAAATTTGATCAAAAACTAACTTATGATTTTACTGTAATCTCTTTGTTTCTTGCCATATATCTGGTCCTGCTCAGGACCCACTCTCTGAAATTGCTACATTTTCACTTATGTGAGGTGGTGGTTTCCCATCCAGATGCCTCTCGACTGCTAAATAAAACCTCTGAATCTTCCTTTAAGATCTGAGTGGTTTTTCCCTACAGTAGCTTTTAACACTTTAATGAAGTCTGTTGCAGCCGATTTGTCCAATGCAATATGTTGTTTGATTTCTTGACTCCTGCTTCCATGAGCATTGTTGATCTCCCTCTTAACCCAGTTCCAGAAGTATATGCTGCTGCCAAAGTCCTGAGGATTTTGAAGATTTAGTGTACATCAGACTGCTGCTCAGCTTTCTCTATTGTTGTGTTGGGATTCCAAGCTGTCTCAGTTCTACTAAATTAGTTCGGCTATTTTCAAGCTTCCAAAATTTTGTTACTCTTGTCTCGTCTCCTTTTTTCCCTATCTACATGGGCCCTTGTCCCTCTGCCATAGTTTTGATAAGGTTCTAGAGGGAACAAAATTACATGTGTATGTTCAATCTGCCCTATTAATCCAGTACATGAGATCTCTATTTATTGAAATAGAAATATACCCATAGTAGTACATTAAGTAAAAAGAAAGTAGGTTAAGATGCACTCTTGCAATGTATGATTCCATTCTTAAAAAAAAAAAAAAAGACAAAACAAATGCCTTCTATAATTATTTCTAATCTTTTTGTACACAGAAGAGATTGCTAGAAAAATAAGTATAAAATGCTAACAATGGTTATGTCTGGATGGGGGAATGACAGCATGTTTTTCTTTTTCCTGTATGTTTTTCTACATAGTCTAAATTCACTACAATGAATATGTATTTCTTTTGTAAACAGATTGTGAAGAAAAATTATCAACAACTTGAAAGTAAGACAAAAAGGTGATTATGATTATCTACCTTTTCAATGTAATACTGAGGCATTGTTTAACTGGCCCACACAAGAATTCCCTAGGAAATTATACATTACTTTTGTTTGACATACTGTTTACTATTGATTATTATATTTTTTTCTATGAGAGACGCAAATTATTTCTGTCTAGTTATAGAAAATATAACTCCAAGATTATGGTTTTATTGCCTTGTAGGACATTAATCAATTTTAGATCTAACCTAACAATTATATTCCAACATTCCTTCTTCAATGTCTGTAATACTCAATTTATTCTAATGCTTTAGGTTTTCCATTCTGCTGGTACACTCATTAATTATTTAATATTTGGCACATGTTTTATATTTTTGAGAGATTATGTTTTAAACTTTTTGAAAATTCTTCTTTGACACAAATGAAATCATAAAGCTATTCTCAGTTTGGGGAAAGGAAATAAACTTGAATGCCTTAGACATAGCAAAGTAAACAAGTTCAGTGTTAAGGCCATTCCCTAAAAGCTGCCCTACTTGGGTTCTTTGGCAGTGCTTCAATTTGGCCTGTCTGAGCTCTGACTCCTACACATACCTTTGGACAGCCAGCAATGCTCAGAGATGTGAGACTAATGCAGTATATGGCCAGTGCTTTGATAATCTCATCTGACAGCTGAGGACAGTAAGAGACATCCAAGTGTTCCAAGATCAGTGAGCCTTTGCAGAATGCCTGCAAGAATTCCAAAGTTAAAGGTTAGTTTTCCTTTTCCTTGTTTTTTGTTCAAATATTTCTTAAGGAGTTCTGGTGGTACAGTGCCTAAGGCATTTGACTGCTAACCGAAGGTTGGAGGTTCAAATTTACCAGCCACTCCATGGAAGGAAGACTGGCCAATCTACTTCCATAAAGATTTACCACCTCAGAAACCCAAAGGGAGTCACTATGAGTCAGAATTGACTTGATGGCAGTGAGTTTGTTTTTTTTTTTTAAAAAGCCATCTTACCCATAGTAATTTGCATAGCAGGTATTTCAGTCCCTGAAATATAGAGGTGTTTATCTTACTGCCAAAAAAAAAAAAGCCATTATATCAAAAATCTCTTTGCACAAAAGGTATTTACACACCAGCTAAGGAGCTTAATAATATTCAAACTCTTGCATCATAGAATTTGGTTTTCCTGAAGTTAGCTCTAATGAAATTTATCTGATACTGTCATGGTTATTAGTGTTATATTCACCCAAATGGGTGGAGGAAAAAAAAAATCTGGAGGTGAGGATTAGATGACAAACAGTCCAGTGTTGACAGTATAATATAATGATGTGAAGAGCACAGCCTTTGGAATCAGACAGACCTGAGTTATTTTCTTTCTACCATTTATTAATTCTGAAACCTTAGAAAATTAAGCCTCAGTTTCCTCTTCTTTAAATTAGGCAAAACATCTATCCTGCGCTCAAGTACAGCAATGATTGTGAGGATGGTGCAAGACCAGGCAGTATTTCATTCTGTTGTACATAATGTCACTACGAGTTGAAACTGACTCAGTAGCACCTAACAATGACAAACAATTATCTGAAATGTAAATTGTTAATCTTAAATTTCTAGGGCTGGAAAAGGCCTAGAAATGATTGGAGAATTCTTCCCTCTACCACAGCCATTCTTAATTTTTATTCCTATAATCTACTTCTGTAGTGATACTACCTCGGAAACCCAAGGAGGAGTCACTATGAGTTGGGTCCGACTCGACGGCACATAACAACAACATACTTTTTAGTAAAAAAAAAAAAGACTGAATGATAAAAAGAATCCAGATGAAATAATTGTTTAAAATATTACAACTTAGCCATTACAAAAGGAAAAAGAAAAAAAAAGATACACAAAAGTAACCTAATACTAGTTGTAAAATTACATTAATAAAGAAGAGTAGAAATTGTCTTTAAGAATGTAAAGAATTCACAAAAATAAAATAAACCTATAAGATTGAAAATGGAGAACCACAGACATCAATTTGTTAGCAAAGACAACTACAAAGCAAAAAGAATGAATAAATGGTGTAGTTAAAGAACTTCCAAATGGAGAGGATGTCAAGGTGATATATCAAGATAAAACAGATTGTTTTACACTTGGGAAGGTAATAATAAATTATAGTGTAACTTGAAAGAAAATTAAGAAAGCTTATCACCAAAATAAAAAAGAAGAAAATCATAAAGATTTAGTAAACACTTGCAAAAAGGGTGTGGTGTGGGTGTCTGACCTCTTCTAACTTCACAAGGGCAAAAGAGGATTAAGATCAACTTCACCAGCCCAAGACTGATTCTGTGAGGTGGAGGTTGGGCATACCTCCACCTTCCAAACTTTTTACCAATTGTAACTCCAACCATCCCTTCCCTGGATTCACTACTTCTTTAGTGGGTTTGATAATCCATTGCAACTGCCACACAGAACTCACAGATAATACTCCTGATTATGGGGTTTGTTAGGGAGGTAAAAGGTTACAATTCAGATCTGGAATGCTTAGAGTAGAGTTCTTTATGAGGACACCTTCCCCTTAGCCATGCCTGAAGGCAGGTCTGTCTCTGGCCCCCTTCCCTCAGCCTGGCCTCTTCCCTACTTAGGCAAGTGTTACAAAGCTCTTTTAGCTCTGGAGAGGCACACCACTCCATTAGTAAGCCTCAGCCCTAAGGTGCTCAGCTTCTCACTCTGTGGGTTAGTGGGCCTAGCTCTACTGATAAATGCCCAGAGACATCCTACTCTGCTAGCAAGCCTCCCACCCAAAGGCACTCAGTTTTTTCACTCCATGGGGTGGGAAACCCACTGTTCTTTTTTGGCTAGTCTCTTGGTTCTGCCACTGCCATTTGTCTGCCACTGCTTCTCACCATCTCTGGTGTAACAGCTCTCTGTCTCCCAGTTTGAAGAGGTTCAGTGTAGCGATCTCATGTCTAAAGGACATGCTTCACTCCAGATTCTTCTTTCTTGATGATAGTGAGATTCTCTTCTTTCCACCTCTGGGATGGCTTATTTGAAACCTAACAGGACAGCAAAACTGACCAATCCTCATGTTAGGGATCCATATGCCTTATTTGCATGATCTCACCCCTACGAGGGTGCTGTGCACTTTATTTACATTATTAGCAAGCTGTCCAATCAGTTTTGTGAGCAACAAGCACCTCACATTTACATAGTCCCACCCAGTCACTTGGTGGGAGTCACAAAGACCATGGCTAGAAGGGCCATACCAAGTAATTCACTGCACTGCAACACTAAAACATTAGCAACAAAGAAAATGATAAGAAAATCAGTAAACAAAATGAAATCGGCATGGAAAAATATATGAAACAAAGCAACCATCAGCACCACACACACACACACACACACACACACAAACAACCCCAGCAAAATAACAGCAGTAAATTCATACCTATTGAATTACACTGAATATATGTGGATTAAATGCACCAGTCAAAAGACAGAGAGTATGAGAATGAATAAAGAAACATGTCCCACCAATGGGCTGTCAACAAGAGACACACCTTCGACACAAAGACAAAAACAAGCTAAAAATCAAACAATGGAAAAAGATATATCAAGTGAATGACAGGGGAAAAAAAAAAGGAGTGGTGATATTAATTTCTGATAAAATAGATTTTAAGGCAAAAATCAGCTGAAAAGACAAGGAAGGACATTATATAATGATTGATAATGAGGTCAATCCAATAATCATGATGAATATCTACACACCCAATGAAAGAGCCCCAAAATACATAAATCAAATTTATAACAGAATTGAAAAGAGAAACAGATAACTCCACAATAATAGTAGGAGACTTTAATATACTACTTTCAATGAAGGACAGAAAAACTAGAAAGAAACTCAAGAAAGATACAGAAGATCTAAACAACACAATCAACCAATTTGACATCACAAATATATACAAACACTCCATCCAGCTCCACAGTACACATTCTTTTCCAGCACACCTGGAACATTCTGCAGAATAGATCATATATTAGGCCACAAAGCAAGCCCTAATAAATTAAAAAACATTAAAATACTACAAAGCATCTTCTTAGATCACAATGCTATAAAATTAGAGATCAACAACAGGAAGATCAAGGAAATATCAAATACATGAAAATGGAAGAACACCCTGCTTAAAAACTAATGGGTAATAGAACAAATAAAAAATGAAATAACAAAAAATTATTTGAATCAAACTAGAATGAAAACACAATATACAAAAATATTGGGACAGAGCAAAAGCAGTTCTCAGAGGACAATTCATAGCAATAAATGCATACATCAAAAAAGAAAAGAGAACCAAAATCAATACCTTAACCCAATACTCCAAGAATTAGAAAAAGAACAACAGAAAAATCCTACACAGTAGAAGAAAGGACATTTTATAAAGATTCAAGCAGAAGGAAATGAAATTAAAAAAATAATAGAATCAACAAGATTAGAAGTTGGTTCTTTGAAAGGATTGATAAAATTGACAAACCTCTGGCAAATTTAACAAAAGAAAAGACAGAAGATGCAAACAACATGAATAAGAAATTAAATAGGTGATGTCACAACAGAATTTACTGAAATAAAAAGGATAATAAGGGAATACTATTGAAAACTGTTTCAAAAAATTTGAAAACAGAAAAAATGGATAAATTTCTAAAAACTACCTACCCAAACTAACACAATTTGAGGTAGAAAACTTGAACAGACCCATCACAAAAGAAGAAATTGAACAGGCCATTAAAAAAAAACTCCCCCCCAAAAAATGTCCTGACTAGATGGCTTCACTGGTGAGTTCTACTAAACATTCAGAAAAGAGCTGAGACCAATTCTCCTCAAATTATTCCAGAGCATAGAAAAAGATGGAATGCTACTGAACTCATTCTATGCAGCAAGCATGACCCTGATATCAAATACAGGCACAGACACCATTAGAAAAGAAAATCATAGACCACTATCTGTCATGATATTGTATCTATATGTAAAAATTCTCAACAAAATCCTAGCCAATAGGATTCAGCAATATATCAAATAAATAAATAATAATAATACATTATGTCCAAGTGAGATTCATACCAGGTATGCAAGGATGTTTCCCCATTAAAAACAATCAATGTAATTTTCCACATAAATAAAACAAAGGAAAAGAAGAACCAGATGATCATATCAATTGATGCAGAAAAGGCATATGACAAAATCCAACACCTATTCTTGATCAAAACACTCAGCAAAATAGGATTAGAAGGAAAAAAGGTTAACATAATTAAGGGCATATACACCAAACCAATGGCCAACACTATTCTCAACTGAGAAAGTCTGAAAACATTCCCCCTGTCAATGGGAATCAGGCACATATGCCCTTTATCACCACTCCTATTAAATATTGTATTGTAAGTCCTATCCCAAGCAATAAGACAAGGAAGTGTTGGAAGAGAAGGCATCCAAAATGGCAAAGAAGTAAAACTATCTCTGTTTGCAGATGATATGATCCTACACATAGAAAATCCCAGAGACTGAACAAGAAAACTACTGGAACTAATAGAGACTGGTGGAACCCCCCAAACTATAGCCCTTAGACAGCCTTCAAACCTAGAAACAAACTCAACTCTATGGCACAACTTTCAGCCAAACAATGAACAGGCCTATAAGGTGAACAGTAACAACTGGGCATTACTCATTCTTTGAAACAATCAAAAATACAAGATCAAAAGGGCAGCATTTGTCCAGGGATAAAGCTCAGAAGTCAGGAAGGCATAGGAAAGAATGAAAGGAAACAGTAAATGTAAGGAGGAGGTGGGGAGAGTGTTGATAATGTTGTGAGGATTGCAGTCAATGTCACAAATCAAAATGGGTATGATTTGTTGAATGGAAAACCAATTTGCTGTGTAAAGTGTTACCCAAATCATAATAAAAAGTTATATATATATAAAAAAAGAAGTGTTCTGGTAAGATGGTGGAATAAGCAGACAGACTGCACAGACCCTCTTCAACAAAGAAAAGGTGAACCAATTAGAATACAGAAGATAATCCTGAAGCCCTGAGTTTTGAAAGGAAGGATATGGAAGTGGACTAAACTCCAATTAGTAAAAGAACCTGCATGAAAATACCAAAAAGGGAGACATACGGAGTTGCAGTCTGTCAGCAATCCTAACAGCATGGACAGCTTGGATGTTGCCAAGTGGTGTTAGGACCTAAGATTAACCTAAAAATCGGCCCTGCTAACCAGGGGCTGCATGGAGGACTGCCTTGGTAGCTGAAGAAAAGGGGATGCAGCAAAGAAGGAGATGGGCTGAGCTTTGGACTTTTGCCTTTCCAGAGGGAGCAGCCATTTTGAATGTTTACAAGTGGTTCAACCATTTTGGATATTTAAAGTGACAGAAGTCTAAAGAATAGGATCCACTTGCCAGAACTGCAAGGACATTCCAGATGCGAACGACTGGAAAGGTGCAATATTCCCCTTGTTACTCTTAGACCCCACACCCTTTTGCTGAACGGAGATGCAGCCATGCCTCACTCCCACCCACCTTCTGGGCTGGCAGGAATTCCATTCCAGTCTGTGTGCTCTGATGGAGCCTAGGTGCTCTGGCCCACCCTGCCCAGATATTCCCCCCACTCAGTTTGTTTTTGTCTGTTTTAATATTGTTATTATCATTACTGTTCATCCTTTTATTATTATTCTTTATTCTTCCCTTCCTAGGTTTCAGTTTTCAGCTTTTTCTTCCTTCCCTGTTCCTGGTTCCCATTTTTTTTTCTTTCTCATGATTAACCTCATTTCTTGTTTTTCATTATGTAATTTTCCCATTTTTTCCCTCATTATTCTCCTACTCTCTTTTCTCTTATTG
>NW_006921594.1:18052241-18054237 GCF_000298275.1 Orycteropus afer afer | reverse complement strand
TCAAACTCGCCAAAACCAAAGACAAAGAAAAAAATCCTGAAAGCAGCAGGGGAAAAACAAAAAGTTTCCTACAAAGGGCAACCAATAAGACTAAGCTCTGATTTCACAGCAGAAACCATGCCGATGAGAAGGCAATGGGATGGTATATATAAAACCATGAAATAAAAATTTTCCAACCAAGAATTATATGCCCAGCAAAACTGTCCCTCAAATATGATGATGAAATTAGGACAATTCCAGATAAGCAGAAATTAAGGGAATTTGTTAAAATCAGACCAACCTTATAAGAGATACTAAAGGGAGTCCTTTGAACAGACAACCAATAATAGCAAACAACAACCAACCATTAATACACAGCTATGGAAGTATCTAAAGTAAAATAAGCTTATAAGATTGTAAACAGGGAACCAGAGACATCAATTGGCAAGGGAGGACAACTACAAACCAAAAAAGGGGGAAATATAGTGTAGTTACAGAAATTTTGAATGGTGAGGAAGTCAAGAGAGTTGCAAGATAGAATGGACTGTTCTAAACTTGGGGAGAAAATTATATATCACAGGGTAACCTCAAAGAAAAAATGATAAACTTTCACATCTCAATAAAAAAGAGGACAAGTAAAAATATTTAGCAAATACTAAAACAACAGCAAAGAAGAAAAGAATAACATGATTCATAAACATAATGAGCTCAGCACAGAGAATTATATGGAACAAAGAAACCAGGAACACCATGGAAAAACACAAAGCAAAATGACAGCAACCAATTTATACTGGTCAATAATTACACTGAATGTCAATGGATTAAATGCACCACTCAAGAGATGGAGAGTTGAAGACTGGATAAGAAAACATAACCCATCAATACGCTGTCTACAAGAAACACACCTTAGAGACAAAGACAAAAATAAACTAAAAATCAAAGGTTGGAAAAAGGTTTATCAAGCAAATGGCAACCAAAAAAGAGCAGGAGTGGCAATTATTAATTTCTGATCAAATTGACTTTAAGACAAAAACCACCATTAGAAACAAGGAAGGACATTATAAAATGATTAAAGGATCAATTGAACATGAAGACTTAACTATAATAACTATCTATGGACCCAATGAAAGAGCCCCAAAATACATAAATCAGACTTTAACAGAATTGAAAAGGCAAAGGGATGACTCCACAGTCATAGTAGGAGGCTTTAATACACCATTTTCAGTGAAAGATAAAACAAGTAGAAAGAAACTCAACAAAGACACAGAAGAGATAAACAATACAATCCACCAATATAATTGACCTTATAGATATCTAAAGAACATGCCAACAACAGCACAGCATACATTCTTTTCCAGTGTACATGGAACATTCTCCGGTATAGACCATATGTCAGGCCACAAAAGCAAGCCTGAATAAATTTAAAAACATTGAAATACTCCAAAGCATCTTCTCAGATCACAGTGCTATCAAATTAGAAATCAACAATAGGAAGATCAATGGAAAAAGAGCAAACACATGTAAACTGAACAACACCCTTCTTAGGAAAGACTAGGTAAGAGAATAAAAAAACTAAATTAAAAAATTCCTTGAATCAAAAGAAAATGAAAACACAATGCTAAAGGGGCAAGGAGGCCTCATCTCTGACCTCCTCTAACCCCACAAGAGGAAGACAGAATCACCATTAGTAGCCCAAGGCCTATTCCTGTGAGGCCAGACATGCTGCCTCTCTCCAGCCCTTTCACCAGCCCTGACACCAACCGTTCCTCCCGCACCACTCACCACCTTTCTGCTGGGTTCAATAATTCACTGCAGTGGCCACACAGAACTCACAGACTATGGAGTTTATTAGAGAAATACCAGGCTACAATTCAAGTTCAGGAAAAACACTCAGACTCTCTCAGCCTGCCTTCTCTCAGCTAACAGTCTCTCTCAGCCACTTTTCCAGCAATGTGTGTCTCTCAGTGTCTCTCTCAGCAATGCATGTCTCTTAGGGTCTCTCTCAGCAATGTGTGTC
>NW_006921594.1:18050068-18051018 GCF_000298275.1 Orycteropus afer afer | reverse complement strand
GACATCACAACAGAACCAACTGAAATAAAAAAGGATAATATCAGGATACTATGAAGAACTGTATTCCAACAAATTTGAAAATCTAGAAGAAATGGCTAGATTTCTAGAAACTCACTACTTACCTAAACTAACACAGACTAATGTGGAAAAGTTGAACAGACCCATAACTAAAGAAGTAATTGAACAGGTCATATTAAAAAAAAGAAAAAAAAAAATTGCCAACAACAAAAAAAGTCCTGGCCCAGACAGTTTTACTGGAGAATTCTACCAAACATTCAGAGAACTGACACCAATCCTACTCAAACTATTCCAAAACATACAAAAGCATGGAATCCTCCCAAATTAATTTTATGAAGCAAGCATAACCTTGATACCAAAACCAGGCAAAGGTATCACAAAAAAGGAAAACTACAGACCAATATCCCTTATGAATATAGATGCAAAAATCTTCAACAAAATCCTAGCCAATAGACTCCAACAGTATATCCAAACAATCATTTTTTATGACCAAATGGGGTTCATATCAGGTATGCAAGGATGGTTCAACATTAGAAAAACAATCAACGTTATCCACCACATAAATAAAACAAAGGAAAAGAACCACATGATCATATCAATTGATGCACAAAAGGCATTCTATAAAATCTAACACCCATTCCTCAACATAATGAAGAGCTTATATGCAAAACCAACAGCCAACATCTCAATGGAGAGAGACTGAAACCATTCCCGTTGGGAAGAGGAACCAAAGATGCCCTCTATCTCAACTTTTATTCAACATTGTATTGGAAGTCCTAACTAGGGCAGTGAAGCAAGAAAGGGAAATCAAAGGCATCCAAATTGGTAAGGAAAAATTCAAACTATCCCTATTTGCTGATGATATGATCCTATACCCAGAAAACCCAAGAGACTCAGTCAAAAATCTACTGGAACTAATTGAGAGATTTAGC
>NW_006921594.1:18016174-18046108 GCF_000298275.1 Orycteropus afer afer | reverse complement strand
CATTACGATAAATGGAGAAAAGATTGAAGTTGTCAAAGACTTCACATTGCTTGGTTCTACAATCGAGGCCCATGGAAGCAGCAGTCAGGACATCATGATGTGGAACACTGGTGAAATCGGCTGCAAATGCTTCTTTCAAGTGCTGAGGAGCAAAGATGTCTCCTTGAGGACTAAGGTGTGCCTGACACAAGCCATGGTATTTTCAATTGCCTCATATGCATGTGAAAGCTGAACAATGAATAAGGAAGACCGAAGAAGAATTGATGCTTTTGAATTGTGGTGCTGGCAAAGAAAGCCGAAAGTACCATGGACTGCTAAAAGAACTAACAATTATTTCCTGGAGGAAGTGCAGCCAGAATGCTCCTTGGAAGCGTGAATGGCCAGACTTCGTCTTACATACTTTGGTCATGTTGTCAGAAGGGACCACTCACTGGAGAAGGATGTCATGCTTGGTAAGGTGGAGGGTCGAGGAAAGAGAGGAAGGCCCTCAACGAGATGGATTGACACGGTGGCTGTGGTGATGGGCTCAAGTATAGCAGGGATAGCGGAGCTGGTGCGGGATTGGGCGGTGTTTTGTTCTGCTTTGCCTAGGGTCACTATGAGTCGGAGATGACTCCACAGCACCTAATAGCAACAACAATACAGGTGGTAGGGGAGAGAACACTGTTAGATAGGTAGAGACAAGTATTGATTTGGGTGAATAGAAGGGCAAAAAAAAAGTTATAAGAAAAGAATTTTGTTCAACAAAAAAAGAATTTTTTGTGTTGTAAAGAATAGAATAATCTTGTTTCCTATTTAAAGACTGAGTAGAATCCCAGGGACCAGAGAAAAAGCAAGAAAGAATATTTAAACGATAAGAATAATTAATTAAAAAGTAGGATAAGCTGTAAATGAAGACTTTTTAGTGTCTGAAATCCTTTTCAGTATCTTCTGTCAGTGGCTAGGACTCCTTGAATCAGTTCTACTTTAAGCCTTTTTAAAAAGCTCTAATATACTTTGATTGTGAGCTGTGTCTTTAAATTAAAGAATAACTAATAAAATGATTATAAAGCCTATGATACAGTCGTGGTAACATTATTCTCATCCATGGATCCATGGAAAATATGAGGCACAAAGATTAGTTTGAGACTGTAAATCAGTGGCAGATCCAAGAACTAAAGTCAAGACTTTTCCTCTCTGATTATTCATATTTTTTTTGAGGGACATGTAACTCGTATTAAGTACTTAGGTCTGCAGGCATGTTTCAACATTTTCGCTCAAGAAGTTCCATTTTCCCCACAGATATGATTATCATAAGCTTTTCTGGCTCCAGTGCTGCCAACTCATTATACTTTATCAATGCTGTCGATTTTTTTCCCCCTTGGAAGATGCTAGACTAGGCATCTTCTAAGCCAAAGCATTTTACAATGAAGTAAGGAAAAGATGTGAAAGTTTTTGAGTTTGGCTCCCATCCCATATCTCAGCCAATTTTGCTGTGGGTTTATAGTCTTGAAGAAAACTTCAAAATTTCTTAGTGAGTTAAATAATTTCTTGTATCTTCTGAACTGAGTCATAGTGCAGGGACTTAATGACTACATTCTTTAATCTGGTATGTAGAGGAGGCAGAGATTCACTCACATTGACTGTCAAATACTGTGCGTCTGCCAGAACCCTGATTCAGACCACCCTGATTTAGACAGGTTGCAGCTCCCAGCCGTGAAAATCTCCCCTCCCGGTGCATACTCACGACACCATCTCTTGACTATTTGCCTCATTCCATCCTAATTAATTCTACTGCAGAGTTGTTTGTTTTTCCCCTTGTCTGTTGATACTTATGGGAAAATATTATGCTGCCAAGAATCACTTTCCATAATGAAGACTATTTTTGGCTGCCTCAACAGCTGAAAAACAACTTCTACAATTTTAAGTTTCAAACTGAGTTAATATCTCCAGTTTTGGGGACTTTGTATATCCCATGATGTATAAAGCTCCAATCCACCAAAGGTGGCTTTGTTCCCACAGCCATAAGAACGAGTGAGAGTGGTCATAGCCTCCATGGGCACAGTAAGCTGGGCAGTCGGGGCCTTGCCACCACAACCATACTATTCAAAGCCTGAGGCTGACCAGCCTGGTAAGATGCCACTCCTGTATCCCACCTTCCCTGTCTGGGAAACCAGACTGAACAAGACTCAGCTAAGGCCCAAACTCAGAGGAGCACACTGCTCTAAAATATGAAGACTCTGTAAAGGGAGAAGGGCAACACCAAGGTCCCAAAGAAATCATCCCAAAGATACTTTGAAGGTGAAATTTGTTACAAAAGCATATGTGATTTGGGCAGGGAGCTTTAGCTTCAAGGTGGCTTAACTGTGGCTTACTCCATGAAGTTTTCCTTAATTCTTCCCTCTGGAAGAAATAGCTCTTCCAAATTCCTATAGCCTTTTATTTATTTATTTGTCTTTCTTGCTTTGTACCTGGGTTATAGTTATTTACATACAGGTTGTTCCATTCGTAACTACATATTCAAGTTACGATGAACTACACTTACAAATGTGTGTTTTTGTACAATTTATCATTAGAAGGAGTTCTGGTGGTGTAGTGATTAATGCATTTGGCTGCTAACCTAAAGGTCAGCTGTTCGAACTCACCAGCTGCTCCACAGGAGAAAGATGAGGCAGTCTGCTTCTGTAAAGATTTACAGCCTTAGAAGCCCTATGGGGCAGTTCTACTCTGTCCTAAAGAGTTGCTGTGAGTCAGAATCAATTTGACAGAAGTGGGTAATATATACCACATACAGTGTTGCAGTATATAACGTGCTGATGTTATTCTCAGATGTTCACTCACAGATGTTCAAAGATTGAATTTATAAAGTTATTGATAATAAAAGTTAATAAGAATGAAAAGTGGAAAAAGAAAATAGTATTCAACTTACATCAGAACCAAGTTGTGACAGAACCATCAGAAGGGAACCTTGTCTTAAGTTGAGGACTACCTGTACCTATCTCATCTCTTGCATTGACTTGTGTCTTCTTGAGGGCAGACTCTAAGTCCAATTTATTTCTGTGTCCCCAGCACTTGGCATACAGAATAAACTCAAGGTAGGAGAATCTCCAAAGGATATGGGGAATGCTTTTCAGCGCAGGAGTGAGAAAAATGAGTTCACTTAAATTGCTCTTAAAATATAAAGTCAGTCCTTCCTCTCACTCTGATTAACAGCTGATCAAAGTGTACTGTACACCCAGAGTGCACTGGGATCATTAAGAGCACAAGGCCTGGGGGCCTAATGGCCCGAGTTCAAATCCTAATACTTAGGATCTGTGTCTCTGGATAAATTACGCAACATCTTTTGCTTCAGTGTTCTCATCTGCAAAATGGGAATAACATGGTACCTTGATATGGTACCTTCTTGATAAAGTTGTTGAGGGGCTTAAGTGAGTTGATACACACAAAATAGTTGAACAATACTTAGCACAGAATTTAAAAAAAAAAAAAAATTCCTGCCAATTCTGACTCATAGTAACCCTCTTTGGGTTTCCAAGGCTATAAATCTTTATAGAGGCAGACTGCTCCATCTTTCTCCTGCAGCTGCTGAGTTTGAATCACTGACCTTTCGGTTAACAGCCAAATGCCTTGACCACTACACCACCAGCTCAGAAGAAGCAATAAGTAAATGGTAGCTAGTACTATTTACTATTTGTAGGAGTCCCTGAGTGGCATAAATGGTTAAGTTGTTGTTTGACTACTAGCTGAAAGGCTGGCCATTCAAGCCCATGCAGAGGCTTGGAAGACAGGCCTGCTGGTCTGCTTCTGAAAGGTCACAGCCTTGAAAACCCTGTGGAGCAGTTATTCTCTGCACACATGGGGTCGCCATGATCCAGAATTGACTTGACATCAATTAATAACAACAACCCACCCACCAAACCCTCTGCCATTGAGTCAATTTCAATTCATAGTGATCCCCATTGGGTTTCCAAGGCTGTAAATCTTCATGGAAGTAGATTGCCTCATCTTCCTCCAGCAGAGCACCTGGTGGGTTTGAACCACTGACCTTCTGGTTAGCGCCAAATGCCTTACCCAGTAACAACTATTATTTGTATCTACTCTTTCTCTAGGGAGCTCTGGTAGCATAGTGGCTAAGGCACTTGACTGCTCACAAGATGGCTGGTGGTTCAAACTCATCAGCCACTCCTCGGAAGGAAGGTTGGGCAATCCTACTTCCGTAGTGATACTGACTCGGAAACCCAAGGAGAGGTCGCTATGAGTCAGGGCTGACTCAACGACACATAACAACAACAACAACTCTTTCTCTAAGGCTATAATTGCCAAATTTTTTAAAAAATAATGCACCTATAATAAAAAATTTGAGCATGCACTCCCAATATATATTGATGTACTTTAAAATTATATAGACATACAAATGTTCTAATATATATTGTACATTATAAAACATATAAAAACAAAAATAAAATGTATGAGGTAAAAAGTCTAGATAGAAGTTCTAATATTTCCTTCTTGTACTGAAATAGATTGTCTTGCTCATTTGCTTGAGTAAATGCTTGCTTTGGAGACCCTTACTCAGCAAAACAAGTGCCCTGGTGGTGCACTGGTTCAGTCCTCAATTGCTAACTATAAGCTTGGGATTTCAAACATCAGAGGCTCTGTGGAAGACAAGACCTGACAACCTGCTTCCTTAAAGATTACCTAGAAAGCCCTATGGAGGCAGCTGTACTGTCACATATGAGTTGAAATTTGACTTGATGGCACCTAACAACAACAACAGCTCAACACCTTTGGCAGTCAGTAAATCTTGATGACTTACTGACCTCACTGATCCTGGGTATTTATTAAAAACAAAGGTATTGCTTTTAAAATATAAAACAGGACAAGTTCCTCAAAAGAAGTCACATGGAGGAGGGATTAAAAGACAAAAAGAGGTAAACAGTAAAAAAGAATGTATATTGAGAGAACTAACAGGAAAGACAAAGAAAAGACCAAGACACAATCTTCTTGAATTATATTTTGTATTTAGGATTTGTAGGGGAAAACACTGTTTCAAGCTTGATGTACCAAATAAAAATGTATTAGAACTGGACCACCCAAGGGGCAATTGGGTATTTTCCTGGTGGCCTGTAGCATAACCCCCACATATTCCATTTCTCTAAGGTAAGTAAAAAGAATGAGTGCCCAGTGTCTCCAATTCCTGGCACTCCTCTAGGGACCTCTGTGGGACAAGGCGAGAGAACTCACTGAAGTTACAGTAGTCAGCCTGAAAGAGCTACGGATTTCTATTTGCACAGCCAGCCAGCCACCGAATTTGATGCTCTCTTTCCCAAGAAAATAACACAAGGGACAAAGTCACACCATTCTCTTCTGTTTAAGAATCTCAAGGAAATAACAAGTTCAAGAACCATTAGCGCTGCTTTGACCTTCCATTTTGGGATATAAGAGATGATCTAATCAAGGAGGCTGCTGGTCAAGTAAGAAAACACAAGATCTGTAATCTGCAGTTGTTTCTCTGTGACCTTGAACAATTTACTTAATGCTGTTTCCTCACGTATAAAAGGATAATAAAAATAACTGTCTATCTATCTCATTCAGAAGGAAGATTGGGCAATCTACTTCAGCAGTGATATGCCTAGGAAACCCAAGGAGGGGCCACTATGAGTTGGATATAGGCTTATGGGAAGATGGAAAGGGAATGTGTACTCTCAATGTGCTTGGCAAACATACCACCCTACACAAATGCTGGCTTTTGTCTGTCAGCAATGGAATAGAGAGGTCCTCGAACAACTTCTAATCTGCTGCTTGAAGACCTGGTATCACACCCTTCAGTATGATGAGGGTGTTGCGATGAGGAACTACAGTGTGCAGGATTTAATTGGAAGTCTTCTAAAAGCCTATGTTTTTAGAAATCATATGTTTATGAGCATAGAAAAAAATCATAGCTCTTGTGACACATGCCACTACCAGGCATTTGATTCATGCCAGGTAAGGCTCTGTAAGCAAAACCCAGGCGTGTTGACAGAAAAGGGATCGAAAACAGATTGACTACTTAGGTTTGAAAAGCAAGAGACGCATGTACTCTTGCTTTTAGTTGCAAGTAGAATTCTGATGTTTTATTTTTGCTTTCAAAAAATCTAACAGGTTTTGCTTAACTCTTGGCAGGTTTCACCTTACATAGGATAAACTCATGTTCCAGAGGCAGCTTAAGGGATGAGAGATGCCTCCCAAGGATTTTCTCCCTTTTAACATGTCTTCTTAGAGTTCTTCTCTGTGGATGCTCACATGAAAATAACAGATGTGTGCATTTATTTAGTGAGTTCAGCTGTTCTGTTGTTGTCTGAGAATAGTTCTCCCCAACAGGAGTGGGCAAGAGGCCAGGACCAACATGGGGTGCTCTCAACTTCAGCTGTTTTTAAGCCAAGAAAACATAGTACCCATACCTCCAGTATCACTTGGAACCTTACAGACTGTGGGAAATGGACAAGCTGTCAGATCACACATCCTTTGAAGTCTAGCAAAGTTCTAATTCTATTGAACTGCCTCTACTCTTGGAAAGACACTAATGTCAGGAGCAACAGGGAATACTGAGCTTATTTCTTTTGCTCATAGTCTTTGAAGGAAGAATCATGCCTAGGTATCTTGGCAGTAGTTTGTCAGCAACTCTCAGAGGATCCCAGATGCCTCAGATCTCTTGGGAGTATGTTGTTCTGTCATTTAGCCTAGGAGACATTTTTGGCACAGAAAGCCATGCAGCACAACTTTCTGTAACAAAGGTCTTAATTGTGTCAAGTTTTGTGGGATGTTCTTCCAAAACAAGATACAAGATGTCCCCCTCCTCTTAATTCCATCAAAAGGAATTTCTTAGATCCCTCTCCCAAACCCTGTAAAATGATTCTGAACCTGAAACCCTCTGGGATCTTCATCATCAACAGTTCATCCCATTATTTCTTAATGATAACCTGGTACACTGGATGAACTAAAGAGTTTTCCTGAGAAGTATGGCCAAGAGATAAAATATCCAGATGTGCAGATGTCCCACCTACCCTACAGGAGATTTCAAAGCTTCTGTTGTACCAAAAGCCAAGAATTTAGGTCATTTTGGAAAGGGATCCTCGGTTTGTTGCTTCCCTTGTAGCCCATAAGTATAACTTTTTCCCTGGAGAAAAGGTGGAGTTATTGAAATCTCATGCTTTGATAATTCCTAAATGACTTCATCTTGGAAACACAATAGAAATCAATGTTGTTGTTGTTTTTTTTCAATCTTGCTATGTGGAGACTACTCATTTATTTCATCATTGGCATCATAGATCAGTATGTGTCAAAGTCCACTGAAATCAATTTTGGTTGAGCTCTAGAGGGTGGAGTCTGTCAACTAATGGGAATAATAAATAATAATTTTGCATAAATAATATTTTATAATTAACTGGAAGGGTAAATCAGTAAGAGTTTAAGATCAGAAAGAAAAAAAGTCACTGGAGAATAATCTAGTTCTTCCTATTAGAGTCCTGAACCCAGCCTTCTTACACTTGAGATAGAAGTGTCCAGAGGAACTGCCTGGCCACAGGCCATTATGGGGCAGTAAGACTTAGGATGGGAGCTAGTGAAGTGGGTACTCCTGGGCCGTTCTGACCTGAATATCCATATAAGAGACCACATTAGTTCTAAGGGTCTCATTTCTCTAGCACAAGTGTTTTAGGGTGCAGAACTGAGAACCCTGCACCCTCAGTCCCCACTTAGACTCAGCCTGGGCAGACCCGCATCTATGGAACCATGACTTGATTAATATTCCTGGGTCAGGCTGAATGCCAAATGAGCAGCAATGGGTTTGCTCTGCTGTTCTACCAACTATGAAGTTAACTCATGCCTTGTTCCACACAGCTGCCCTTCCTTGGCCCTTGTTGTTGTTATGTGCCGTCGAGTTGGCCCTGACTCATAGCGACCCCTCCTTGGGTTTCCGAGGCAGTATCACTACGGAAGTAGGATTGCCCAACCTTCCTTCCGAGGAGTGGCTGGTTTGAACCGCCAGCCTTCTGGTTAGCAGTCAAGTGCCTTAGGCACTATGCTACCAGAGCTCCTTGGCCCTTATTCCTTGATAAAACCCTCATCTTTCATTTCTTTTCTGTTTGTAAATTAGGATAACTGTCACCAAACTAAAGGTCAAATAAAAAGGAAAATGAAAAGTTTATAACCCAAGAGAATGGATAATAAGATGAAGATTAAAGGAGAAAAGAAATTGTTTTCTCAAATTTCCAAGCAGCTAGGGCTAGATTGTTGTTATGTGCTGTTGAGTCATCTCTGACTCATAGGGACCTTATGTACAATAGAAGAAAACACTGCCTGGCCCTGTGGCAGCCTCATTATCCCTTCTGTACCTGAGCCCATCGCTGCAGCCACCGTGTCAGTCCATCTCATTGAGGGCCTTCCCCTCTTTTGTTGACCCTCCACTTTCCCAAGCATGACATCCTTCTCCAGAGAATGGTCCCTTCTGACAACATGACCCAAATAGGTGAGATGAACCCTGGCCATTCTTGCTTCCAAGGAGCATTCCAGCTGCACTTCTTCCAGGACAGATTTGTTAGTCCTTTTAGCACTCCACGGTACTTTCAGCATTCTTTGCCAATACCACAATTCAAAAGCTTCAACTCTTCTTTGATCTTCCTTATTTGTTGTCCAGCTCTCACATGCATATGAAGCAATTGAAAATACCATGACTTGGGTTAGGCGCATCCCAGTCTTCAAGCGGATATCTTTGCTCTTCAGCACTTGAAAGAGGTCTTTTGCAGCAGATTTGCCCAATGCGATACATCTTTTGATGTCTTAACTGCTGCTTGCATTGGCATTGATTGTAGAACCAAGTAATATGAAGTCTTTGACAACTTCAATCTTTTCTCCATCTATCATGATGCTGCTTATTGATCCAGTTGTGAGGATTTTTGTTTTCTTCATGTTGAGGTGTAATCCATACTGTAGACTATAGTCTTTAATTTTCATCAGCAAGTGTTCTAAGTCATCCTCAATTTCAGCAAGCAAAGTTGTGTTGTCTGCATATTGCAGGTTGTTAATGAGTCTTCCTCCAATCCTGATGTCATGTTCTTCTTCATATAGTCCAGCTTCTCAGATTATTTGCTCAGCATACAAGTTGAATAAGTATGGTGAAAGGATACAACCCTGATACACTCCCTTCCTGATTTTAAACCATGCAGTATCCCCTTGTTCTGTTCGAACGACAGCCACCTGGTCTATGTACAGGTTCCTCATGAGTACAATTAAGTGTTCTGGAATGCCCATTCTTCTCAAAGATATCCATAATTTGTTATGATCCACACAATTGAATGCCTTTGCATAGTCAATAAAACAAAAGTAAACATCTTTCTGATATTCTTTGCTTTCAGCAAGGATCCATCTGACATAAGCTATGATGTGGGATATCATAGCTATCATATCATAGCTGATGTCAGGAGTAGATGGAGTGTTTGAAAAAACAAAAGGCCTTATGAGGACAAGGAGAGAAGTGGAGGTTCCAGCATCTCTGCTGCTGTTTATGGCTGTAAACAAAAGTTGTCAGATTCCTTTGTGTTCATCAGAGAACATGACATTGACCCATGATCCTCAACTATGCTATACCCTTAAAATTCATCAGCAGTGTCAGTTCTGAGATATCTTGTGAAGAATATAAGCTAAAAACCAGGCAGAAAAGACACAAGAGAGCAGGTGAGGCTGAACAGCGACCATACGCCTCTTCTCTTTTGTAACCATAAATACTGCCCATAACTACTATTCTTAGTGCAGGATTTTAAAAAGCAGATGTTCATCTCTGATAGAGATACATTTGTCACAATTAACAAAAGACATAAGGATGCCACAGTTGAGTTTGGAGAACAATGGTGGTTATCCAAATCTGAATTCTACCCACCTCCACACCCCAAATAAAAACTATAAAACCAACAAAGAAAACAATAATACTTCACAGGACCCATGCTTTCAGCATTACTAGGAGACAGAGAATTTACCTTTAAGTACAGTGAAAACAGAACAAATTCCAGCCTGCAGCTGCCACAAGCCTATGGACAAGAGATGCCTAGAGAGGGGCTGCTAAAAGACTGTTGTAAGAGCAGAGGGGTGCACAGGCAAAATCCCTTCCTGTAACAGAAAACCAGACACGTTTCTGTTGAGTCACTGTCGACTCTTGGTGACCCTGAGTGTTGTGGAGGAAAGCTGCATTCCACAGGGTTTCCATGGCTGGACCTTTCAGGGACAGATCACCAGATCTTTCTTCCAAGCCACCTCTGGGTGGTTTGAACCACTAAATTTGCAATAAGTACCAGAGCTCTTAACCAATTATGCCACTCAGAAACCACCCCAAAACAGAAACTGCAGCAGGAAGGGCCAAAATACCAAAGAGGACTTAGTAGTTCATGGCCCTGGCTGTGTGATATGGATACAGGAAAAGGCTTTAAAGTGTTGAGTCCCACAGTCCTCTGAGGCAGCCCAGACAATGCATAGGCATCTTCCTTAAGCACACCTTCATCCTCACCCCCACCCATACTATCAACAATTCCATGCATTTTACTGCCAAAATTTCCTCCAATCCCTCTCAAGCCTGCCAGTGCCCTTATTCAGACTTTCAGGCTCTTCCTGGGACTATAACAAAAATATTATATGCCTACTGTCAGTCTTGATAGCTGTCCTTTCTCCTCCCTGCCCTTCAGTCTAACTCCCACATTTCTTATTAGAGTGATTTTTCCAACAGAGACGCTTTCCCTGACATTCCCATTGTGGAGTAGGTGCCTCAATGAAATCCATAGCTTCCTGCATGCCTTTGTCACAACGTAATGGCTGAGAGTGTCACACTGGAATTAGACATTTTATGCCTAGTTCAGATGCTTGCTTGTTTCATGACTTGGGGCAAAATTCTTAACCTCTTTGAACCTCATTTTCCTCATATTTAAAATAGGTGTCAAAAGTATTACCTACCTCATAAGGCTGCTATAAATAGTAAACTAATACATGTGGAATACTTAAGTGTCTGGCACATAGAAGGTGTTAAATTAATGTTAGCCAACAATTACCACACAGCATTAAATTTTTCTGGTTACATGCCTGCCTATTCCACTAGACTGGTTCATCATTTCAAGGAATATATGAGCTCCATCCCCACCCCACCCCCACCCCCCAAAAAAAAAACACAAAAAACACCAGTGAGATGATGTCAGTGTCTACTATATGGAAAGTTCAATCCAAAAATGTTTTTAGTTGAATCACTGAGCAAGGAGCCACAATTCTACAAGATTATTTAATCCAGATGGTCTTACTTGAAGTCATGGAGTAGCCTAATTAGTTATCTAAATGCTTTCCAACTCAGTGATTGCAAATAATATCCTATTGATGTACTAAGGAAAGTCAGGAATCTGTCTGAATGGACGTGATTGAAGTACCGGAACTTTGGGGCAGCAGCAAGCCCCACGTGAACACAGCCAGCCTCCCCAGAGAGCACAGCCAGCCTACGAGGCTGCACATTGCAGAGAGCACAGAGTGCAGTCATCCTGCCACAGGTGGACTGCTCACCAGCACTGGCCACCTGCCTGCCCAGCTCACGTGTATCTTTCTGTTCTTGGCTCCTGAGCCCTCCAGTTCTCTGGCTTCATTCCTGTGCTCTCCAGATCTGATTCAGATCCTACTCCATAGTTCGTTATCACTTTTGGATGTTACTGATTCAGCCAGCATCCACAGATGTTAAAGGAATGTTCTGCCTGTTCATTTTGGCCCTAGAAACCCTCTGCCTCCCAAGATTCGACCAGTCTTATCCACACATGGGAGGAGGGTTGAGAGGGCTCAAACAGAGGCCCGCATTTGTGCTAAACTAACATGATGCATATGTGCCCCGGTGGCACCATGGTTAAGAGCTTGACTTCCGAAAAGAAGGGTGGTGGTTAGAACCCACAAGCTGCTCCATGGGAGAAAGATGTGGCAGTCTGCTTCCATAAAGATTATAGCCTTGGACCAATTCTACTCTGTCCTATAGGATCATTAAGAGTCAGAATTGATTTGATGGCAATGTTTTTATTTAAAAAAAAACACAATGCATACTGTGGTTGCAATTAGAACATAGGTAGATATGGACTCAAGCCAAGCAAAGGTAAAATACACTCTTTCTGGGGGCTTAGGGACACTAACAAGTTGCCATAAGTAAGCGATGTTAAATAGTAAATGCTTGAGTGGGTATAAATGCAGCATCTAATACTATGCTAGGTATTAAACTAAATTAATTGGGACATTGTAAAATATGTTTACAATTAAAATCTCATTGAAAAACAATGACTTATTTTCTTTTTTGCATGGTTTATTCTTTTATACTATTCTCATGAACAAGCATTTAATATTTATGAAGTGTTACAGAATTTTTAAACGATCATACCAAAAAAAAACCAAACTCACTGCTGACGAGTCAGATCCGACTCATAGCAACCCCTCCTTGGGTTTCCGAGGCAATATCTCTACCGAAGTAGATTGCCCAAACTTCCTTCCAAGGAGTGGCTGATGGGTTTGAACCACCAGGCTTCTGGTTAGCAGTCAAATGCCTTAGGCACTGCACCACCAGAGCTCCTAAATTATCATACAGACAAATTTATTTAGTCAGTGAAAATGTAGGTTCCTCTGAAAATGCACTGATTCAATTCACAGGTGTAAAACTGAGTAAATTATTTCTTCCAAGAGCATATTCTAAACTATCTTCTTACTATGAGGAGCAATCTGGCTGTGAAGATTACCTGTTTGTTGACTGTGGTTAACTAAGACCACAGAAATTATCAAACTATTGCACTACAAATGTTTATTTTTTCACAAGTGTATGTTGGTTTCTTCTTTACTGAATATAATAATAATATTATTAAAAGGTCATATTCATGGCACACTTCCTCAGTGTCAGGAACCATGCTAAGTATTTAGAGCTTTCATATCATTTAAGCCTCACAAGGAAGAATACTCTACTGTTATGCCCATTTTTACAAGTGAGGAATCTAAGACTCAGAGAAGGTCACTTGCCGAAAGTTATACAGATTGACAGAGCCAAAACTGGAAAGGTCTGTCTGACTCTATAGCAGATGTTGGAAAACGATAGCCCATGGGCCAAATCTAGACTGCCACGTGTTTCTGTATATCCTACACACTAAGAATAGTTTTCATGTTTTTTAAATGGTCAAAAAAATAAATAAATAAAAGGAATTATACTATTCTGTGGGAGCTCTGGTAGGAGGTGTCACTATGAGTCAGATCCGACTCCACAGCAGTGAGTTTGGTTTTTTTGGTTTCTGGTAGTATAGGGCCTACGGCACTTGACTGCTAACCAGAGGCTAGCGGTTCAAACCCACCAGCCACTCCTCAGAAGGAAGGTTGGGCAATCTCCTTCCGTAGTGATACCGCCTCAGAAACCCAAGGAGGGGTCACTATGAATCAGGTCTGACTCGATGGCACATAATAACGACAACATACTATTTTGTGATGTGAAATATGAAATACAGATTTTAATATCCATAAAGGAAGTATTATTAGAACACAACCACTCTTACGTGTTCATGTACTATCTGTGACTGTTTCCACTCTACAATGGCAAGGCTGACAACAGCCACTGTGTGGCCCTCAAAGCCTAAAATATTTGCTATCTGGCCCTTTACAGGAAAAGTTTGTCAAGCCCTGCTCTAGAGTACAGATCCTGTCTGCTTTGTAAGCATAGCTGCCACAGGGGTTTCTCCATGAGCAGACTGAACTGTTGTGAAGTGAAGTGAATTGCCTAAGAGCATGTGGGCAGGTAAGAGGTGATGACTCAGGATAAAAGTTGGGATTCTGACAGCAGGGCCCACGTTCCCTGTGCTCTATCATTGCTTTTGCCACCAGAGAGCTAACCTACATACTTCCACAGATAAGAAGAGCCTTGTCATTTGAACGGTCATTTAATTTTAAAAATTAAAGTGTAAGCAAAAAGATAATTCTTTAACAATCTACTTACATTATTTGCTTTGAATATTGGCCATCATGTGTTTGGTTTGAGCCTGGAAACATATACTGCTATAGCATCTCCATACACAATGTAAGGAGCTCTGGTGGTATAGTGCCCAAGACATTTGACTGCTAATCCAAAGGCTGGCAGTTCAAACCTACCAGCCACTCTGTAAAAGGAAGACTGGGCAATCTACTTCCGTAAAGAATTACCATCTTGGAAACCAAATGGGGGTTGCTATGAGTTGGAATGAACTTAATGGCAATAAGTTTTTTAAAACACACAATTTGGGCATAATAAATATTCATATACATCAACATGCATGTAATACAACATACACTAGATGTGTATGCATATTTCATTTACACGCATATACTAGACATACATTTGTGTGCACATTTACATGCAAATGGACACATAAATGCAGACTTTCACTGCATACACATCATCTAAGTTACTGTGGCAGGTCATAATGGAACCTGATTTTCCCCTCTCTAATGCCTCTATAACTCAACTACCTCAACCATCAACATGGAAATAAAAACTTTTCTAACTTCAAGGTTTTCACTCACAAATAATCTGCATAAAGAAAAATGTGCACATCCATATGTGTACATATTATTTTAATGTATCTTATAGCATACTTCATTCTCAAAAGGGCATGAGAAATACAAAATAGATAAGAGAGTATAAAAAGACCAGAATAAATCATTGAATTTCTTCCACTGTTTATATCAAAACAATAAAAAAGAATTCCCAATTTGTCTGTATTACAGCATCCCAGTTAAGCCAATTCTTTTGCCAAAATGACAGTCTGTTATTTATTAAATTCATAACATCCTTAAGGAAAAGGTGTCTTGAGAACCACTCAGTTACTGCTGTATCAAACATTGCTTTCAGAACTCATGGGCCTTTCAAGGGCACCAAATAATTTTAAAGTGACATAATCATTGAATTTCTAGTGTTTTCAGAAAAGAACTAAAGTTGGAGAGGATAATTAAATCCAGATTCTAAAAGCCAATAATCTGGGCTCAAAGTGCACAGTCTGCATGTGCACAGCCTCCAGTGAAACATTAAAGTGAGGTATTTTTTTATTATTATTATTTTCATAACCCTTGCAAAACCTAGCCACAGTAAAAAAAAAAAAAAAAAAAAAAAAAGTTTTTTCATTGTTCTCGTTAAATGAATCAATGGGAATTAAATGAATTATATAGAATATAAGTATCAGTATCTTGTGCTGAAAAGAGAATCCACTATGTAATCCGCTTTCATAAGTAATCAGAAAACTCCTGATGAACTGCATAATCCAAACACCTCGATTTATTTCCCTTACTTTACTTCCTTCTCTATTTTATAAAATCCAGATAAAGACTTGTGAAATTCGCTCATGCTCTTCTCCCCCTTCTTTCTTTTCTTCTGGGACTTAATAATTTGTTGCCTTACAATCAACTACATGAGATAAAAAGGGTAGCATTGGCCCAGTGATAAAGCTCAAAAGGCAGGAAGGGACAGGACAGAGGACAAACGGAAACAGTAAACACCAGGAAGAAGTGGGAAGAGTGCTGTTACATTGTGGGGATTGCAATCAATATCACGCAACAAAATGTGTATGAATTGTTAAATAGAAAACCAATCTGCTATGTAAACTTTCATTCAAATCACAATTTAAAAGTTGCCTTGGAGGAGTCAAGGAGGAGAAAGGTTACCCAATGCCCAGAGAAGCATGAGCGTTGAACAGGCAAAACTGGTTAAAAGCCACAACACACACCTACTTCTCTCTCTTGCTCTCTCACTCTTTCTTTCTATATTTTCTTCTCTCTCCCTCTCTCTCTGTCTCGCCAAAAACAGGGAGGAGGAAAACAAAGGAAGATGAAAAAGAGAATTTCTTTTTCTCAAGAACTTAAATAGAATGGCTGATCTTGAGCAACAAATTATTAAATATTCTGTATTTCCATGATCCATCCTGTTATCCTGTCTGTATTCCTTTTATGTATGTAAATACACACACACACACACACATATATATTTTGTTGTTGTTGTGTGCCGTCGAGTTGGACCCGACTCATAGCGACCCCTCCTTGGGTTTCCGAGGCAGTATCACTAGGGAAGTAGATTGCCCAACCTTCCTTCCGAGGAGTGGCTGGTGGGTTTGAACCGCCACCAGCCTTCTGGTTAGCAGTCAAGTGCCTTAGGCACTACGCTACCAGAGCTCCTATATATATATATATGTAGTGTATATATATGTATATATGTGTGTGTGTGTGTGTATATATATATGTATATATATATATTTAAAAAAAACACTGAAAATAGTTTTTAAAGCTATGCCAGGACTCAGTTGTTTTATCATATTTGGTATATAGACAAATACTTTCATTTAAAATCTCAAAACAAAACAAAACAAAAAAACCCAAACTCACTGCCGTGGAGTCGGCTCCAACTCACAGCAACCCCTCCTCTTCAGGCTCCAAAGAGTGAAAAGAAAAATGCCCAGAACTCAGAGAATCAAAGAGAAATAGCAGAACACATTGGCTTTCTGATTCTTAATCTCAGGCTTTGGTCAACATTCTAATTCATCTAAAATTTAGTAAGTGACAAGTATTAAGAAGCTAATTCATCACCATCGTAGGTTGCATTACTTTGAAATGATTTGTAGTTATAAACATATTGATCAAATATAATTAATCACCACATAAGAAGTATAACTCAATATTAGAAGTATATTTTAACTGTTTTATTTTAACATTTTAATAACCTTTGCTCCACTACCTTGTCAAAACCTTTTGAAAGCCTAACTAGATGACCTTAGTTTAACTCTTAAAAGGACTGCAGTAGGTAAATCATTATGGTTTGACCTTGAGGTTTTGTGTAGTAGATAACATGCATCTAAATGTTTTGTAACTCATTTTATGACTGTAGAGTTATAATCTTGTCCATTATGGAAGCTGCTAGTCTCCTCTGGATCTTTGTTTTGAAGGTGAATTTTGTTGTTGCTGTTATTAAACTGTATACAATTGAATAAACTGCTAGGCAGATTCCTTAGGGACTGTTAGAACCTTAGTGCCCAGGTTCTGAAATTGTAGGAAATGGACATTAGTTGGCAGTAATGCCACTTAAAGAGATTTCTTAAAGATGTGACATTTTCACCTCACCTTAAGTATCATTACATTTTCCTGACACAATGAAATAGAGCAAAAATAATTTGCAAACATTTTCCCCCCACGAAACCATGTTGTCAGTCAACCATTTGAAACAGCAGTTCACCATTTCCCCTCTTCATGTCTATAAAACTGAGATTACCTTTATTTGCTGAGAAGATAGAGGACTTTGGACCAATTGAAGCCCTCTAGGCCTTAGCTGCCTTACCTGAAAAGGCAGGTAGTTGGTTTCGACACATCTAGGAGGCCCTGGGGAGCTCTGGTAGCATAGTGGCTAAGACACTTGCCTGCTAACCAGACGGCTGGCGGTTCAAACCCACGAGCCACTCCTCGGAAGGAAGGTTGGGCAGTCCTACTTCCGTAGTGATACTGCCTCAGAAACCCAAGGAGGGGTCGCTATGAGTCGGGTTTGACTCGACGGCACGTAACAACAACAACAACAGGAGGCCCTGGGTGGTGCAAGTGGTTAACACACTCAGCTTCTAACTCAAAGGTTGGAGGTTTGAGTCCACCTAGAGGCACCTTGGAAGAAAGGCTACTTCTGAAAACTTAGCCAATGAAAACCCTGTGGAATCACCACACCACACATGGGATCACCACAAATCAGAGTCGACTCTATGGAACAGGTGGTCAGAGAGTTCTCAGGTTAGCTCCAGAGTTCCGGAATTCTACCCTAAGGTCTAGAGCACCACTTGACCTGACACACCCTCTGCAGACCACCAGTTTATGTGAGCAGGAGCTCTGGTAGCATAGAGGCTAAGGCACTTGACTGCTAACCAGAAGGCTGGCGGTTCAAACCCACCAGCCACTCCTCGGAAGGAAGGTTGGGCAATCCTACTTCCGTAGTGATACTGCCTCGGAAACCCAAGGAGGGGTCGCTATGAGTCGGGCCGACTCGACGGCATATAACAACAACAACAACAATCAAGAACTAATTCAATCCAGCCATAAGCTCCTGGGCATCACTAAGCACACCACTGAACTAGAGTGTCCTATAGGGTTCCTTTGCACACACTGACTCTGCCTGGAGTCTGCCTTCCCTCTGATGTGCAGTATTTTGACACATTCCTATTAAGCATGTTAGAACGTCTGTAAAGTTCACCTCAAATCCACGGAAGACACTTAAATTCAGGTTTGCCAGGACTAATCTTAGCTCAACCAAGATCACAATACATGTTGTTATATTTCCAGTACACTTCTTTTTTCTACTATGGCCTACAATGGTTATTCAATTTTAGGTTAATTTTCTATCTTAATTCTTTAACAGAAGACATGAATTATCTTACCTGAATTCCCACATCGGTGATTTTATAACACTCAGATAGAGAAAGTTCCTTTAATTTTTTATGTCTGGAAAGTATCATCAAACCCTAAAAATAGTTCATATAAAGATCATTTTATGACAGTCATTCATTAGGGAAAGTATATTTCTGATAAGATAAAACTATTTATGCAAATTTAAAAGTTTAGCTTGTACCTTGTATTTCCTTATACTTAACAATCACTTTGAATAGGCAGTATCATTACACATATTTTTCAGGATATCTCTGATGTTTTGTAATAAGTGTTACAAAATTTCAGATCCAGAAAACTTCTTAGGAGGTTATTATCTTGTATTTGTTTCTAGGTAAATATTATCTGAATCAATATAAATAAATCTTAAAGATCCATAGACCTAATCTACAACTTTATTTTGATGACTCTTCATGTAGTCAGTGAATGTATTTGCCAATCAATCTACAAAAATCCAAAACTTATTGGTTCATTTTATTGTGTTTAATTCCCTGAAGAGAGAAATAATAGGTTTTTGTATAGTGGTCTATAGACAAAATAATTTTTAACAACAGTACAATTTTTTTTTTGTTATATATTAAAAGCTTTGCTTTTTATTTTTGAAAAAATTGTACTTTCAGCCCTTAAAAAATTTGATGTGCAATGTTGCTGTTTTGTTTTTCTCCCTACACACACAGCACGTGTAAGGAACTGACCACTGTGCCTTGTATAAGCCATCTTCCTGTTTTGCATTCATTATCACATTCCTGGTATAATTCCCGAAGATATGCATCCTAAACTGGCCCCCAGAGCTAGGTGGCTGATCACATGCCAGAAATAGTATGTGGATTTGTACTTTTTGCATTTTATTTGCAAGACTGGTTTACAGGTTATTGATCTTAAATACAACATTTGAACCATAATTGAAAATAAGTTGTGCAAAATTAGATCTTAGTTTTAGTTTTAGTTTTTGCTTTTCCTCCAAAGCACAGATTAGGCACAGATCCCACCCTTTCATTGTTCAAAAGAAATCCACATCAGGGGAAAACATGCTTGAAATTCTGGTTGATTTAAGCTGCTGTTTAAACTTATTTCAAATTGCATTTAATGATTTTACACACTACCCAAAAATAAAATCACTCTGTTCATTCTTTGAATTTTCTGGTGAATGTGAATTTGTTTGTCAGGAACACATTACATTTTCTGCTTCTTTATTTCAAATCCTGTGGAGCCATCGCTGTGTCTGGGTTCCAGATGTCAGTGCTATTTTGTTCATGTTTGAATAATTGGAAGAGTTTAGATATTTATAAACTATATGAACAAAAACATCAAGTCATATATTCAAAGCTTGTCTCTCTGCCTTATACTTGACAAGAGCCAAGTGTGTTTGATTCTCCTGTGGGCAACTTGGTCCTGGAACTCCCTCTGAAGTTTTCTCTTAGATTTCACTTTTATGTAACCAAGTCAGAATTTTTTTTAAGATGAGCTAAAAGTGCAGTGTCCTTCCTAAGGATGACGTAAATTAGCCTATATTCTCTTTGCTAGGAGCTCCAGGGACTCGAGGTTAAGGTATTTGTCTGCTAACCAGAAGGTTGATGGCTCGTAACCCACCAGTTGCTCAACGGGAGAAAGATGTGAAGCACTGTGTTTCCATAAAGATTTACAGGCTTGGAAACCCTATTAGGCAGTTCTATTTTATTCTATTGGGTCCCTTATGACCCTGAAGCAATTCAATGGCAGTTGAGTTTGTTGTTATTGTTGCTGTTATTCTCTTTGCCACTTTATTTGAAATTAATATATGAAAATGGAATGCTATGTTTCATCACTATAATTGCTCACTGAAACTTATGGCCTCAAAATTGAATTGATCAACATCTTTAGCCATTAGGGAAACACTAATCAAAACCACAACGAGATACCACTTCACATCTACTGAGATGGCTATAGTCAAAAAGACAGATTGTAACAAGTGTTGGTGTGGACATGAAGAAACTGGAAGCCTTATAAGTTGCTGGTAGAAATGTAAAATGATATAGCCACTTGGAAAAGAGTCTAGCTGTACCTCAAACAGTTAAACATACAATGACCATGTGACCCAGCAATTCTACTCCTAAGTAATGAGATGAAAAGTCATACCCATACAAAATCTGGTCAACAAATGTTCACACCTGTGTTATTCATGATACCAAAAAAATGGGAACAACCCAAAAGTTTATCAGCTGATGAATGGATAAATAAAATATGGTATGTTCATACAATGGAATATGATTCAACAATTAAAATAAAAAAGCACTAATGCATGCTGTACTAATAAAATAACAATTAAATAAAAAAACAATTAAAATAAAAAAGCACTAATGTAATGCATGTAGGTCAATCTTGAAAACATCATATTTAGTGAAAGAATCCAGTCACAAAAAGCTACATGTTATATGATTCCTTTTATAGGAAGGTCCAGAACAGGTAAATCTGTAGAGACAGAAAATAGATGAGTGTTTGCCTAAGGCAGGGGGCAGCGTGACTGCTAATGGGTAAGGGGGTTTCTTTTCAGGGTAATGAAAACATTCTGAAATAAAATTGTGGTAACAGTGCACAACACCACAAATATACTAAAAACCACTGAACTGTACATTTTAAATGAGTGAATTGTATGGTATGCAAATTGTATCTCAATCATCAATTCAGAAATTGCTCACTTTTTATATTTTTGCTTATGCGCTTTAGACCTAGATGATCAATCCATTTAGCAAGACAGGGAGTAAGAGATCTTATCATGCTCATGTGTTGCACAAGGTATCATAAGATCTTGTTGCTGTTAGAAAACACGGCTTTGTAACCGAGTAGGAACAGAGCCAGCTGGAAGGGATGAGGCCGCCACTAAAAACTGCCTAATGCTGGTTATGAGAAGCCAGCTTCTCTGAACAAGTGAAATACACTCACACCCATCAACAAGATTCATTCTTTAATGGTTTTTTAATCCAAAAACTTTTCAGACTAGTGATTTAGAGGACAATCAGCCTGCTAGGTAAATGCTCCCTTGGCACTGTGAGGTTGCAGTGCACTGAGTTGCTTAATAGGGCCCTTCTAGCCATAGTCCTCCATTTTGTGATGTGTTGTAAATCTTAGCCTCTATGCCTGTGCTTTCCACGGCTCGCCCGTCAGTTTGCCATACAGTGGTGGGTTGTGTGATGCTGTGAGGCTGGAAGCTATGCCACCACTGTTTCAAATACCAGCAGGGTCAGCCATGGTGGGCAGGGTTCAGGGGAGCTTCCAGACTGAGACAGACTGGAAGGAAGGATGGGGCCACTCACTTCTGAAAAAACTGGCCACTGGAAACCATATGTGTAGCAGTGAAACACCGTCTAGTATATTACTGGAAAAGCACAGGACCAGACAGTGTTTCGTTCTGTTGTACATAGGGTTGCTATGAGTCAGGGGTTGACCAGATGGCACCTAACAGCAACAACGTGCCTGTGGTTATGGTCCCATTTGAGCTGTCTGGTGCATTGATGAGGCAGGATTAGGCTCGGAGGGATCTATCTTGAGTCCCGCCTTGCTGGAGGGTGTGACTCAATTTCCTTGAGGGTATATATCTGAATGTTTGGCAAAGTTCTTCCTCTTGCTCTGGATCCCTCAGTTGGCCTGTCAACATCTCATCCTCGCCTTGAGACAGCAGCCAGTGGTCTGGCCTGCCGATTTGAGATCATTAGCCCCTGCAATTACGTGAGTGAAGAGAGTCCTCCGGACTGATGCCTGACTCACAGATTTGCTACTTGCCAGCCTCCACCACTGGGTGATGCACTTCTCTGGCAGTTTGTGAGTTCTGTGAGACATTACAGTGAAATACAGAAGCCTAAGACAGGAGGGAGAGTACTGAGGGGAGGAGGACGAGTTGATGTTAGAGATGATGGAGTGGCACCACAGTTTGGAAAAGTTGGACATTCAGGACATCTTTAACCTCCTCCTCATAGGGACAAGGCTTATGCTGATCCTTGTAAAATAAATCATTCGACCAGAGGTTCATAAATGTTCCAAATTACGAACAATTTGGAAACAAGTACTGGTTCTGATACCTCACAGACTTTCTTTATACCTTTAAAAGGTCTTAAACTTCAGGTCTGGTCAAGATTCATTCATTCTTAATTCATCCTAATTAAGTTGTTAACTATTTATTTAGCATCTACTACATTGATCAGTATCTGGAACAGAGACTGGGAGTATCAATGTCAATGAGATGTTATGTCTGCTCTCAAGGAACCCACAGTCTGGCATGGAAGACAGACATGTACAACAGATCGTTACAATCCAATGAAAGATAAGTACTATGCACAGTGGTGGCACCCAAGGATGATGGGCCAGCTACTGTGGATCAGACAAGGCTATGTGGAGGAAAGTCAGGAAAGGGGAAATATTAGTTGCCAAGAAGATAATGGAAGGAAGGACATTCTAAGCAGAAGGAACACAATGTGCAAAGGCATAAAAGTATGAACAGTATGACATGTATGGGGAACTATAGTGCTTGGCATATGTGTGTGATGGGTTTTTAAAACTATCTTAAGAACTGGCCATAGAATTCCCCTTGAGAAGAAAACTGGGCAGGTTTGTTGTTGTTGTTTATGTCTTGTTAAGCTAGTGCCAAGGCTTTACTTCTGGAAAAGATGGAAAGAGGAGAGTGGGAAGACAAGACAAAAATTAGGAGGGAAGAATAACCAGAAAGATGTAGAGGGACTGAACATCACTGAGGCAAAGGGTGGGTTGATGGTTGCTTTTCAGGGAAATGTGGCATCACTACAATGTAAATCTTCCTTGGTTTCCTCCAAAAATCAGCCAAACTCATGAAAGCTTTACAGGAGAGAGGTTTTAGCATTGTGTCCCATAAGTTTAAAAAAGGACTAAATTTCATAATCAAGTGAGGCACCATGAACGCAGCTGGTGTAGCAGCCTAGAGGAGAAAGCATGAACTGGGTGAGAATGTGAGGCCCCAGGAATTCACAGGAATCCTGGGGAGCTCTAAACTGAGGCCATATAATTGAAGGACCTGGATCTGACCAGGAACCCCAGTGGAAAAGTGGCTTATCTTATGGCTTGGTGTCACTTCCATTGAGGGGACTGTTGAAATAAAGCCTCAAAGAAAGTGTGCACCAAGTGACGGAGAGTCTTATATGTTATTCTAAGGAATTTGGACTTTATCTTCTGCAACTTGCCCTCTGTAGCAGGGAATATGAGTTGGTACATAAGTGCCACAATGCAAGAAAGAACCAGGTATGTGTTTCAAGGGAGGTACGGGGACCACAGAAAGGGAGTGACTTCTTCCAGTAGTGGAAAGAAGAGGTGACAGTCTAGAAAAGACTTTCTTGGAGGAAAGAGAATTTGACTTGAGCGTTAAAGATTGACAAGCAGAATAATGGGAACAACAGTTCATTTGGAAAGTGTTAGTTGCCTGGGAAGTAGTTCACTTTGGGGTCACTGGGAGTACTGGGAGGGGAGATCCAGTACTGCCAGAAACAGATACATGTACACGAAGACATTTGCAGACAAATCCTTGAAAACCGTACTTTTTTTTTCCCCCTCAGTTTTACATCTGGAATTGTTTAGCTGATGTAGATAGACTTCAATAATAAACCAGTTACCAGATGTTAGAATTGAATGTGTGTGTGTGTGTGTGCATGGTGTTTGTTTGTGTGTGTGTGTGTGTTTGTACTTACTATATGGCTGAGTTATGATACTCCTGGTTTCAAAATCAACAACATAAACATAAAACATCTCTCTTCCAACTTTTTATTCTGAAAATATTCAAATCTATAGGAAAATTCAAAGAATGGAACAATGAATACCTGTAAACACCTAAATTCACCAATTATAAACATTATACCACATTTGCTTAATTGCTGTATGTGTATGAATATATATATATATATATATATATATATAATTATGTATATGTACATGTATATTTATATATACATATGTGTATATGTACATACATAAACATATATAAGGAGATCTGGTGGTGCACTGTCTAAGGCATTTAACTGCTAACCAGGAGGTTGGCAGTTCAAACCCATCAGCCACTCCTTAGAAGGAAGATGGGGCAATCTACTTCTGTAAAGATTTATTGCCTCAAAAACCCAATGTGGGGCACTATGGGTCAGAATCAACTCAGTGGCAGTGAGAAATATACATATATACATACATACACTTTATTTTCCCTGAATCACTTGAAAATAGTTTCAAATGTCATGATGCTTCAGCCCTAAATGTTCTGCATGCATCTCCTCAGGAATAAGGATATTTTGCCATGTAACCATATAGTATTATGATACCTAAGAAAATTAGCAGTAGTTCCATAATATCATTTAATATAAATATTTAAATGTTTTTTAGTTTCTAGGAACCAGTCAGAGTTTATGCATTGCATTTGATTGCCATATGTCTTTAGCCTCCTTTGCTCTACTTACATTTTGTCTTTCGAGACACTGTCTTACTATTGTGTAGAACATCCCACACTCTGGACTTCTCTCATCTTTCCTTATGATTAGATTCCAGATAAATAATTTTTTGTTTTGTTTTTGCAAGAACACTACCTAAATGCTGTCAGGTTGTCCCACTGTTTGTGATGCTGCTGGGTCACTTAGTTCCGGTGGTGGCTACTAGATCTCTCCATTAAAAGAAGTATATTTCACCTTATGGGAGCTCTGGTGGCATAGTGCCTAAGGCATTTGACTGCTAACCAGAAGGCTGGAAGTTTAAACCCACCAGCCACTCCTTGGAAGGAAGGTTGGGCAATCTACTTCCGTAGTGATACTGCCTCGGAAACCCAAGGAGGGGTCACTATGAGTCAAAATCGACTCAATGACAGTGAGTTTTTTTGTATTTCTCATTTTAAAATAAATAAGTAATCTGTGATGCGATTCTTTGAGACCATGTGAATACTGTTTTTCAACAGTCTTCCAGCCAATGGTTTTAGTGTCCTTTGATCATCCTCACCTAAATCATTTATTATAGTGGAGGTTGCAAAATGGTGATTTTTCTAATTCTATTCTTTTATATTTATTAGCTGATATTAATTTAAATCTTTTTTCTCTTCCCTTTCAATTATACTGAATATTTTGGGAGGTGCTTTGAATAAAATAAGGTAACTTTAGACATAATAACTAACTATCCTAGTTAATTTTTTATGTAACTATTAATGTTCTTTTAATTTTCCCCAAATTCTTGATGGGAGACATTTACAAAATGAAGTTACTGTTTTTGCTGGTGTGATTATGTATTTGCTGATAAAAGATAACACACTAAGAAAAACAAAACATGAATGCCTTGCCTCATTATAAGACTGAGCATTAATCATTTAAGAACAAACCATGGTTTATATATGAAAATGTAATGGATGAAACCTTACTAAACAGAGCTTACAATTCTGAAAATAACATTAGTCTCTTTAAAACTTGCACATGACTTTTTTTCTGAGACACTTTGCTTTCAGAAAAAGTCTGAAAGATGGTCTAGGCATTATGGAATATGAACACTAAAATAAAATGTAATGTTGTAATTTATCTGATAACCACTTTACTACAAACAATCCTGGTTGGCTTAGTTAGTTTGGGAGACTGTTAATGCTTTAATACAGTCCTACCAGAACAGTAAATAAACATACATTTTATAATCTGTCCTGCATATGATGAAAGAAGCAGTCTCCTGAAAATTTTGATATAAAATCAAATAAGATTGTAATTTATCCTACTTTTCATTTAATTTCTTTGAGTTGTCTTTATGAACAGTGGCCTATGGGCTTTTAAGACAAATGAAAAAAAACTCTCATCCATAGTTGTGAGATAAACCATTGTAAATATATGGAGAAAAGAATTCAAAGTATTGAATAATCTCTTAAAAACTCCATAATATTTGCCACAAACATGACAATGAGTTAACAACTATATTATTATAAGGGGTTCATACAAATTGGCAGAAGTATTTAGGACCCACATAATAGGAAATACAATTACAATGCTAAGCGAACTATTAATATTACTAGAATTTTTAGATGTAAATTTAAATAACAATAAAGTTTTACTTCCTATGTATTGTTGAAATTATGCAATGAATATTTGTGGATGAATGTAAGGCTACCACATTAATTTTAATCAATAATAATAAAATGTTATTGCTGATAACATTTCAAATTTCTATAGCCCATTGGGAAAGCACTTGGCCAAAAAACAACAGCTAAAAACTATCCTGTTCAAAAGAGGGGAAATTTTGAGGAGAAAAACAAACAAGACTGTATAAATTTATGGACAGGCCCTATGTCTTATTTCTGTTTGTGCCCAAAACCCTATAATACTGCCTTAAACATAGTAGGAACTAGATAATTCTTTATCAAATGATGGAAGAAAAGGAGTAAGAAAAGAATGAATGAGTGAAATTTCTCAATAAGATAAACAGAATAAATTATAGCACAGTTGCTTGGAATATTCTATAATTGTAAAGAGTGATTGCTATAAAGAACACACATATACTTAGGTTTAAAAAGCAGATCCAGAGTTATATTTCTGTATGTGTGTCTGTGTGTAGACGGAAATGAAAGAACACTCAGAAAAATGAAAATAGTTTGATTTTTTAAAGTAGGTAATGGTATGGTTATATTTTTCCAAAATCCATATTTCTTCTAGTGTTATAAAATGTTTGTGGAAAAAATAATTTAGAAAAATCTCAATACATGAGCCCGTTATTAAGTGTTTTTGTACATCACCAAATAATTATATAAAACATTAACCCCATGCTTAACACCTTTACACAACGTCACACAGTTCTGAGTTCACCATCTGTTCCAAGCAAAGCTGCCCTCTAACTACTCAAAGCACCAATATTCAAGCAAAATGCTAAGCAATGATTGTGAACATGTGCAAGTATTATATGCAGAGATGACAAAGTTTGTTTTACAGAGATTAATAGACAGTTTTCTCCGTTTACATTACTTGATGCATCTGTGAAGGTGGACCCTTCTGACTGCCCCCTGCTTTTTAAAACATTGCCTCTCTTGGTTCCCAGGACTTCACTCTGAATCTTTCCTCACCTACTTCTCTGCTCATTTATTTTCAGTTTTCTTTGTCACTTCATTTTCCAAATCCATCCTATAAGTTTTGGTGAACTTGACTTTCTCTTCCTTTATCTCTCATCCATGGCTTCAACTTCAATTTCCACATCTTCACATCTCGCCCAGATCTCTCCCCTAAACTCCAACTCTGTTTCTCTAACTAATAATGAGATATCTGAAAGTGCTTAAAAAAAAAAAAAAAATTGCTGTCAAGTTGATTTCGACTCCTGACAACCCCATCTGACAGAGTAGAACTGCCCCACAGGGTTTCCAAAACAGTAATCTTTATGGAAACAGACTGCCATATCTTTCTCCGGAGGAGTGGCTGGTGGGCTTGAACCCCCAAGCTTTTGCTTAGCAGCCAAGCACTTAATATGCCACAACACCTCAAATTAGGTGCTAGAGGACTAGTTTTCAACCTGGAGGCCAGGAGATTTTACTAGATTCTTCCCCCTCTTTCTCCTAGCTTCAATCAGAAGTCTGATCTAAAGCTGAATGGCCCATGATGGACTTTTCCTTGTTTAAAGTAAATTGTACCTTCCTCTGTATTTTGCATATTTATGACCCTCTTTATAGGGACTGTGTTTCCCTGGTCTGATCTATAAAATGTATATAACTGAGGATGCTTGATATGAGAATACAGGCTATTGGAAAACACAGCCTATAGAATAAGATGGAATGATAAACCATGAGTTGAGAATAACTGGGAACCCTGATGTAATTATGGCAATGTAGACCATAGGAAATCTAAAAAGAACACAAGGCCCCTGACAGTCAGAAGACATAAGAAACCTCTCTTCCTGCTGCTTTTATTAAGGGTAAAATCTGATGTAAATTACTGTGATAGAGGGAATAGAATTGGGTGGAGACTGTTGAAAATCCTTGTGAAAATTTTCTGCTTTTAATAATACTTGAATTGGAAAACACCTAATTTCCATGGTTCCATCCCAAACATCCTAAAGACAAAATAAAAAATAAGATTCTAAAAGTCAGATGAGTGTCTGTCTTCTCTTTGTCATATTGTTGTTGTTATGTGCCATCGAGTTGGACCCGACTCATAGCAACCCCTCCTTGGGTTTCCGAGGCAGTATCACTATGGAAGTAGATTGCCCCTCTTCCTTCTGAGGAGTGGCTGGTGGGTTCTAACTGCCAGCCTTCTGGTTAGCAGTCAAGTGCCTTAGGCCCTATGCTACCAGAGCTCCTTCTCTTTGTCATAGGGACCTATAATCTAGAAAGGTCTGTCCTAGTACCACTATTAAACATGTCCAAAATGGAATTCAGCGTCTGTGTCCAAGCCCTAATCCCTCTCCCAGGTTCTTTTCCTGATTTGCTACCACCATGACCACCTAAAAAACCTTGGCATTGGACTTCCAGTAATATGGAGAAATAGGCAGACAAGCGACACAGACCCTCTTCAACAAAGAAAAGAAAAACCAATTGACAGAGATACAGATAATCCTGGAACCCTGAGCTTTGAAAGCAGATTAGGCACCAACTAGTGGAAAACCTGAATGAAAACAGTGAGTACATAGATGGTCAGAGCTGTGGACTATCAGCTCCTCTGATGAGACAAAGAGTCTAAATATTTCTAAGTGGTGTTGGGACATGAGAATTGACCTAAAGATCAGTCCTGGTCACCAAGAGCTGCAGGGACAACTGCTCTGGTGGCCTATGACTAGGAAGGGAAACAGCAAGGAGGGAGACAACCTGAGTTGTGGACTTTCTGCTGTCCAGAGGGCACAGCCATTTTGATTGTTTACACGTGGCAGCCATTTTGGATATTTAAAGTGACCGAGGGTGCAGCCATTTTGAATATTTATAAGCAATGGCCATTTTGGATATTTAAAGTGACTGAGGGTGCAACCATTTTGAATGTTTATAAGTGGAAACCATTTTGGATTTTAAAGTGATAACATTCTCATTCAGATACCAGGGACCTAAGAACAGGCTCTGTTTGCCAGGGTCAGCAAGGACATATGAGAGGCTGACAATAGAAAAGAAGGCAGGTGGTGTGTGTATAAGTGCTGTCAACTAGTGAATAGAGGAGCACAGCACAGTACCCTGCCTGCATAGATAATATACAAACAAAACAAAGAAAATGAAAATTGTGGGCAAGTTACTCCAACATATAATCACCAAATAAATATAAACACAAAAATGTCACAATGCCTCAGAGACAACAGACCATCACAGTCCACACAAAGAAGCAAAATAAAGCAGGAGAAACAAGGGACCAGGATACAAACCCAAAAGACATCCCTGAGGAAGACACAGCATTGGAACTCCCTGATAAGGAATTCAAAAGAATTATATTTAGGTATCTTGAAAGGATTGAGAGACAGACCAAGGAAAACACAGACAAAACCCTAGAAGAATTTTGGAAGAAAATACAAGAACAAAATGACAAAATAAATGAAAAATTAGAAATGGTTCTAAGT
>NW_006921594.1:18014311-18015899 GCF_000298275.1 Orycteropus afer afer | reverse complement strand
TGTTGGAGGAGAACTTCCCTGAAATGATGAAAGATGAGAATATATCCATTCAGGAAGTCCAACAAACCCCAAACAGGATAGACCCCAAAAGAAAAACACCAAGACATATCATCATCAAACTCACCAAAACCAAACACAAAGAAAAAATCATGAGAGCAGCATAGGAAAAACTAAAAGTTACCTACAAGGGGCAAACAATAAGACTAAGCTTGGATTTCTCGACAGAAACCATGCAGGTGAGAAGACAGTGGGATGGTATATACAAAACATTGAAAGAGAAAAATTTCCAACCAAGAATTATGTACCCAGCAAAACTGTCCCTCAACTATGATGGTGAAATTAGGACATTTCCAGATAAGCAGAAATTAAGGGAATTTGTTAAAACCAGACCAACCTTACAAGAGATGCTAAAGGTAGCCCTTTGGAGAGAAAAACAACAACAGCCAACAACAACTGACCATTAACACACATGATGATATAACCCAGAAACCAACTATGGAAGTATCCAAAGTAAATAAGCCTACAAGATTATAAACAGCGAACGAGAGACACCAACGGACAAATTAGGACAACTACAAACCAAAAAGAGGGAAAAAAAATTCTGTGTCATTACAGAGTTTCTAGATGGTAGGGAAGTCAAGACAACTACAAGATAGAACAGACTGTTCTAAACTTGGGAAGAAAACTATAAATCATAGGGTAACCTCAAAGAAAAATGATAAACCTTCACATCAAAATAAAAAAGAGGACCAGCATAAATATGCAGAAAATACTAAAACAATAGCGAGGAAGGAAGTGATAACATGATTCAGAAACAAAACAAGCTCAGCATAAAAAATTATATGGAACAAAGAAATCGACACAATGAAAAAGCACATGACAAAAATGACAGCAACAAATTCATATGTGTTGATAATTACATATCTGGCAAGGGACTTATCTCTAAGATTGATGGAAAACTCCAATGCCTCAAAACAAAAGGAATTAGCAATCCAATTGAAAAATGGGCAGAAGACATGAATAGACACTTCACCAAGGAGGATATTCAGGTGGTCAGCTAATACATGAAAAGATACTCACAATCATTGGCCATCAGAGAAATGTAAATCATAACAACAATGAGATATACCATCTCACCCCATCACTGATGGCAAGGTTCAATGAGACAGAAAATAACAAATGCTGGTGGGGATGTGGAGAGACTGGGACTCTCATACACTGCTTGTGTGACTGTGAAGTGACACAACCACTGTGGAAAGCAATATGGGGATTCCTCAGAAAGTTGGAACTGGAGATACCATTTGACCCAGCAATCCTATTACTAGGTATATATGCTGGAGAGGTGAGAGCCAGGACAGGAACAGATACATGCATGCTCATGTTCATCACAGCACTATTTACAATAGCAAAAAGATGGAAACAACTTACATGCCCATCAGTGGAAGAGTGGATGACCAAACTATGGTACATACACATACTGGAATGCTATGCAGCACTAAAGAATAATGTAGAGTCTGCAAAACACCGCATAATATGGATGAACTTGGAGGACATTATGCTGAGTGAAGTAAGTCAATCACAGAAGGAC
>NW_006921594.1:18010970-18014191 GCF_000298275.1 Orycteropus afer afer | reverse complement strand
AAAGAATTGACCCATGTCACTTTAGTTTTGTGTGTTTCACTGTACATAAATTATATTTCAATAAAATGCATTAAAAAAAGAAAAGAAATAATAATAATAATAAAAACCTTGGCACTGTCTACATCTCTCCTCTCCCCTCTTAACCATCACCAGGCTCTAGCAATATCTCTAATACTGATCCCTTCTGCTTCTACCCCTGGTTAAAATGTCATTATTTCTAGCTGTCAAAGGCAAATTCTTTTGTCTCTAAATTACACTGCTTCCTTTTAATGCTCATTCTTCCTATTTCTTGAATCCCAAGTGATTTCATGTTTCCTGCTTAGTGGTTTTCCTTCATTGAATCTCAGGCTTTATTTGAGTGTGTGTTCCATGCAGATGGGTGGTCTATTGAAAGTGTATCATTAAGTTAAGATGTGCAGCTGTAAGCACTCCCACTCCAACTCAGACCATAGCTGGGAAAATGTGGAATCTTAAAAAGCCTTAAGTGTTTTAGAGTCCGGAAATGGTACGAGATTCATTCACTCACTCACTCACTGATCATTTTACACACTTCCTATATACTAGGCAGGAGCTCTTGTGGTATAATGGGTAAGGCATTTGGCTGCTAATCAGAAGGATAGCAGTTCAAATCCACAAACTGCTCTGCGGGAAGAAGATGAAGCAATCTACTTCCCTAAAGATGTGCAGCCTAGGAAACTCATTGGGGGTCGCTATGAATCAGAGTCAGTGGGATATATATATATATATATATATGTGTGTGTGTGTGTGTGTGTGTACATATACACACATAACACACCCCCCCACACACACACATATATATATATATATATACATACATACATACATACATACATATTAGGTGTTATACTAGGCACTAGAGAATCAAGAGGAGCCCTGGTGTCGCAGTTGGTTAAAGAACTCAGTTTCCAACCAAAATGTTGGCGATTCCAACCCACCAGCTGCTGTGCAGGAGAAAGATGCTGCAGTCTGCTTCTGTAGATGTACAGCCTTAGAAACCCTATAGGGCAATTCTACTCTGTCCTATAGCATTGCTATGAGTCAGAATCAACTCAACAGAAGAGAGGTGTTTTTTGTTTGTTTTGTTTTGTTTTGTTTTTTGTGATTTGGGTGAAAATTTACGGAGCAAATTCACATACACTGTCTCATGACATTGACCACGATTTACCACAATGCACAGCTCCCCTCCCACTTCCTCTCGACAGCTACCTGTTCCCTGTGTCCATCCCTCCATGTACTCCTGGACCCTGAGCTCTCTCCCTGTGCATAAGCAGCCCTTCTCTCTCTCATGATTGTTCTCCCCAAAAAGCATATCTACCTCAGGCAAATGTTCAACTCATACGGCTGTCTTTTGGTTGGCTGGAAGCCACAGGTGTGGGTTCAATTCCAGACCTGAAGGGCAGCTAGGGGCCATAGTCTCAGTGGTTCCACCAGGCTTAGAGGAGAGTTTTTAAGAAACTTAAAGATGAGACAGTGCCGCTTCTGCCCCTGAGAAGTTTACAGTGCTTCTGGAGACAGACATGGACAAATATTAAGACATAAAGAGCTGATTGCTTTAGTGGAGTATAGATCAAGTGCAGAGAAGGAGCTCATAAGCCTGCCTGGGAATTCCAGGAAAGCTCGACAGAGCTGAGATTTGAGGGATGAGCTAGAATACACCAGGTGGACAAGTAAGAGGGAGGGTGTTTTCAAACAGAGGGAATAACCAGCCAAGATGCGGAGGCAGGCAGAATATAACATGCTTGAGGAGCTACAGGAGAAACAATTCTGTATCACTGGAGCCAAAGGTGGGGCGTTAGCTGGAAGTGAGGCTGCAGAGGGAGGCAGGGGCCACTACAGGAAGAGCTTAACTCTGGAGCCTGACACTAGATTGTTTAGATTTTATCCTGTAAGCAATGGCGAGCCTCTGAAAGACTCTGAGCAAGGCAGTATAGGCTCATGTTGGCAACATCACACTGGGTTGTTGTTGTTATGTGCTGTTGAGTCAGACCCGACTCATAGCAACCCCTCCTTGGGTTTCTGAGGCAGTATCACTAAGGAAGTAGATTGCCAAACCTTCCTTCTGAAGAGTGGCTGGTGGGTTTGAACCACCTGTCTTCTGGTTAGCAGTCAAGTACCTTAGGCACTATGCTACCACACTGCAGCAGGGTAGAAATAGAGGACTTTGATAGTCTAAACATAGGAGATATTTAGGCTATGATTGTCTAAACCAATGATTGTTAAATTTCTCACACTGGCTTCTTCTGTCCTAGTCTATTAGTCATAGAGAGGTTTATGTGTGTACATCTGTGTTTTAGCAAGGCATATTTGAAACAAGATAACCTTATAATATACACAATTAAAATTAACATGGAGAGTACATGCCAATATTCAATTAGGATCTTTTTTTTTTTTTCAATTCAATTTGAAAATCATTTTTGTTAAATCAGTAAGAGCCATTATTACTGTGAAGCTCTCTAAACAGATAATGTTCCTCTAGGGAGTGATGCTGTAATGTGGCAGAGATAAGATACAGTACATTAGGAACTAAGCAAACCTTACTTATTTTGAAAATATCTAAGATATTAATGTCACCACGAGATTTATTTTTTTTCTAAAAGAAAGAATGCATCAATAAAATGAAACCCATTGGTATTGCCTCAAAATGATCTAGATTGAGAAGTAGGATTTTCTGATAATTATGGACAGCATCACCAATGTTATAGATAAAATTATATCAAAAATAGTAACAGGCGTTATTAGCTTATGTCATAAGGCTTTAAGTGTGTCATTATCATCATTGATTACTTGCTCAGTATCTACCTCCCCAGCCACATGAAGACTGGAAGGTGAGAATCCCAGGAAGAAGTGATGTATATAAGGCATTTAAGATAAGAAAGAATCTGCCTTCTAAAAAGAACATGATTAAGAAGGGCAGGGGCCTGAGATGATAACAAAGAGGTAAGAAGGGTTCTGTTTAATTAATGGCAAATATTCTTCAAATTTTCATCTTTTCCTAATTCAGCCTCTCTGTTTTATTAGACACTATTGGCTATTTTATTTCCTATATATTCCACCTGGGAGTTCTCATGGCATAGTGCCTAAGGCACTGGGCTGCTAACCAGGAGGCTGGCGGTTCAAACCCACCAGCCACTCCTTGGAAGGAAGGTTGGGCAATCTACTTCCATAGAGATACTGCCTCAGAAACCCAAGGAGGGGTCGCT
>NW_006921594.1:17997297-18010379 GCF_000298275.1 Orycteropus afer afer | reverse complement strand
CCCTGAGCTGTCTCCCTGTGCATAAGCAGCCCTTCCTTCTCCCATGATTGTTCTCTCCAGGGCGTGTGTCTACTTGAGGTAAATGTTTAACTATTCCCTATCTGTTTTGAGACAGGAGTTCCATATATCCAAAGCCAGATTTTTGAGTATCATCTTTGACTCCCCTCCCAGGTCCTCAATTTTCACAATTAATCAATCATCAAGTTTTTTCAGTTCTGCTTCCTAAATATGCTTGAATATGTCATTTCCACACTAACTCCAGAACACTAAAGGAGTCATCATCTCATTCTTTAACTATAAAAATACCTCCTTTTGGTCTCCTTATCCCTGTCCTTCTCCCCTCCATTCTATTCCCCAGAGAACTACTAAAGTAGTCTACAATGGAAAGCTGTCTATGACTATGACTCCCCAACTAAGTGCTGTTCAATCTGTTGCTAGAGTTGCCTTACTCACCACCATATTTGTTGTTTAAGGGAAAAATTAGTCAGAACAATGTTCCAGATGGTGTGCTTAGGCTGTGGTTTAAGCAGAATCTTTCATTTGCCCGATTTTCAAAATTCCTCATTTCAAGAAGTAGATCTTGAGTCCCTTTTATGTAGTAGGCAATTTTCTGGAGTCGTTGTGCAGAATGTAAGAATCATAAGGATTAAGACTCTGTTCACTGCTATTGCCTCAAAACCTTTGGAAGTAAGAGGTACTTGAAAATACCTAATATTTATCAAGTGACGTAATAAATGACATAATAGATGTTGGACTCTAGAGTTACCAAATGAGAATAAGACCTATTTCCTACAGCCTGATTTGGAAGGGTGGGTGTGGGTAATTTCCATATGATGTGGTAGGCATAGTGGTAAAGGTGAGCAGAGGGAAAGATCTCTTAACTTAGCCTCCTCAACACAGAGGCATTCACGGTTTGTTCAAGGAATTCCATGCAGCTGAGTACTGCTAGAATATACAATAAAGAGATGCCACTGAGGGAATTTCATGCCACGCTATTGAGCTTGGATTTGAACCAGTGGATGATAAAGCTGCACTTAGTTCCGTAGAACTCATTGCCTCCTCACACTCTGCAACCCTAAAAGCTCTTTTATTTCTAAGCAGTAAATTTAAATTATTTCCCTTTTTATTTCCTAAGCTCCTCCATATCTTTATGAAGCTGTCTTGTAGGCACCTCAGACTAAAAATAAAACATGGGCATTTTTCCCAAACTGTGGTAACCTGCTCCTCCCACTGTGTCTCCCAGCTCAGTAAGTGACACCACATTTATTCAGATGCTCAAGCCAAAAATCTGGACACCATCCTTAATTGCCTCTCTATTCCTTACCCTTCCACACAGTCTATCTGTATCTCTTGTTGATTTTTCTTCCTAAGTGCCTCTCAAATCTGACTACGCTTTATCCCTACTACCATCTCCCTGGTTCTAGCTCTAATACAGACCCACATAATTTTTATCTGGATTTCTGATTTATAGTCAGTCACTAGTGCATGTGTTATTCTCAGGTCTATCCAGTAAATGATGATCTATTTAAAATATAATAATCATGTTACTGTCTACTTAACAATAGTGAATATCCTCCCATTGCCAAAAGGGCAGAAACCAAATTCCTCAAGGTGGCTGATGGCCCCTAATGGCCCAGACCTCTGCCAACATCTCACACATCACCTCTCACCACTTACCCCATGATCCAGTCATAGCCAACTGCTCAAATTTCCTCAACACCTCCATGTTTTAAACTCCATACCTTTGTGCAGGCTTTTCCTTTACTTCACTGCACATTCCTCCTTCTCTTGAAAAAGGATGCTTTGCTGACTCTCTGAGCCAGGTTAGCTTTCCTTTCTCTTTGCTCCTCACATGCATCATACTTTGTAACCACTTGCTCCATGCCTGTCTTCCCATTAGAATGTAATTGCTAGGAGAAAAGGCCATGTCTGTTTTGTTCATTCCACCATCCCCAGTACCAAGCACAATGTAGTCAGAATAGATATTTCTTAACTAAATGATCAGCATAATTCTAACTGAAAAGTCACCACTAAAAAGAAGTAAGAGTGAACATATCATTAGAAAACATAAGAAACCTTTTTTTTTTTTTCCCCCCCCAAAAGGCACAACTGGTCACATTTTATGTTTGGTGAATATCTATAACATTCTGGATTTAAATCACAACTGTTCAGTCTACCATCAGCTTTGTACTTCATCAGACCCTATAATCAGGCAGCTGTTTAGCCGCCCAAGTTGGCCATCTGGGCTGACTCATTTAATTTGACTGTTTGAGGTTAGCTTCCACAGCTGTTTAGTTGCCAGTGTCAATCATTTAGCTTTTAGATCTGAGTTTAATTGACCCAGAGGAAGAAAACAACTTTTCAGGAGACTTATTTTTCAGCCTTTTAGTAGGAAACAACAAGCGTCTTCCCCCTAGATGTCCATTGGCAGCTGTGGTAAAGGATGTGTGTTCTTCACAAGAAAATATAAACAGTAAATGGAACCTGAAGATATATTCCTAAATTTATAACATGTCCTCAGTAGATGAAATTTTCATATATGGTTTTTGAAAATAAAAACTGAGTTTTCCCCAACAGCTAAAAACAAAGGTAAAATTTTCTCTCTAGGTCCTACAAAAAAAGAGAGAAAAAGAAAAAAAACAAACTCATGACCATTGAGCCAATTCCATAATCTTATAGGACAGTGTAGAATTGCCCCCTAGGATTTCCAAGGCTTTACATCTTTATGGAGGAGCTCTGGTAGCATAGTGCCTAAGGCACTTGACTGCTAACCAGAAGGCTGGCAGTTCAAACTCACCGGCCACTCCTTGAAAGGAAGATGGGGCAATCTACTTCCATAGTGATACTGCCTCGGAAACCCAAGGAGGGGTTGCTATGAGTCGGGTCCGACTCAACAGCACATAGCAACAACATATCTTTATGGAAACAGATTGCTGCATTTTTCTCCCATAGAGCAGCTAGGGGGTTCACACCACCAATCTTTCAATTAACATGTGAATGCTTAACCATTGCACTATCAGGGCTCCTTCTCTCTAGATAAACCAAACCAGACTCACTGCCATAGAGTCAGTTTTGACTCATAGTGACTCCCTTTGGGCTTCCGAGGCAGTAAATCTTTATAGAAGTAGATAGCCCAGTCTTCCTTCCATGGAGTGGCTGGTGGGTTTGAACCACCAACCTTCTGATAGCAGTCAGATGGTGGTACACCACCAGAGTTCCTTCTCTGTAGATAGAAAGGTAGAAACTTCACTCCATTCATTTAATAAATATTCACTGGGCACTTCAGGCACATAATAAGAGCTGTGGTGAAATTATATTTTTAATAATGTGCTTTGCTTCTCTCCTTCTTGTTATCCTGTGACCCATCAGATAACAGCTGGGCATTTTATTTGTATGTGTCAGTGAAGGGATTTTACAGAACACAAGAGAAAAAATCCTGAGCCTATGAGCTTCAAAAAAAAAGACTTGGGGCATAACATTTTGAAAAACCATGTAATCAGGTAAACATTTTTTTCTACCCCCAGATTAGATAAAGAGTCTGTGCCAAGAGAAAGGAGAAGAGTGAAGAAGAGGGGAGACGGGGGGAGGGGGAAGAGAAGAGAGAGAGAAGAGTGAGGGAGGAGAAGGAGGAGGAGGAGAGGGAAAGGGAGAGTCGGGGGAAGCAGAAGCGTGGCATGCTGGGGGATTCCCCGTCTGGGGCTCTGTGACAGACCTGCCTGGCCTCTACCCACCTTAGAGGAAGAAAGGTGCAACCTCCACATAGGTTTTGGGACCTAGGGTTAAACAGGAACCTGCTCCACCTTTCCCTGGTAGGATGGGGTACAAGCACCATGGCAGAGGAACACAATAAGGCATCATAGTTTTCCTGATGTATCAGATAAGATTCAATGAGGGAAACAGTAACCACTGAATATTTAACACTGAAGAATTTTCATTGTAATTGGGAATTGGTTACACAGGTGTTATAGAAACTGAGTAGCCAACTGGGGTAATGATACAATCTAGAGATTAGTTGCAACAGGAAGCCACTGCTACCCCTATGGTGGAGGCCAAAGGGAAGAGGTGATATTTTTGGAGCTCAGGGGTGAAAGTCACCCAGAAAAGCTGGAGCAACAGCAGGCTGCTCAGAGGAAGTAGACCACAGAGAAAATGCAGCTGTTAACGATACTACAAAGAAAGGAGGGAGAAAACCCTGGCCTTTTCCTTCTTCCAAACTTCAAACTCACAAATGCTTTATAAGGGCCAAACCCAACCAGAATGTAGCTGACATGGGAAGCTGCACGGGTCAGCCATTCTGTAGCAGAGAGGGGACGGGGAGGCATGGGTTAACTAGGACTATGGACCCCATATCCCAGCAAAGCCCACACATGACAAGGGAGCTGAAGACTTGAAGGGTCCTTGGAGTTGGAACAAGGAACGCACATCAGGGATCTACCTCAACAGGAAACTAGAAACACATGGGTCCTCAGAGATCTCAGTGGACTCCATCTTGGTCAGAAGACAATTCTGAGAGAACTAGACACTGACCCCACCATGATGAGTTGGTTCCATGTAACTGCACCCCACTCCCACTCAAACACCACACTTAGATGATACTCCAATGAAGAGGGGAGGAGACCATCGGCAGAATGGAGGCTACTTTGAAGTTCACTCATAGACAAAGGAAGACAGGAACCTAAACTGATGAACAGACTTGGTCTTTTATCTAAAACAGCTCAACGAATGGTGGAGAAGGATGGACACAACACAGGTGGCTGTGCAGTCAGAAACAGGTCATGTTAAAGGACACACAGTGCACATAGAGATGTTCCTCACAGACCAGTGGTATTTGATCTGAGTCTTGACAGGTGAACAGGGATTTAACAAAGAGCTGGAGAAGGACGGGGATTATTGTCGAAGGAAATAACATATCCAATGCACGGTGGCATGGGGATATTTCAGGAAAAGCCTTAAGTGTAGCTTGGGATAGTACTGACTTGATAGATCGTTGTGTGCATGTGGTACTTTTGCAATATGAAACTTGGAATGAAGTTTCCGGGAAACAGGAATGAAAAGAGAGAGGAAGGCAAGTAAAACAAAATATAACCAGAGATTTGAGAATACAATCAGACTTGCAATTTCCAAATCAGTATCTCTTAACTTTCACAATCTCCTTCAGAAGGATCCTTATCTCTTTGCTGTCTTCCTATATCCCTCCCAGAACAATGACTTTGAAGAGAAGCCAGTAAGTACATTTCTCATCTAACTCCCACTGCCATTGAGTCAATTCTGACTCATGGTGACGCCATATATTACAGACTTAAACTGCTCCATAGGGTTTTCTTGGCTATAATTTTAACAGAACCAGATTGCTAGGCCTTTCTTCCATGGGTTTGACTCATCAATCTTTAGGTTAATGGTCTAGCACAAATCATTTGCACCGCCTAGGAACCATTAAAGTCTTGCAGAAAAATGGCAAATCTCCCAGGGTTTATCTCCATTCGATTAGGAAATGAGGCCGATTGGAGTGGCAGGGTGGGTTGTGACCTGTGTTTCAATTCTGATGAGCAGCAGCAGAAGCTTGCAGGAAACAAATTCCTTAAAATGTATCCTTTTGTAGATTTGATGGGGCCACTTCCAGACTTCAGTCTTAACTAAAGACATAGACTTCAAGGCACCCAGGAAGTCTTATAGAATGTGCAGCCCACAAGAAAAATATACTTAAGCCATATAAAATATATTATCTCTTTATTGACCAAATTTCTTTAATAAAACAAATTTCACATCTGTCATGTAACTCTTCAATCTGTGAGGACTTTCCTTAAAATACTGTATTTTATTACTTTAATGGATTGAATTATGCACTCCCTCAAAATATGTTTTATAAATCCAAACCTCTATGCCTATGGTTGGGAGCTCTGGTGGCATAGTGCCTAAAGCACTTGACTGCTAACCAGAAGGCTGGCAGTTCAAACCCACCAGCCACTCCTCGGAAGGAAGGTTGGGCAATCCACTTCCGTAGTGATACTGCCTCAGAAACCCAAGGGGGGGTTGCTATGAGTCAGATCCAACTCGATGGCAATGAGTTTTTTTGAGTTTATGCCTATGGTTATAATCTCGTTCGGCAATGGGTTGTCTTTGCTATGTTGATGAGGCAGGATTAATGTAGGGTGCATCTTGAGTTACATCTTTTGAGATATAAAAGAGATAGAACAAGCAGTTGAAAGAAGCAGAGATGGGAGAAAAGAGATTTCAAGGCACATAAAGATCACCAGGAACAGAAGCTCAAAGTGACAGTGACCTCCCTCCAGAGCCAACAGAGAGTTAAAGTCTTCCCCCAGAGCCGACACCCTGAATTCAGACTTCTATCCTCTAAACTGTGAGAAAATAAATTTGCTTCTTAAATCCATCCACTTGTCTTATTTCTGTTATAGAAGCACTATATAACTAAAACAGCTACTTTTTAAACAGAGAAACAAGACCATTTATTTACAAAGATCTTCACCTATCATTCCAGAAACAAGATTTAAAAATTTGCCTTCTATAATCTAATAATTTAAAAATAAAAAGTGTGGTTCTCTCCATTGTTTACAAAATGTCACATGGGTATATTGCAGAAAACAATAAAAGTCATTAAACTTCTTCAATATAGTGCTTTTTTTTTTTTTTTTTTTACCTCATTCGAGATGAGTGTCCCAGAGAGATCCACAGACACCAAGGGAAAGATGTTTACAATGTGCTCAATTCCTACATCACTTAACTGTTCACAGTTCCGTAAATTCAAGTAGTTTAAATTAGGGCAGCTGAAAGAAAGCAGCATGAAGAATTAAATTTAGCATTCAAGCACATTGTCAATAGCAATTTCTTTGTATTAAAAACTATCTGGTGAAATCAAATGATATCAAAGCAAGAATTTCTCTTGACATAAAAGTAAGCTTGCAAGTAGAAAATAATTTGGGATTACAAAGTTGGATGAAAGAGAGGAGGATGATTATGTGTTTCTATGATTTAGTTTCATATTGCAATTACAGTTTCTAATTTAACAAAATCATGTGCATGCAAAAAAATATCAAGTAAATACTATGATACAATGACCATTAAAATGTAAGGTTAAGTTTCTCACTTATACAAGTTTTCTATAGAAATTGAGCTTAACCTTTAGTGAACACAGACCTCTGACAAGTATGAAGATTAAGAATAAACCCACCAGCTATAACATCCCTTGGTAAACACTGGAACAGAGGATAACATAGAGATAACACTCTTGAAAAAAGTGCACAGATATCACCCGTGACTAGATATGAATGACTCTCCCTTAGTTGAAATTAATAAGTAACATATCAGATATAACCAAAAGTTAAGTTCAATCAGTGACTTCTGTGTATTTTATCTGATTTCACTGAGTATCGCACCAATTTCTGGGCATCCCTGTTATTTTCCAGATGATTTAAGTCTTGCTTTTAGTTCTATCTCTATTCTTTCCTATTAGCAAATATGTAATTGCTAATGATGTGATGTGAAATAGTGTTCTGCCATACCGCTCTGATAGTCTCACAATGGAAGCATCACCCAGATGTATACAGTTACTTAAATTTAGCTCTCTTATCTTTATGCTCACAGGACCATCGAGGAATTGCTTGAGTCCTACATCACCAATTCTGTAAGAAAGAGTGAAAAAATTTTACATGTGATTTGATATGTAAATACACAGAATATTATTAAAAGAATAGGTATTATACCCAATATATTTCAAAATAACTAATATCTATACATTGGTATTTTGTCAACATTTTATGTAGTTTTAATGTAATAGAAAAAGTATAAATGATAGCAATGGGGGAAGTATTAATAAACAGTCTATTCCTGAACATTTGTTCACTTAATTAGGTGGCAGATTATAAAACAGCTGGCCCTTACAGTCTCTTTCTCTTGGATTACACTGTGATCAGGTTAAGCAGCTCTAATGCAGTTTTTCCTGATCAATAGGAAAAGATGAAAACTTATGGGAGGGAGAACAAAGACTCACAGTCTAACTACTGTCACCATCTGGGATGATTCCACTAATCATGAGGTCAGTGAAACTGGGCAGGAAACCCAACAATGACCTATGAATTCTTTCCTTTTGAATCAGAGAAAACCTGAGGCTGGAGGAAGGGCTTGACCTCAGCCTTCCCACGTCTGTCCCTAATCAGAGAGGCGTTTTGTGTGTCAGCACCATCCCCTACCAGGTAGGTGGCTGGAGGCCTATTTGGTCCCTCATTTCCTGGTCTTCCATTGGAAACTTTATTTCTGATTCCATTTGGAGACTACCACTTCCTTCTGAAGAGCATTTGAGGAAGTAAAGCAGGACAAGAGATTGTACATTACATCATGAGAGGTGGTTTTCCTATATAACCACCCTACAAGTGGGTGTACAAATGGGAAGAGCCTTGGGAGCAAAACATGCTAAGAACCAATATTTTGTATAGGCTCCATTTGGTCAGGTTTGCAAAGAACTGAGCAGCACAGGCAAAAAGAGGTCCCATTTCAGGCTGGGGCATAGTAGGTTAGTGCCGATCAACTCACCTTCCAAATTACCTTCCTGTAATTTGAGAGGGGAACTTTGGCAGCATCCGGGAGAGCCATTAACTGTAGGGGGCAGGATGGAGTGGAATGGGGAAGGGGGAAGAGAGGGCAGTCATAATGCAACAAAAAATAAAACAAAAAAGTTGCCATCAAATCCATTCTGTCTCATGGCAACCCCTCTGTTACAGAGTAGAACTGCTCCATGGGCAACCTATGTTGTTGTTGGGTGCCGTGAAGTCAATTTTGACTAATGACAACCCAGTGTAACAGAGTAGAACTGTCCCCTTAGGGCTCTTCTTGGCTATAATCTTTATGGAAGCAGATTGCCAGGTCTTTCTCCCACAGAGCCAGTAGGTGGGTTTGAACCTTCAGCTTTCCAGTTAATAGACAAGTGCATAACCGTTCATGCTACCAGAGTTTCTGGGGCAACCTATATACCTTATCTATTGGCAAACACCAGGGATGGATTATTTATCAGGAGATGTTTTTACTAACAAGAACACAAAACACAGCATGGAATTTGTAAGACAGAAAACACTTAAACAGTGTGAAAGAAAAATAGGAATTAATACAGAGAGATCTGGTTGAAATAAAAATGAGGATAGTCTAAGATGAATTCTGAGATGAAACAGTGGCCAGTTGAGATAAAAACAGATGGCAAAGAAACTATAGTGATAACAATAATAACCAGATTAAAGGCATCAAAACAAACAAACAAAAATGACCCTTTATAAAATTAAATTAGTAAGTTGAGGGCATGTTTGAGAAGTTCCCTTGGAATGTAGAAGAAAAGGATGAACAGTTAAAAGCAAATGAGACAGAAAATTGAGAATTGAGATTCAATGTTGGAATAAAGGGATTCTTGAGCAAGATATAAAAACAAAACAATAATTAGAGGCATATGAATACTTTTCAAATAGCAAAACACAATCCATACATTAAAAAAGAGAACATAAACAAAAACAAGAAAGCAAGTATAAGTCCAAATGGTACAACAAATGGAGACCAAATACACCAATTTTATTATAATGATAAATATAATTTAAATATGCCCTATTAAGAGATTCTCAAATTCCTTGAACAAAATTTAAACTATAAGCAGCTGATAAGAAACATATTTGAAATAAAATGATAACAAAAACAAACATACTGCAAAGATGTATTAGACAAACTTAAAATTAATACAAGGGTGATAGTTTTATATTGAGTCAAAATACTATGCTAGTAAAAATATTTTAAAAACTAACAGGATTATTTAATATTGATTAAAGTTATGACCCCAATGAAAATAATTTGGGTATAGAATCTTGAAATCATACCCTTCTCCACCTTGAAATGGTATAATGGTGTAACTATAGGGGAAAATTATATACATACACACACATACACACATACACACACACATAGATACAGGTAGTCCACTCATTTATGCCAGGAAATTTGGAAGATAGCTACCTGGCCAACTGACTGGAAGAGATCAATATTTATGCTCATTTCAAAGAAAGGTGATCCAACAGAATGCAGAAATTATTGAAAAATATCATTAATATCACATGCAAGTAAAATCATGTGAAAACAATACAAAAACATTGCAGCAGTACAGCAACATGAACTACCAGAAACTCAAGCTGGATTCAGAAGAGGACATAGAACAAGGGGCATCATTGCTGATGTCACATGAATCTTGACTGAAAGCAAATACCAGAAAGATGTTTACCTGTGTTTCACTGACTATGCAAAGGCATGGTCAACTGTGTGGATCATAACAAATTATGAATAACATTGCAAAGAATGGGAATTCCAGAACACTTAATTGTGTTTAGGAGGAACCTGTACATAGACCAAGAGGTATCATTCGAAAAAACAAGGGGATACTGGATGGTTTAAAATCAGAAAAGATGTGTGTCAGGGTTGTATCCTTTCACCATATTCATTCAATCTGTATGCTGAGCAAATAATCCGAGAAGCTGGACCATATGAAGGAGAGCACAGCATCAGGATTGGAGGAAGACTCATTAACAATCTGCAATATGAAGATGACACAGTCTTCCTTGCTAAAAGTGACGATGAGTTGAAGCACTTAGTGATGAAGATCAGACTATATATATATACCCTTCACTATGGATAACACCTCAACATAAAGAAACCCAAAATCCTCACTAGACCAATAAACAACATCATAATGAATGGAGAAAAGATTGAAGTTGTGAAGGATTTCATTTTACTTGGATCTACAATCAGTGCCCATGGAAGCAGCAGTCAAGAAATCAAACGATGCATTGCATTGGGCAAATCTGCTGCAACAGACCTCTTTAAAGTGTTAAAGAGCAAAGATGTCACTTTGAAGGCTAAGGTGTGCCTGACCCAATCTATGACCTTTTCAGTCACCTCATATGCATGTGAAAGCTGGACAATAAATAAGGAAAGCTGCAGAAGAATTAATGCATTTGAATTGTGATGTTGGCAAAGAATATTGAATATACCATGGACTGCCAGAAGAATAAACAAATCTGTCTTGGAGGAAGTACAGACCAAATGCTCTTTAAAAGAGAGGATGGTGAGACATCACCTCTGGTACTTTGTATATGTTTTCAGGGGAGACCAGTTCCTGGAGGAGGACGTCATGCTTGATAAAGGAGATGGTCCACAAAAAGAGGAAGACCCTCAAGGAGATGGATTGACACAGTGGCTGTGACAGTGGTCTCAAGCACAACAATTGTGAGGATGGCACAGGAAGCGGCACTTTTTTGTTTTGTTGTACTTGAGTTCGCTGTGAGTCAAAACCAACTCAATGACACCTAACAACAACAATGAAGTTGTCTAGCCATTTATTCAAGAAGCACTGTTTGACTAGCTAGTATGTGTCAAGCTCTCTTCCTAAGGAGCTTACTGGTTAGTGGTATAAACATGAAAGTCCAAGTGCTAAGGTGGAGGTAAGCGCAGAGTACTGTGAGCACACAAGGGAGGGGTACCCAACTCACACTGGTTATATGGAGTATGGGGAGATTCAGGGAAAGCTCAGCATATGAGGAATGATGAGCCATTTTAAGATTAAGTGAACTCCCAGGAACATTTACGGGCTGCCTTTCATAGTAAGGGTTCCCACAACTGGTTCAGTTAAACTTTTCAAGAGCAAATTATTTTCTGCTCTGAATTTTGTGTAGAAACCATGCATTTTCAATAATTGAAGGAATTTTGAATGAAATGAAAAAGAAAATTCAGAGAGAATATGGATTTTGATACAATTAGTGGGACACATATATACCAAGGGGTCTCTAGTACTGGCATTGGTGGGATGAAGCCCATTTCTGCAGATTCACACTGTTATACAGGCCCCCACCAAATGACAGCATCCACTCTAAGTGGAATACAGCTTCCTACTAAACCCCAGAGATGGAAAATTTAGGTGGACACTATATGTCCCATGGACCAAGAAAGAGTGAACAGGTTTCTTTCCTAAATGGACTTTCTGGCTTTCTTATGTGGATAATCTTACTAACGGTTTTCCTCTTGGATAGTGGTTGGACTTCTCCTCTGTGTGGATTTTCTGACAGATAGCAAGTTCTACTGAAACCCTTTCTTTAGCAGGGCCACTATTGGTTTTCTATCCTGGTATTGTCAGGTAGGCAGGGATGGAATTCTTGCTGAAGCCTCTTTCCCATGGATATCCTAGCCTCTCTCCTGTGTAGAATCCTTAAAATGTTACAGGGCCAGATGATAACTCTTCTCTGCTACTCCACAGAACATCTTTTATTCTGAAATGAAGTTGCCTCATATTTGGGAAAACACATGACAAGTCAGAAAAATAAGACAGGCTACACAAAAATCTTAAAAATTCATGTTCCCTACTATTAACATGGTGAGGCCATATGTGTCAGGGCCTCTAACGAAGAGTCAGTGAGGAACTGAGGCCTCCTGCTAGCAGCCACAAGAGTGAGTTAGGAAGCAGACGCTTTAGCCCCAGTCAAGCCTTTAGACAAATGAAGCCCCAGCTGGCATCTTGATTGCAATCTCATAAGACAGGCTGATCCAGAACCACAACTAATCCACTCCCAAATTTCTGAGACCCAGAAATATGAGATGATAAATGTCTGTCACTTCAAACCAAATCTGTATGTGTATATACATAATTAGTATTTATATTATTGTTTTTATAGTAATATGTGTGGGTGTACTTGTGTTTCAGAAGAGAAATCCAATACTTACCTGATTTTTTGAGATTATATGTATATATGCCAAGCCCATTGTCCATTGCCATTTATAGAGAATATATGGTGGCATAGGGGGTAAGGCATTTGGCTGCTAACCAGAAGGTCAGTGGTTCAAACCCACCAGCTGCTCAATGGAAGGAAGATAGGGCAATCGGCTTCTGTAAAGATTTACAGTCTCAGAAACCCAGTGGGGGTCACTCTGAGTTGGAATCGAGTCGATGGCAGTGAGTGTATATATGTTGTTGTTGTTGTTATGTGCCATCGAGTCGGCCCCGACTCATAGCGACCCCTCCTTGGGTTTCCGAGGCAGTATCACTACGGAAGTAG
>NW_006921594.1:17991843-17997197 GCF_000298275.1 Orycteropus afer afer | reverse complement strand
CTGGTGGGTTTGAACCGCCAGCCTTCTGGTTAGCAGTCAAGTGCCTTAGCCACTATGCTACCAGAGCTCCCATATATATATATATATATATATATATATGACAGATGGCTGGCATCTGTCTCTCTCCCATTACACAGTTACCTTATACAATTTGCCAAATTCAACACAGTCAGCTGCTTCAAAACTGAAAGAGACTTGAGGCTGTCATCTGTTATTCTTTTGCAGTCCACCATGTAAATGTGATGGATATTTGGATAATGTTTGTCTATATATTTGAAGGAATTATCAGTAATCCTTTTATTTCCTGTTATAAAACACAAGAAAAGTATTTATAATGCTAAAAAGTAATGTTGATAACTCATGGACCAAAAGAGTAAAACTAAAGAATAATGTTGATAACTCATGGAGTTCTCTATACAATGCAACCAAGTTATCAATCTTTAAGATATCCAAAAATACAAATACAGAGCAAAATGCAACATTAAAAAAAAAAAAAAAAGCTGAACCATATTTTTAATAGCACAGACCTTCAAATCGGATCTTTCTGAGGTTACAACTGGAAAGAGCTTTGAAAGTACAATCAGAGATATGTGGTGCCCCAATGAAAATTATTGATGTGATATGAGAGCATTTCTCAACCAAAGCCTTCGGGAGAAAAAAGAATATTAAATTCAACCACAGTGTACAGAACACACTTAGCAAAATAATGAGGTCATTTTCTCCTCTCAGTATTTTTAGAAACAGACATTAACTATTAAAATGTCCTAACACTTGACTGCTAGCCAGAAGGCTGGCGGTTCAAACCCACCAGCCACTCCTCGGAAGGAAGGTTGGGCAATCCTACTTCCGTAGTGATACTGCCTCGGAAACCCAAGGAGGGGTCGCTATGAGTCGGGGCCGACTCGACGGCAAAATAACAACAACAACAATTTCAAAGAAAATGGGATTTTGTTCAACATGTTAGTACATTTACATTTGAGTAATGCAGAGGAATTAGGATTAAATCATGTTATAAGAGTAAACCAAAAACAAACAAACAAAAAAAATTATTGCCATCTGTATTGATCCACCTCATGGCATCACCAGGTGTGCACAGTGCAGACTAAAAGTGCATGTCAGGTTCTAAAGGTTGTGACCTGTCAGAAGCAAATCACCAGGGCCTTCTTCCGAGGCACCTCTGGACTGCTTCAAACCACCAATCTTTTGAGTGGTATTGAGCACTCAACCATTTGTGCCATCCAGGGACTCTGTTATAAGAGTATAGGGGGAAAAAAGAGTATGGAAAAACATCAGAAATTGGGATGTTGAACAAAATCACACATTTAGCAGCTAGATATGGAGAACTAAAAGTTTATACCTAGGGACAACATCACCAAAACAAAAATATCCTAACTGAAACAAAGTTTCTAAGGTTCTAAGTTTCTAAAGATTCAAATGTTTAATGTTTGTGTGCATGTGTTTGTGTATAAATTTTTTCATCATTTTCTTCCTATAAAAAAACCCAAGATTAAAATCCCATGTTCATTTCCCAGTAATTCATATCACTAGAAAATATGCCCAATTTCATGGGACTTTCCAATCACCTACCTTGACACAGTTGTCTGTCAGTGTTGGCATATCGTTGATGACCAGATGCATAATTCCACTGCAGCTGTTTGCGATGTTCCTGAAGCCTTGGACTGAAATCTAGATGGCACAGAGCAGGTGAAAATGATGGGAGAACCCATTAGCATGACATCTAGCAAAACCCCGAGGTAGTTATAACCAAAGGTCTGTTATGATTTTGTTATATTTTAAAATTAAAACCATAAAACATGGCAGGCATAGAGTGAAAGAAAGAATATAGTCTGTATTTCTTTTTCTACTGCTGTGAAATGCACATAATATAATGTATCATTGGTGTGACACAGGCTTCTAACCTCCTTTAACTTCCCAAGGAGGGAAGAGGATCAAGATCAACAGTCCAAGGCTGATTCCTATGAGGCAGAGGTCAGACATGCTTCCATTCTCCGAACTTTTCACCAATTCTGACACCAACTGTCCTTCCCATGGCACTCTCTACTTCTTCGCTGAGTTCAGTAACTTGTTGCAATGGCCACATAGAACTCGCAGATAATACCCATAGTTATAGTTTATTAGGGAAGTAACAGGTTACAGTTCAGGATTAGTAACGAATCAGGACACAGTTTTTCAATCAGGACAGCCTCTTCTCTGCAGTGCCCACAGGCATGCCTTTCTCTGGCCCTTAGCCTCTTCACAGCATGACATCTTGGCCTCTGCTCTGCTTAGGCAAGTATGACAAAGCTCTTTTAGCTCTGCGATAAATGTCCAGGGGGCATACCACTCCACCAGTAAGCCTTGACCCAAAGGACACTCCACTCCAGCTCCATGGGTCCGCAAGCCTAGCTCTGCCAAGTACTCCACCAGCAAGCCTCCTGCCCAAAGGCTCTCAGTTTCCTTGCTCCGTGGGTCTGGAAGCCCACTGCATCGTCTCCTGCCAGTCTTCTGGTTCTGCTACCTCTGCTGCCACTGCCTCTCTGCCACCACTTCTCTGCCACTGCTTTTCATGGTCTCTTGCCATCTCTTCAGTGTTACAGCTCTCTATGTCTTCTGGGTCAAGGAGGTTCCCAGTCCAAAGGATGTACTCTGCTCCCATCTCTTCTTCTTGGTGGTAGCCAGGTCCCCACTTTCTGCTTCTAGGATGGCTCCTTTTAAGCACAGCAGGATGGCACCCTGACCAATTTTCTCATTAGAGTTCCATACACCTTATTTGCCGGATCCCACCCCACAAGGATACCAAGCATCTTATTTACATTATTAGTAAGCTATCCAATCTTGTTGGTGGGCCACAAGCACCACATTTGCATAGTCCCCCAGTCCTTTGGTGGGAGTTACAAAGACTATGGCTAGAAGGGCCACATTTACTGCACCACACATAAAATCAACAGATAATAAAGGGAGATACTATTACATACACAATACTGTATTACCAGTAGTAACAAACATTAATCTATGGATAGATACATAGGTAGACAGGCAAGAAGATCAAGTGTGGGTAGGCGAATGGGAATATACTCATAACCACACATAGGTGTGGCAAAAGATATTCCTACATACGTATTTATATGTGCTATAAAAATGTCCATATACATTACAGACTTAACAAGGGACAAAGTTAGGAAAACTTCTTAGCCTCAAGCACCTTGAGGGAGTTAGTCACTGGGCCCTCAGGCTCAGGACCATGGCTGGTGGGGGCGCTGGGGCATCAAGCTGAATTAGCATAACATAGTACACAAAAACATTGCTCTACATCCTACTTTGGTGAGTGGCAACTGGGGTCTTAAGAGGTTCTAAGTGCTCATCTAAGATGCAAGTATTGGTCTCTCCTCATCTGGAGCAAAGAAGAATGAAGAATATCAAAGATATATGGCAACAATAAATCCAAGGGCCAACACTGAGACCAGAAGAACTAGATGGTGCCCAGCTACCAATGCCAGCCACTCAAAAACGGATCAAAACTGGAGATCCTGAAGAGTGGGAAAAAATGTGGAACAAAATTAAAAAACATGGGTCAATGCATTTTTTTTTTACAATGTTCACTCCCCTCCCCTTCCACCCTGGTAACCAGCAAAGAAAGTTTCCTTCCATATATAAACCTTTCCTTGACTTTTTATAGTAATGAACTAATACAATATTTGCCCTTCTGTAATTGATTTATTTCAATTAGCATAATGTCCTTCAAGTTCATCCATGTTATGGGGTGTTTTGCAGATTCTACACTATTCTTTAGTGTTGTATAGTATTCCATTGTGTGGATGTACCATCGTTTGGTTATTCATCCTTCTGTTGATGGGCACCTAGGTTGTTTCCATCTTTTTGTTATTGTAAATAGTGTTATAATGAACATGGGTGTGCAGATATCTGTTCTTGTCCTGGCTCTCACTTATTTAGGATATATACCTAGTAATAGGATTGCTGGGTCAAATGGTATTTCTAATTCCAGCTTTTTAAGGAATCACCATACTGCTTTTCACAGTGGTTGTATCATTTGACAGTCCCACCAGCAGTGTATGAGAGTCCCAATCTCTCCACATCCTCACCAGCATTTATTTTCTGTCTTATTGAACTTTGCCATTAGTGCTAGGGTGTTGTTTTTATTTGCATCTCTCTGATGGCTAATGATCATGAGCATTTCTTCATGTACTTGCTGGCCACCTGAATATCCTCTTTGGTGAAGTGTCCATTCATGTCTTCCGCCCATTTTTAAATTGGATCGTTAATGTTATTTTTGTTGAGGTGTTGGAGTTCTCTATACATTTTGGAAATAAGTCCCTTGTCAGATATGTCAGATATGTCAGATATGTCATTGCCGAATATTTATTCCCAATCTTTAGATTCTGTTTTGACTGTTTTGGAGAAGTCTTTGGAAGCACATAAAAATGTAATTTTTAGAAGGTCCCATTCATCTAGTTTATCTTCTGCTGTTTGTGCTTTTCGGCTTATGCTTGGCAATCTATTTATGCCATAAGTAAGGGCCCCATAAATTTTCCACTATTTTTTCCTTGAGGAACTTTACAGTTTTAAGTTTCACATTTAAGTCTTTGATCCATCTGGAGTTAGTTTTTGTGTATGGCATGAGGTACAGATCTTGTTTCCTTTTTCTGCAAATGGATATCCAGTTTTGCCAGTGCCATTTATTAAAGAGACCACCTCTTGCCCATTTAATGGATTTCAGCCTTTTGTCAAAAATCAGCTGACCATAGGTTGATGGGTCTGTTTCTGGGTTCTCAATTCTGGTCTATGTGTCTGTCATAGTACCAGTACCAGGCTATTTTGACTACTGTGGCTGTATAGTAGGTTTTGAGATTTGGGGGTGTGAGACCTCCTACTTTGTTCTTTAATACACACTGCTGTCAAGTAGGGTCCAACTACTTGGAGTGACCTCTCCTTGGGTTTCTGAGGTGGTATCACTACAGAAGTAGATTGTCCAACCTTCCTTCTGAGGAGTGGCTTGTGGGTTGACCCACCATCCTTCTGGTTAGCAGTCAAATGCCTTAGGTGCTATGCCACCAGAGCTCTCAATAGTGCTTTGCTTATTCATGGTCTCTTTCCTTTCCATATAAAATTAGTGATTGGTTTTCCATATCCTTAAATAATGCTGATGGGATCTGAATTGGGATTGCATTGAATGCATAGATTACTTTGGGTTGTATAGACATTTTCACAATGTTCAGTCTTCCTATCCATGAGCATGGTATGTTCCTCCATTTATGTAAATCTCTTATAGTTTCTTGGAGTAATGACTTATAGTTTTCTTTGTACAGGTCTTTTGTGTCCCTAGTGAGATTTATTCC
>NW_006921594.1:17977128-17990425 GCF_000298275.1 Orycteropus afer afer | reverse complement strand
ACTACAGAAGTAGATTGCCCAATCTTCCTTCTGAGGAGTGGCTGGTGGGTTTGAACTGCCAGCCTTCTGGTTAGCAGTCAAGTGCCTTAGGCACTACAGCACTAGGTAAATTTAACAAAGGAAAAGAGGGAGAGAATACAAATAACATGAATAAGAAATGTTGTGGTGTAACCCAAATCATTTCTTATTCATGTTATTTGTATTCTCTCCCTCTTTTCCTTTGTTAAATTTGTCAGTGGTTTGTCAATTTTATTAATCTTTTCAAAGAACCAACTTCTAGTGTTCTTGACTTTTTTGTATTGTCCTTCTATTGTCTGTTTCATTTATTTCTGCTCAAATCTTTTTTCTTTTCTTCTTCTGACTGTAGGCTTTTTGTTGCTCTTTCTCTAACTATTGGAGATGTTGGGTTAAGGTGTTGATTTTGGCTCTTTCTTCTTTTTTGATTTGTGCATTTATTGCTATAAATTGGCCTCTGGTCACTCCTTTTGCTGTGTCCCAAAGATTTCGGTATGTTGTCTTTTCATTCTCATTTGATTCAAGGAAATTTTTAATTTCTTTTTTTTTTATTTCTTCTATTACCCAGTCATTCTTGAGGAGGGTATTAATCAGTTTCCATGTTTTTAAATTTGTTGAGACTTGCTTTGTGGGCTAACATATGGTCTATCCTGGAGAATGTTCCATGTGCAGTGGAAAAGAATGTATATTGTGCTATTGTTGGATGAAGTGCTCTGTGGAGGTCTATAAGGTCAAGTTGGTGAATTGTATTGTTTAGTTCTTCTGTGTCTTCATTGACTTTCTTTCCAGTTGTTCTATCTTTGATTGAAAATGGTGTATTAAAGTTTCCTACTATGACTGTAGAGTCAAGTGTTTCTCTTTTCAGTTCTATGAGAATCTGGTGTATGTATTTTGGGGCTCTTTCATTGTGTGCATTTGTTGTTGTTGTTATGTGCTGTCGAGTTGGACCTGACTCATAGCAACACCTCCTTGGGTTTCCAAGGCAGTATCACTACAGAAGTAGATTGTCCCATCTTCCTCCTGAGGAGTGGCTGGTGGGTTTGAACCACCAGCCTTCTGGTTAGCAGTCAAGTGCCTTAGGCACTGTGCTACCAGATCTCCTATTGGGTGCATAGATATTTATTATTGTTATGTCCTGTTGTTCAATCAATCCTTTAATCCTTATATAATGCCTTTCCTTGTCTCTTACAGTGGTTTTTGTCTTAAAGTCAATTTTATCAGAAATTAATATTGCCACTCCTACTCTTTTATGGTTGCCATTTCCTCGATATATCTTTTTCCAACCTTTGATTTTTAGTCTATTTTTTTTTTTCTGTCTGGAAGGTGTGTCCCTTGTAGACAGCATTGAATGGGCAAAGGAGTAGAATTGAATCAGTGAAAGACAGTATTAATCTTCTGGATTTCTATTTGTAGATTTTGTATCATTTCTAATTTTTCATTTATTTTGTCTTTTGTCCTTATATTGTCATTTAAAATTTTTCTAGGGTTTTTTCTGTGTTTTCCTCAATTTTGTCAGTGTTTTCTTTGATCTGTCTCTCAATCAGTTGAAGGTATGAAGGTATCTAAATGTAATTCCTTTGAATTCCTTATCAGGGAGTTCCAACGCTGCTTCTTCCTCAGGGATGTGTTCTGATTTGTATTCTGGTCCCTTATTTTTCCTGCTTTATCTTGCTTCTTTGTGTGGACTGTGATTCTCTGTTGTCTCTGAGACATTGTAATGTTTTTGTGTTTATATTTAATTGGTGATTGTATGTTGGAGGACTTGCCCACGATTTTCATTTTCTTTGTTTTGCTTGGATGTTATCTACATAAGCAGGGTATTGTGCTCCTCTATTCACCAGTTGGCAGCACTTATACACTCACCACCTGTCTCCTTTCCCATTATCAGCCTTCTGTATGTCCCTGCCATCTTTGGCAAACAGAGCCTATTCTTAGGTTCCTGGAATCCAAATGAGAATGCTGTCACTTTAAATATCCAAAATGGCCACCACTTGTAAACAATCAAAGTAGCTGCACCCTCTGGACAGCTGAAAGTCCACAGCTCAGATTGTCACCCTCCTTGCTGTTTCCCTGCAGTCGTCCCTGCAGCCCTTGGTGACCAGGGCTGATCTTTAGGTCAATTCTCAGGTCCCAACACCAGTTGGAAATATTTAGGGTGTTGGTCCTGTCAGAGTAGCTGACAGTTGCAGCTCCATCCATCTCTGTATTCAGTGTTTTCATTCAGGTTTTTCCACTAGCTGGTGCTTAATTCACTTCTGTATAGTTCCCTTCAAAGCTCAGGGATCCAGAATTATCTTCTGTATCTCTGTCAACTGGTTTCTCTTTTCTTTGTTGAAGAGGATCTGTGTAGCTTGTCTACCTATTCCACCATCTTCCTGCAAACATTTTTTGTGGAACCACTTTCCACCAGCAGGTGCACCATTTTACATTCATACCAGCAAAACACAAGGGTTCCAAATTCTCCACATCCTTGTTACTTTATAACTAATGATGTTAAACATTGTTTTATGAGCTTGTTATCCATTTGCATATCTTTTTTGGAGAAATGTCTATTCAGATCCCTTCATTTTTAAATTGAGTGATTTGTCTTTTTATTGTTGAGTTGTAAGAGTGCTTTATATATTTTTGATGCTAGATCCTTATCAGGTATATGACTTGCAAATATTTTCTCCCATTCTGTAGATTGTCTTTTTACTTTCTTAATTATGTCCCTCCATAGACAAAAAGTTTTCTTTCTGATGAAATCCCATTTATCTATGTTTTTTCTTTCATTGCTTGTGCTTTTGATGTCATGTCTAAGAATTCATTGCTGAATCCAAAGTCATGAAGATTTACCCCATGTGTGCTTCTAAGCAGAGGTAAAGGAAAACACCACTCAGGGGGCCTCAGTACATTTTCTAGTTCAAAGCATTTGTGAATCTCCTAGCATCCCCCTGGACATCCATAGATATGCAGAAAAACATGAATACTCACCACACGATCATACACTAAAACTGAAAGTCAATCCAAAACCTGAATATGGGAGCAGTAGCCCTTGCCTTTAAAGGCTACAGAACACAACTGAGAAAAAAAAAAAAAAAAAAAAACACCAGTGACACTCATCCATGCTCAGCCATCAATCTTCTGGCCTAAAAGAAGTTGGAACTACTCTTCTTCCTTCTTGAACTATCTGCCTCTAGCTCAGAAATTCAGAGCCTGGACTGCTTGGCAGCTTTCACTATAACGTGAGATGCTGCTTCTTGACAGCTCATCATCTTTGTCCCATCAATTGTTTCTTGTCTACTTCTATTTGAGACTGAATGTCAGTCAAAGATCTGAGAATATGGAGTGCAGGTGAGGTTGTGAGAAGCAGACTCTTTCCTACATGGCTAGTTTCACACATGGCTAAGCTGGAACCACCTCTCTATAAAGCAAGCAGGCAATAGGTATCAAATGCTTCAAAATGTTTACAATCCTTTGCCCAGTAATTCCTCATTAAAAGTCTATCATTACTGTTAACAGGTATTGAGTATTTTCTATGTGCTAGTCATTGTTCTAACAGCTTTACATGTATGATGTCTCATTATACTCTCATAATATATTGTTTTCATAAGGAAAAAAAGAGTTATGTATAATATATTTTATTATAGCATTTATTATAACAGATAATGATAAACTACTAAGGCGCTCATTAAAATTGATATTTCAAGCCATGTTTAGTGACAGAAAAATGCTTACAATATAATATTTCATGAAATATCAGAATTTAACATTCACTATATATATATTATATATATAATACACAGAATCACTGTACCAAAAAGAATTGATCGATGTTCATCCATTTTGTTGTTGTTGTTGTTATATGCCGTCGAATCGGACCCGACTCATAGCGACCCCTCCTTGGGTTTCCGAGGCAGTATCACTACGGAAGTAGATTGCCCCATCTTCCTTCTGAGGAGTGGCTGGTGGGTTTGAACTGCCAGCCTTCTGGTTAGCAGTCAAGTGCCTTAGCCACTATTTTAGGAGGTGGCATATGATCAAGAACCAATGGTATTGAAGGGAGAAGTCAAGACTGTACTGAAGAAATTGGCAAAAAAAAAAACAATGCTCCAGGAATTGACAGAGTACCTTTCAACAAATGGATGCAGCACTGGAGGCACTCACTCGGGTATGCAAAGAGATTTGGAAGACAGCTACCTAGCCAACTGACTGGAAGAGATCCATATTTGTACCCATTCCAAAGAAAGGTGATCCCACAAAATGTGGAAATTATCAAATAATATCACATGTAAGAAAATCTTATGCAAGCTGGATTCAGAAGAGAATGTGGAATGAGGGGTATCACTGCTGATGTCAGATGGATCTTGCCTGAAAGCAAAGAATACCAGAAAGATGTTTACTTATGTTTTATTGACTATGCAAAAGTATTCAATTGTGTGGATCCTGACAAATTATGGCTACCACTGAGAAGAATGGAAATTCCAGAACACTTAATTGTACTCATGAGGAACCGTTACATAGACCAGGGGGCTGTCATTCGAATAGAAAAAGGGAACAGCGCATGGTTTAAAATCAAGAAGGGAGTGTGTCAGGGTTGTATCCTTTCACCATACTTATTCAATCTGGTGGTGTAGTGCCTAAGGCATTTGACTGCTAACCAGAAGGCTGGCAGTTCAAACCCACCAGCCACTCCTTGGAAGGAAGGTCAAGCAATATACTTCCATAGTGATACTGCCTCAGAAACCCAAGGAGGGGTCACTATGAGTCAGATCCGACTCGACGGCAGTGAGAGAAAGAGAGAGAGTTATTCAATCTGTATGCTGAGCAAATAATCTGAGATACTGGATTATATGAAAAAGAATGTGGCATCAGGATTGGAGGAGAACTCATTAACAACCTGTGGTATGCTGATGACACAACTTTGCTTGCTGAAAATGAGGATGACTTGAAGCATTTACTGATGAAGATTAAAGACTACAGTCTGCAGTATGGATTACACCTCACTATAAAGAAAACAAAAATCCTCACAACTGGACCAATAAGCAGCATCACAATAAATGGAGAAAAGATTGAAGTTGTCAAAGACTTTATATTCCTTGGTTCTACAATCAACACCAACGGAAGTAGCAGTCAATATATCAGAGGACGTATAACACTGGGCAAATCTGCTGCAAAAGACCTCTTTCAAGTGCTAAAGAGCAAACATATCTCCTTGAAGACTAAGGTGTGCCTGACCAAGCTATGATATTTTCAATTTGCCTCATATGCATGGGGGAGCTGGACAACAAATAAGGAAGATCGAAGAAGAGTCAATGCTTTTAAGTTGTGGTGTTGGCAAAGAATGCTGAAAGAACCATGGGTTGCTAAAAGAACTAACAAATCTGTCCTGGAAGAAGTGCAGATGGAATGCTCTTTGGAAGCAAAAAATGGCCATACTTCATCTCACCTTCTTTGGTCATGTTGTCAGAAGGGACCATTCCCTGGAGAAGGATATCATGCTTGGTAAAGTGGAGGGTCAACAAAAAAGGGGAAGGCCCTCAACAAGATGGATTGACACAGTGGCTACAAGGATGGGCTCAGGTATAGCAAAGATCATGGAGCTGCACAGGATCAGGCAGTGTTTCATTCTGCTGTATACAGGATCTCTATGAGTTGGAGATGATTTCATGGTACTTAACAACAACAAACAATGTATATTATTATCTATAGATCTCTATATCTATATCTCTATATCTAGATCTATAAATATGTGTCTTAAGAGAATCAGCTTGTATCACTTCACTATAAAGAAAGCAACACACTTTCTCACCACTGGCCACTAGAGAGAGACCTACTACCTTGATTATTCACCTTTTGTCTTAGATCTTCATGCCGCCTTGCAGACTATGGACACTGCTGCTCCCTAGACTCGTGGTTGAAGCTGCTTGCTCCTGCCTGCTCTGTCTTGCCTGAACATCTGTGCTGTGTGACCACATTCTTATCCAGATCAGCATCTTTGAGTCTGTTCCATTCATCTGGAACCACTAAATGGCTGAACCATACATAACTGAAAAGTAAGCCTGAAGATCTTATTATCGCCTCACATTGCCAAGTTAAAACAGAAACTTTCAAGGCCTTGAAGTCCCGGTCCCAAATATTTCATTAGGGAACTTCAAACCCTTAAAGTTAAATTACTAAATTAGTAGGGGAAAAATTCCATTTTTTAACGCAAGTATATGAATAAGATTTAACTCATGTAGCTTAAATTTTATGCAGCTTTGGGAGAAATCATGTTGTTCAGCACCTTACAGTTTTCACAGCAGAAACAGTAGAAGAGGCATGCCATCTGAGGAGCTCAAACTTCTATAGAGAGGTAACCCCCAGTAAATGAGGAAAGGGACACTGTTGATTGATTTTCCCAAAATTACAAATTGACAGAGTGAGAACTTAGACATTCAAATTCTCAAACCAGTCCTAGTCTTTATTAACATTCTTAAATAATGACATCCAGTTCAAGTGTCTCATCCCAGCTTCCAGAGATCTCCAAATCCAGCTGCTCCAGCCACAAGGACATCTCCGCTCATACTCACTGGATTTACCTACTTTTTATCTAACCTGGTATCTCCCCCTGCTCCTTTCTCTTTTCATCTAAGCAAGGCTTAACTCTTCCTCGAGTCCTAATGACCCAGCCCTACCCTGTTAGTTTTCTTCTCTTACCTATAAGGCTCTAACCCTTTATTTTGGTCTGTAAGTGGATAAGGCATTTGGTTGCTAACCAGAAGGTCAATGGCTCAAACCCACCAGCCACTCTGTGGAAGGAAGATGGAGCAATCTACTTCCATAAAGATGTATGACCTTGGAAACCCAATGGAGGTTGCTGTGAGTCAGAACTGACTCGATGGCAGTGAATTTGGTTTCTTTGGTATAACTCCTATAATCTGTGCATGAGTTATTTCCCTAAAAGGGGTAATCTTACATTCTTCTTTTAAAAAAATTCTTTGCTGTGTTGAATAACTATTAGGGACTAAACAAATTAAATTTAGAAATAAAGCAAACAAACTCCAGAAAAGATTATAGAATGTAGCTACGGACAAAATTGTAATGAAACTCAAATGGAGTAAAGCACAAGCAAAGGCAAAGCAGTAGGAATACTGCCCTTGGCTTAGTGGCAAGATCACCCTCCAGAATAGAAAAGATTCATAGGTAAGGAGGGAGGGAGAGATAATGGAAGACCCATAAGGCACAAATTAGGTATTCTGTATTGTCCTAGATTGGTGTAAATCCAGTAAAATTTCCACAAGTACTCCAGAGACAAGTCCAGGGGAAATGACTGAACATTCAAAAACGTGGAGAACAGAGGAGGAGGGAAGAATGCTGAGTTTTGGAGTCAGATGAGCTGAGTTTAAGTGTGACTCCTCTCTCAGCTGTAACAAAAGACAACTCAACCCTTCTGACCCTTAGTTTCCTCATCAGTAAAGTGGACATAACAATACCTATTTTAGTAGATTTTTGAGAAAGCAAAATGAAGTAATGTGCATAAAAGTGGTTAGTTAGCACAATGTCTAGCATAAAATGTCCAGGCCAGTTTTCCTGTTACTGTTTTACTGAACACATGTGCTCCCACGAAAATAAAAGACTCAAGCATTATAGGTAGAGGGTCTTGAAAGATTATTCTAGGGTATTGTGGTGGTTAAGTTTGAATGTCAACTTGGCTGGGCTTGGTTGAGTGGCTGGGCAGCCGGATGTAGTACTCCCCATGATGAGACTGGTAATCAACTCCATGGTGGAATCTACTATGAGCAGCTGAGTAGCTGCTTTAGGGATGTGGTCTGCTTCCTGTATATAAGGAGAAGCCTTGGGAATAGTCTCTAGCTTCTGGCCTGCTTAAACCCTGCATGTAGTTGTGTCATTGTTCAGCAGCCTGCCACACTCTGCTGATCTTGAGACTTGAATGGACTTGGATTAATGGCCTCCCGTGTGGTTTGGTAACATCGGAACTGTGCCATTTTATTTGTCGACCTTATGCTTGTTAATCTCAGCAGCCAGTAGCTGCCTGAGTGAAGAAAATTTTCTAGCTTTAGTGGGCCGGGATCAAGAGGCAGAGCTGAAGCCCAAGGTCAAAGGGCTTTCACCCAGCTCCTAGACGTGGCACTTTGAACTTGGACTTCCAGCCTCTAAAACCATGAGAGAATAAACTCCTGTTTGTTCAAGCCATCCCATTTGTGGTAAATTCCTGTCAGAGCAGCACTAGGTAACCAAAACAGAATATGGTACCGAGAGAGTGGGGCGCTGCTCTGACAGATACCTAAAATGTGGACACTGGAGTGGAATGCATCCTTGACCTGCAACCCTGGCAAAGAGACCCCAGCATGCAGCTTGAGAGACGGCAGAAGCAGAACCAAGAGAACTGGCATGAAATAGCGACAGCCTTACCAGCCCAAGGAGGAGAAAGTTAAATGTCATTGCTCAGGCAGCTTCCTGGCAGAGTGGGTTGCCTTCGGGCATTAATTGGTAGAAAAGACTGGCATGAAATGGATAGCAGGTTGGTTGGCCCACGGGGCAAGAAAGCTGAGTGCTTTTTGGGCAGGAACATTTCTGGTGGAGTGGGTTGCCTTCAGCATTAATTGGCAGAAGCAAAGAGACCAAGGAAATGGGAAGCAGAGCTGCCTCAGCCTCAAAGGGTAGGATCATGGCCTCTGGGGGTGGAACCACAATAGGTTTCAAAGAGTCAGACCTTCATCAACTTGGTTCCGCAGTGTGGGGCTGCTCGTTCATGCGAGTCAGTGGGATGGAGCCATAGCCACTACCCAGGAGTGAGGGGGCAGGGCTGCCATGCCCAAGAGTTAGAGAAACAGGGCCTGCCAGGTCAAGTGGTAAGGTTGCCACTCAGGAAATAGGGGACTGGACCCACCCAGTGAAGGAGATCTGTACAGATGCCACCCATTGAAGATCTGTACAGGTGTCAATTTGACAAGGGGTGGAATTATAGTTAAGGTTCCATGTCAACTTGGCTGGGTCTGGTTGAGTGGCTGGGCAGCTGGATGTACTATTCCCCATGATGGGACTGGTAATCAACTCCATGGTGGAATCTGCTGTGAGCAGCTGAGTAGCTGCCTTAGGGATGTAGTCTGCTTCCTGTATATAAGGAGAAGCCTTGGGGAATGGTCTCTAGCTTATGGCACACTTGAATCCTACATGTAGCCATGTTGTTGTTCAGCAGACTGCCATGCTCTGCCAACCTTGGGACTTTCAATGGACTTCAATTAATGGCCTGCTATGTAGTTTGGTAACATCGGGACTGTGCCATTTTATTTGTCGACCTTGGGCTTGTTAGCCTCAGCAGCCAGTAGCTGCTTAAGTGAAGAGATGTCTCTAGCTTCAGTGGGCTGGGAGCAAGAAGTAGAGCTGAAGCCCAAGGTCGAGGGGCTTTCATATAGCCCCTAGACCCTGGCACTTTGAACTTGGACTTAAAACCTCCAAACTGTAAAAGAATAAACTCCTGTTTGTTCAAGCCAACCCATTTGTGGTATATTCTTGTCAGAGTGGCACTAAGTAGCTGAAACAGGCATCTCTCACATTGCAAATGTAAAGAAATGGTATTCAGAGAAGTTGTGTGATTTAGAGCAACAGATTCTTTATCTACTTTTCATTTGTCCCTAGTGTAGGACAAGTGTCTGGCATTGAGTGGGCACTCCCTAATGCTTGTTGCATGAGTGAATGAATTTTCCTCAGTCCCACAATCAGTGGCAGGGCCAGGGCTAGGGGCCACCACTTCCCATTATGGCACACGACTCAGCAGACAAGAACAATTATTCTTCCTTTATCTCAGACTCTAGTCCATTAACAGCACCAACATCTCCAGTGATGGTTTCCACAAAATAAACAATCAAAAACTTATCTCTTGCTGTCTTGGAACCACATTCATTACAAGATCCCTGAACAAGGGGAAAAAATGATAGTAGCAAACGGCCACAGCTGGGTGATTCCTTGCAACACTGAAAGAAAAAAAAAATTGGTGCTATCAGCCAGTAAGATAGTATCCAAAAAATGGCAGGGTGGGGGTGGGATCTTAAGAAGAACTTTTTAGCTTTGTCTTGGCATGAAATGCTTGGTTCCCCACAAGTTTATATTAGAATATCCAAAAAAGATGTTGGCCAACATTTTATGACTCAAATATTCCTGCCAGAATCTTTTAGGCCAAGCAACTATTAGTTGTCCTTTCTCTTTACTGAAATAATAGAGATATAAGTCTAAAATTAAAAATTCCTCTCTAACACAAAAAGCAAAGTATTTTACCATGTTAAAATTCCAGACCTTGCTACAACTGTGCATTTTCTGTGTTGAGTATTTACAACACCCCAGATCCAATTTCTATTTGTTTAGGTGTAAAGTGATTTTGCTTCAGTTTTGACACTGACCAGAGCCACTCTGCCCTGTGCTGGTTAAGCTCTCACTGGTTGTGAAAACTGGCCTCACCAGTGTGTTCCAACCTTAAGTCCCAGCAGGCAGCTGCTGCCACTGATGGGGGCAGAGGAGTTGATGATCACAGGAAAATTCTCTCCAGAGAATTTCCCATCATTATGGGAGGACAGGACTGTCTGTGACGGAAATGAGTTGTCAGAGAGCCACATAAAATGAAGACAAAAGTGCTGAGCACAAGGATTACTTCAGATACCCTCGTCACCCCTTCAAGGTGGTAAAAGCAAGGAAGGGACTTCAAACATAGTTGTGCTTTTTTTTTTTCCTGTAAATAAAGCAAAATGTATTTTTGTGGATGGCATGATTCCAGGTTTTTCTCTTGCTTGCTTTTTCTCTTTTTCTTCTTTTGGTTGATATATCCACTTTCTTCCTTCCTCCTTCTGCTTTCTCTCTCTAAACATCTCTTCCTTCTTTTCTGTCTCTCTGTGTGTGTGTGTATATATATATATATATATATATATATATATATGTATATATTTGTGATTTGGTGGGTGAAAGTTTACTGAGCAAATTCATTTTCCATACAGTAGTTCATACACATTTTGCTTCATGACATTGACTACAATTCCCCACAACATACAACCTTCTTCTTGCCATCCTTCCACTTTCCACTCTTTTATAGCATTGCCTGTGAATCTGTGCAGTTCAACAACATGGAGAAAAAAAAAAAAAAGATGTATGTGGCCAGACCTTTCTGACAGCTAGAAATATCCATTTTAGGTAGACATAATCTAACTTGTGTTCTTGTACCATTTCCATCTGTTTCTCTCACTCTAACATCATTGTAACCAATGACTAATGGGTAATATGATGACTTTAGTCATATCCATATATCCTTCGTGGCCTCTTAGTGACCTCAAAGGAGCGTAGCTTTGAAAGTAAAATAAATTGTTGGAGACAATAACAAAACTTTCCTGCAAACATAAAGAACATTCTATTGCATTCAAATGTGCCACAAGCATTCTCGACAGCAACACTTCCCAGGATCAGTCTTAATAGAGTTTCACATGCTCTTGAATATTATGCCCTCTGGTAGGGACAGGAAGCGGCACCTGTCCCCCTTTGAGTTCCTGCCAACCTTTCTCTTTGGATGATCCCGCAGTTTCCCAGTCTGTATATTCTTCATGGCCACCTCCACCTCTCCAGTCCTACCCATTCACTAGTGCTTTTCTCTCCGGTAACCCTCTCTGATCAAGTCAGGTAGAGATATTTCTTCCTCTTGCATCTCAGAGCTCCGAAGCGCTCACTCTGCATTTGGCATCCTCTGTCTCCTATAATAGTTACTTGTGCATGGGTCTAACATCCTGCTGAGGACATAGGTGCCATTTCATCCATTATTAAATCCTTTATAGTACAACATAGGGGCCTGGCACAGAGTACGGTGCAACAGAGATTTGTTAATAGACCAAGCAGTTATTAAATGAACTGGTTGTAGAATGTAAAATTAGAATTCAAAGTGGAGGGGGAGGTCAATTGTGTCAGTTATTAAAGACTGCTATATTTGTCTAAAAACACTGCACACCGAAAGTTGAGAAAATCATTTCATTTTTCCAATGTGAGTGAGGAACTAGAGCACAAGATCAGGAAAGCCTGAAGATGCCAGAAAGGCAAGATTATGTGCCAACCCTCACTGCACCATGACTCACAGCAGCCATCTGCCAGAGGCAGGCTGCCCATGTCATTCTCTAGAGTACACTCTCTTGTTCTTTTCCTCACCCAATGACCACATTACTCACTGCTTCCCTTGTATTATAATGGAGCTTTATCTCCTTAATAACAGAGAGAATCACAACCATAACACTTTTTAAATATTTTTTTTTACAACACAGGAATCCGCAGAGTTACTCTGGTTTATCTAAGTTTCTTGAGCTAGATGTTGTCTTTATAACTACAGTTTTAACCACATGCTTCATGTAGGTTGAGAGACCAAAATAGAGCTTTGTGAACAGTTTACGAAATGCTGTGCATAATTATCTTTCCAAGATAGGGAACAAAGAAGAAGAAACTAAAATAAGTATGGTTTTCTGAAACCATTAATTTTTTCACGAGTTTTTTTCTGAAATGGGAAAAATGATCTTTGTCCTCCGAGACTCATCATTTTGTCATCTGATTCTTCAAGATCTATAAATTATTACCAGATGTTTCATTTTTACTGCCTGATATAATAAATATCCTTATACATTTTACCCACAAAAAAGATTGCATTAAGTATGGATGTTAAACAATAGGGTGTTTGTTATATGTCTTTGCTATTACTTTCAATATGGTCAACATAAATTTATGTCCAGATTAATAATTACAACCACTATTTAATTTTATATAGCACAATTTACAAAGCACATAAAAAGTTTTAATGCATTCTTCTATTTTTTTTAATGTAGGCAAAATGTTAAAAAACAAACAAACAAAAGCTCTTGAACATAAAGTAGCTAAAGCAAATGGAAGGAATGATAAAAGAAAAGAACTGAACAGAAGATTTCAAGGGGCAGAGTTAGAAAACCAGAAAGAAGAACATGCTCAGCATTTCTCAAGCTGAAAGAACTGAATAAAAATTTAAGCCTCGAGTTGCAATATTGAAGGATTCTATGGGCAAAATTGGGAATCTACTTCTGTAGTGATACCACCTTGGAAAAACAAGGAGGGGTCACTATGAGTTGGATCAGACTCAACGGCAGTGAGTTTGATGGGCAAAATATTGAATGACGCAGGAAGCATCAAAAGAAGATGGAAGGAATACACAGACTCACTGAACCAAAAAGAACTGGCTATTTCAGAAAGTAGCATATGCTCAAGAACCAATGGTATTAACAGAAGTCCTCACCCAAATCACAATAATTTTTTT
>NW_006921594.1:17968185-17975762 GCF_000298275.1 Orycteropus afer afer | reverse complement strand
AAAAAAAAAAAAAAAAAAAGAAATACTACCTGGAGTTCTGCACTGGGCAAATCTGCTGCAAAAGACCTCGTTAAAGTGTTAAGAAGTCACCTTGAAGACTAAGGTGCACCTAACCCAAGCCATATTTTCAATCACTTCATATGTATGTGAAAGCTGGACAATGAATAATTAAGGCCACAGAAGAGTTGGTGTATTTGAATTGTGGTGTTGGCAAAGAATACTGAAAATACCATGGACTGCCACAAGAACAACCTAATATCTCCTGGAAGAAGCGCAGCCAGAATGCTTCTTGGAAGCAAGAATAGCCAGACTTCGTTTCACCTACTTTGGTCATGTTGTCAGAAGGGACCATTCTCAGAAGAAGGACATTATGCTTGGTAAAGTGGAGGGTGAGCAAAAAGGGGAAAATCCTCAAAATGATGTATTGACAGAGTGGCTACAATGATGGGCTCAAGCACAGCAAGAATTCTGAGGATAGTGCAGGACCAGGCAGGATTTTGTTCTGTTGTACATAGGGTAGCTATGAGTCAGAGCCAACTCAACAGCACCTAACAGCAACAAAATGTAAAAAAGTGTGGCTCAGGAAGGACATAAAGCTTTCCTTTAACAGGGAAACTAATGCACAACAACTCACCCAGAAACGCAGCAATCCCACTGTGCTATTGTGACTCTTGACTGCCTCTCCCATTAGAATGACTCCTTACTAATGGTAATAAGACTGAAGAATATTTTTTCAAAGATAAAATCCAACAATGAAATGTTATTTAAAACAAATATTAGACAGCACAGCACTTTACAGTTTTACAAAGTGATTTTCCAAAATAGTCTAGTGGTTAAAAGCATGGTCTTCAGAATTACGTGGGTCAGGGAGATATCAAGGTCAATTGACATAACATAGTCAACAAAGACAATGTTCTACATCCTCCTTTGGGAGTAGCAACTGGGGTCTTAAAAGCTTGTGAATAGCCATCTAAGGTGCATCTATTGTTCTCCCCCTGTCCAGAGCAAAGAAGAGTGAAGAAAACCAAAGACACATGGAAACAATCAGTCCAAGGGACTAATGGACCATGGGAATCTGAGCCTCCATGGCTATGAGATCATAGATGGTGCCCAGTTACCACTGCCAATCACTATGGGATCACAGTAGGAAGTCATGGGTAGAGTGGGAGAAAAATGTGGAATAAAACTAAAAAAAAAAAATGATGAGGCTTAATGGTCTGATAGAAATTTGTGGAACTCCTGAGTCTATGGCCCTTAGATACTCTTTAAGCCTGGAACTGAACTCACTCCCTTGGCTCAACCTTCAGCCAAACATTCAAAAAACCAAACTCACTGCCATTGAATTGATTCCGACTCATAATGACTTCCATTGGGTTCCCAAGGCTATAAATCTGTGGAAGCAGATTACCTCATCTTTCTTCTGTGGAGCAGCTGGTGGGTTTGAACCATTGACCTTTTGGTTAGTAGCCAAATGCCTTACCCACTACACCACCAGAGCTCCATCCAAACACAACACAGTTCAATAAGGTAAACAATAACACTAGGAAGGTATTACTTTCTAGAACAACCAACCATACAAGATGAAAAGGGACAAAGGTATTTGCCCAGGGATAAAGCTCAGATGGCGCTCTGGTGGCATAGTGCCTAAGGCATTTGACTGCTAACCAGAAGGCTGACAGTTCAAACCCACCAGCCACTCCTCAGAAGGAAGGTTGGGCAATCTACTTCCCTAGTGACACCCCCTTGGAAACCCAAGGAGGGGTCACTATGAGTCAGATCTGACTCAATGGCAGTGGGTTAAAGCTCAGAAGACAGAAAGGGATAAGAAAGAAGCACAAATGAAACAGTGAACATAGGAAAGAAGAGGAAAGAGTGCTATTACATTATGGAGATTGTACTCAATGTCACGAGTCAAAATGTGTATGAATTGTTCAATAGAAAACCAATTTGCTCTGTAAACTTTCACCCAAGTCACAATAAAAAATTTTTTAAAAAGAAAAAGAATTACATGGGTGAATATTTTAATCTAGACCTAGACATTTTCTAACTGTGTGTCCTTGGGCAAGTTATTTACCATACCCTCTCTTTGCATTAGTTTCAGTGGTGTTGGAGTTGGCTTGTGAGAGCAGATTGTTAAATATCAGGAACTCTGCAAGCCAGTTGTTAAACACAACCATTGTTAAAAACTAAATCATTTAAACATACAATTAAATAAATTACATAAAAAGCAAAGGTAATAAGTACTCAAAATTCATTACTTCCTAATTATTTTACTACATTTTTAATATGCTCTTGAGTTTATTTATATCTACTTTATCTGCATGGTGGGATACTATATAATGGGGTCCTACTGTGCATTTGAGACCTGGTGACACAGTGATTAAAGCACTTGGCTGCTAACTGAAAGGTCGGCTGACTGAAAGGTGGTTTCAAACCACCAGCTGCTTCCCAGGACAAAGTTGTGGCAGTCTGCTTCCATAATAGAAACTCTATGGGGCAGTACTACTCAGGGTCACTATAAGTCAGGATCGACTTGACAACAATGGGTTTGGATTTTGAGGTTTTGACTGTCCATCTCTTCCTAATTCATTGTTAAGTGACCCTCTCAGTAGCTTGAAATAAGGCATAGTTAGAGTATTTACACCATAGAAATCAGCAGACACTGCAAATCATTCCCATAACCTCCTTCCAAGATCCAATTGTTAAACATTACCAGCACACCATTCATTGCTCAGTTTCCACGTGGCATAGTACCTAAGGCATTTGACTGCTAACCAGAAGGCTGGTCATTCAAAACCCACCAGCCACTCCTCGGAAGGAAGGTTGGGCAATATACTTCTGTAGAGATACTGCCTCAAAAACCCAAGGAGGGGTCACTATGAGTTGACTTGACAGCAGTGAGGTTTTTTTTTTTTGTACTGCCATCAAGTCAATTCTGACTTATAGTGACCCCCACTGGGTTTCTAAGGCTATAAATCTTTACAGAAGTAGATTGCCTCCTCTTCCTCCAGAGGCGAAACTGGTGGGTTTGAACTGTTGGCCTTCTGGTTAGCAGCCAAATGCCTTACCCATTGTGCCACCAGAACTTCTCATATAGTTATTAGTAAAGATTACATGAGATAATAATGTAATAATAACAAAAAGTATTTACCTCCAACACCTAGCACATAGTAAATACTCAACAAATGGTAGCAATTACCTTCCATTAAAATATAGAATAATGGAATATGCAATCAACTAAATATAAGTGCATTATAATATCAAATTTAACTATTGCCAATTCACTTTGATACATCATCTGCCTATGTACAAATGGTTTAGCTGGTAACATAACTGTTCCAATTACTCCTTAGCAATTAACTCCCAAATCTACCTCCACTCTTACCTCTGTTCCTAGGACTACATTTCTATTTTCCATCAGTTCCTTGTCATTTATATCCAGGTTTATCACATGAACCACAAATTCAGTTTTTCCTAAATAAAATTCATTACATCCCCAACCACCACCCTAATCCTTTTCCTTCTTTGGTTATCTTGATTAATCACCACATAGAAACACAAAGTCCTAACCATTCGACAGATTAGGAAGTTGGGACAGAAAAACCAAGGGACTAGATCCCAGGTCTCAAAACAGTGTTTCTGGACTCCTTTCACTATCAAACTGCCTTCTACATGCAAAAAGAAAAGAAAAGAAAAAACAAAAGAGAATGAAAAATAAATTAATTCCTTTCCCCTCTTGCTTTGCTTATGCAATCTCTATTCCATTTGGTTAGTACATTCATTCCTGGAAACATGTATGTGGCTTTCTCCCATCCCAAAACCCCAGGAGTGAACAAGTAAGACCTTCCATGATCTCTGCCTCTCAGTTCAAAGAGGTTGAAATTTATGTAGCCTTGAAAGAACTGAAATGACCTTGGAGTCATCTCGTTTGCAGTTTACACAGCCTACCTGTAACTTTGTGAGTCCCACACAGATTCAGTAGTACAAGAACTACTAATAAACCATTATTATTACTATTAGTGTTACCATCATTTTAAAATTTTAAACCTGGAAGCAGATCTAATCTGGCTTATTGGGTTTTAAGGATTGCTTTCAAGCCAGTCACGAGCATACTCAAAGCAATCCATTTAGGTACATCATAGAATGAGAGCATCTGACGAGCTCTGAGAAAGTTTTACAGGCAGAAATTTGCACCAAAAAACCCCTCACGGTTGTATGCAAATATAAATGCATAGGTATCTACAAGAATTATCCTCACAGGTTATTTATGATAGCAAAAACTGGTCTGCTAAAAATGAATGGTTAAATAAATAGAGGTATTCTGATATAATGAAATTCTATCTAGCTAGTCCACCACTCATCTACCAGTTTGTCATTCTGTGGTGGCTTGAGTGTTGCTGTGAGGCTGGAGGCTATGCCACCAGTATTTCAAATACCAGCAGGGTCACCCATGGTAGACAGATTTCCTGATAAAGACAATGAAGATTTTTTACCAACTTCTGCAGTCTCAAGTTGAGCAAACATGAAATCAAGAGCATTGATCATTACTGGTTATTGGAATGCAAAAGTTGGAAACAAAGAAGAATTATCAGTAGTTGGAAAATACGGCTTTAGTGATAGAAATGATGCTAGAAATCACGATAGAGTTTTTCAAGACCAATAACTTATTCATTGCAAATACCTTTTTAAACAACATAAATGGTGGCTGTACACATGGACCTCACCAGATGGAATACCCAGGAATCAAACTCTGATGGTGTGGTGCCTAAGGCATTTGACTGCTAACCAGAACCTGGTGGTTCAAACCCACCAGCCACTCCTCGGAAGGAAGGCTGGGCAAGCTAGTAGAGATACCGCCTCAGAAACCCAAGGAGGGGTCAGTATGAGGTAAATTGACTTGATGAAAATGAGTGGTTTTATATTTTTCAACAACATAAATGGCAACTTTACATATGAACCTCACCAAATGGAATACACAGATATATATATATATATATTTGTGGAAAGAGATAATGGAGCAGTTCAATATCATCAATCAAAACAAGACCAGGAGCTGATTGTGTAACAGACTATCATTTGGTCATCTGCAAGCTCAAGTTGAAGTTGAAGAAAATGAAAACAAGTCCATGAGAGCCAAAATACAACCTTGATTATATCTCACCTTAATTTAGAGACCATCTAAAGAAGATTTGACACATTGAACACCAATAACCAAAAACCAGATGAATTGTGGGATGACATCAAGAACATCATACATAAAGAAAGCAAAAGCTCATTAAAAAGACAGGAAAGCAAGAAAAGACCACAATGGTTGAAGAGATTCTGAAACTTGCTCTTGAGCAGAGAGTAGCTAATGGGAATGGAAGAGGTGATCAAAGAAAAGAGCTGAACAGAAAATTTCAAAGGGCAACTCAAGAAGACAAATTAAAGTATTTTACTGAAATATGCAAAGGCCTGCAGTTAAAAAACAAAAGGGAAGAACATACTCAGCAATTCTCAAGCTGAAAGAACAGAAGAAAAAATTCAAGCCTCAAGTTGAGATATTGAAGGATTCTATGAGCAAAATATTGAATGATGGAGGAAGCATCAAAATAAGTTAGAAGGAATACACAGACTCATTGTACCAAAAAGAATTTGTTGATGTTCATATATTTCAGGAGGTGGCATATGATCAAGAACTGATGGTACTGAAGGAAGAAGTCCAAGCTGCACTGAAGAAATTGGCAGAAAACAAAGCTCTAGGAATTGATGGAATACCCATTGAGATGTTTTAACAAACAGATGCAGAGATGGAGGTATTTCTTGTCTATGCCAAGAAATTTGGAAGACAGTTACCTGGCCAACTGACTGGAAGAGATAGATATTTGTGCCCATTCCAAAGAATGTGTGAGTTAATGTCATTAATATCACATACAAGTAAAATTTTGCTGAAGATAATTCAAAATCAGTTGCAGCAGTATATTGACAGGAAACTATCAGAAATTCAAGCTGGATTCAGAAGAGGATGTGGAATGAGGGATACCATTGTTGATGTTAGATGGATCTTGGCTGAAAGCAAAGAATACCAGAAAGTTGTTTACTTGTGTTTTATTGACTGTGCAAAGGCATTTGACTTTATGGATCATAACAAATTATGGATAATGTTGTGAAGAATAGGAATTCAAGAACACTTAGTTGTGGGAGCTCTGGTAAGATGGCGGACTAGGCAGAAAGACTGAATAGACCCTCTTCAACAAAGAAAAGGGAAACCAATTAACACAGACACAGAAGATAATCCTGGACCCCTGAGCCTTGAAGGGAAGGATATAGAAGTGGACTAAACCCCAACTAGCAGAAGAATTTGCATGAAAATACCAAAAAAGGAGACATACAGAGCTGCAGTCTGGCAGTGACCCTGAGCGATCCTCAGGAGGAGGATGGACGGCACAGATGGCTTGGAGATTCCTGAGTGGTGGTAAGACCTAAGAATTAACCAAAAAATCAGTCCTGTTAACCAGGGACTGCATGGAGGACTGTGCATGGTGGCTGGGGAGTAAACGGAGAAGGTGAAGAGAAAGGCAGGCTGAGCTGTGGACTTTTGCAAGTCCAGAGGGCACCACCATTTTGAATGTTACAAGCAGCTTGACCAATTTGGATATTTAAAGAGACAGTGCTCTCTGATATTCCAGGGGCTTAAGAAGAGGATTGGCTTTCCAGTAACCCCAAGGACACTCCAGACCTGTAAGAGTGAAAAGGTACCACATTCCTCTTGTTACTCTTATACCCCACACCCGCTTGGTGAACGGAGGAGCGGCCATCCCCCACTCCCACCCACCTTCTGGGCCCACAAGAACTCCATCACAGTCTGTGTGCTCAGGTGGACCCTGGGTTCCCTGCCCTGTCCTCCACCAATTTTTTTTCTACTTCTTTTTATTATTTTTTTTCTTTTTTGCTTTTTTTTTTTCTGGTGATTAGTTTGCTTGTATTTATCTGTTTTAAAACAACTATTATTATTAATACTTTTGTCTTTTTCACTATTAATCTTACTCTTCCCCTCCCAGGTCCTAGTTTTCAGCTTTTTTTCTTTTCCCTGTTCCCGGTTGAAAATTTTATTATTACTATTTTTTTAATTTAATTTTTTTCTTTTTCCCCTTTTTTTTCTTGTGGTTAACCCCATTCCTTGTTTTTCTTTTTGCATTTTTCCCACTTTTTTTTTCTATACTATTTTCCTTCTCTACCTTTTTTCTCTTAGTGCCCTATCCCCAGATATTGCAGGTTTTCTTGTTTTTTCTTCTTCTTTTTCCCTTTTTTCTTTCTTTGGTTACTGTTCCTGTGTGATTACATGGTGTGTTTTTATCCATGTGCTTTTAGTTTTTTGATGGTTATTCAATTGTAATTTTTGTCTAACTTAGTGGGAGACAGCAACAGTCCCCATAAGACACAACTACACCCACACCTCCTGCAACTTCACTTAATGAGCAAGAGCCACTACCTCCTTCTCCACCAATGGGCCAATGATAAAAAACCACCAAGAAGAGCTTGAATCACCCTTGGCTGCTCTTCACAAACAGTTAACAGAGATCTAAATACAACAACGC